>NC_090890.1:9459551-9482051 GCF_036669925.1 Montipora capricornis
TAAAAACTGTGTATCAATAGTTATTCACTTTTGCATCAATATTTGTTTTTGCATAAAGCAAGCTAACAAGATCTGTACCTTGCTGAGTTCGCATTTGTTAGCGTTAATAGTATTTTCGGTCCGATGCTTCTGTTTTATGAGGGGTATATTATTTTGGTCTCCCATCCAAACACTAACCCCACAGAACCGGGTTTGACTTCAGTGAACTTCGGCATTACAAAGCTGTCAGATGCTCAGCGGGCACGCTTAAACTTGTGGTGAAAAGAAGTTTATCAACATGTCAGCCCAGAAGCCAATGTTTCTCACTTCCCATTTATTTTCTTCAATCTTTCTGGGTTCAGTACTTTGCTAGTAACCACATGTCTTCGCAGACTATTTACCATGGCACTACAATGATAGACAATACCAAAACAATATCGCGAGAGCTACATATTACGCAAGGACAGATCTGTTTCGTCGTACGAACGTGTGAGGACCTGTGAGCCAAAGGGCCTCTTCTGGTATGACTTCTTAATGACCATGAAAAAAATTGTTTGGAACGGTGCACGTACCACAGGCAACCCAGTGTACCCTCACGGAGGGTCTAGTTTTGACAAGAAAATGCTCTGCTATTGCCATAAAAACTATCCAGTTAAGCTCGCATATCATAAAACACGATGAATTCATAAAGACCACCTTTTCCAGCGAAAAATTTTTTGAAACAAACAACATATTTGCTATTAGAGGCAAAAACCCCTTCTATTTCATTACGTGCGTGAAGAGAAGAAACTATGATCGTGTCAAATATGCGCAATATTGCAACAAACTAAATTTCAGGATCAAACCGTTTCCATGAAGAACCTTTTCCTTGAATAATACGCAAGCTTTCTTTCAAATAATTCTTGGCTGTCACTTTTCCAATTATTTTTTTTACCTGAAGACTGTGCAGAGTTGATCACAGATCCACGTAAGGTGATCGATTCGTTCTCTGTCTTTGTTAAACCCATAAGTTACCAGAGAATTTTCGATTTGGTTTCAGTGTTCTACATAACAGCACACTTGGTAAAATATTATTTTAGAAATAAAGCTCACTTTGATTTCGGCTCGACGGGCGATAGATTGTTGTCGAAGTCCATTACTCGTCGCATTTGAGGTTCCTGGTGTTGGTGTTTCACCGCCTTCCTAGTTTATCCAACTGACTTTCCATTATTTAGCTCCATAAGGGTATATTTTGTTTAAGAATCCACTAAAACGCCATTCGCGTTACATGACTTTCGACGCCATTGCAGGCAACGTTAATGATTCTACTGTGTCCACCACAGAAATCTACGCAGTTCCACTACCCTCTCGATCCTAAGAAAATACGCGCAGAAGGCTCTATGCACAAAGACACCACTTACCAGGGAAGTGACAGGCAAGACTTTTGCCGACACGGAAAAAAAAAAGAAAAAAAAGAAAAAAAAAAGAAAAAAAAAAAAAAAAAAAAAGAAAAAAAAAAAAAAATAAAACAAACAAACTAAACGCAGACCTCGACTGGATTTGCCATAGGCAACCCAGTAATTAATTGTATTGCTCATATCTATTAAGTAAGTAGAATCGAGTAAGGCCGTGATCAGCAAATGCTGAGAACGAAACTGAAATATAAGCTAAAATAAAATTCATTGAATTGTTCTTGTTTAATTCGAATTCACAATATGACACAGCTTTGCGCGTGGATACTCCACAAAAAATTGTCCACTGTCATCCAATTTTCCTTTGATTTGATCGCTCTGAGTCGATTGCGCGGGCTCTATGGAGGTCATTTGGGTTTAATTGTACTGCTCTTATCTAAGTAGAATCGAGTAAAGCTGTGATCAGCGAATGCTAAGAACGAAACTGCAATAAAAGCTAAAATTGAGCTCATGGAATAATGCTGTACTGTTGCTGAGTGTACTTTAAAAACTAGTGTTAACATGAGTTAAAACTTCGTTACTTGGTTTTGGACTAGTTTCCATAGACATTACGTTTCATGTTTTTTTTTATTCTAGATGGCTTCATAACAATAAAATAACTCACCTCGCAGAAAATGCTTTCTCAGGACTTAGTGCGCTACGATACCTGTAAGTTTGTTGACCCAAATAAGCTTTTAAACTATGCCATAGCTATGTGCCTGGTTACTGTACAGAGTACAGTGTGACTTATATACAAAGCGACTCATACAGCTGATTTAAACAAAGTGTCAGTAGTAATAAATAACCCTTTTTGGTTTTTGGGTCTAAAAATAAGGTGGATTTGGACCTTAGCCTTCTAAGATTAATACTAACTGTTATTCCAGTATGTCATGTTGGTTCTTTTTGTAACACCTATTTTTTCATTTGAGCGAGGTTCCCTTAATAAAGAAAAGAGCACATAAAAAAATCAAGTTGATTGCTACCGACAAACATTAGTTTTGGTGTCGAGGAAATGACAATATCTCGAATAAATGTGTATGATTATTATTGTTACTATTATTACTATTTTTATAGCATTGGTAATAATAGTGATAATCATAACAATGATATTTTAATAAGTGTTTACTCCAAATGATTGCACGAATTATGGAAATGAACACTCTTTATACACCACGGGTATAACGAATAATATTTTCTATAAATTTGCAATTTTTTATAATTTCTAATTAAGCGTGGTTAAGATTTTTATTTTATTGTAATGTATTGTATGTTTAAAATTGTTATTATTATTATTATTATTATTATTATTATTATTATTATAATTTAGAAAAATAGATTTTATAGTTCTCAACAAGTGCTCCAAATTTAGAACAATCTGGACATCATGAAACTCTATTATTTCCGAACACTATGCGAAAACTTCGATTTGTTACTTTATGATCGGTAAAGAGAAGGTTTTTCATAAACGCTCACGCAAAAATGTATGTGTTTCAATTGAACAGATTTGGTCATGAAAATCCTTGTTCAGAAATCAGAAGTGTACGTTAACAGAGGAGACCAGGGCCAGTACTCGTTAGTATTTGGCTAGAAATATTCTTCTTACTTTTTCCTCCAGCCGCGCGTTAGCCAGTTGGTGAGGGCTAGTCTCTTGCCTTATTATTCGTTGAGAAAGGTTTTTTTTTGTTTAAATACTTTTGATTTTATATGATTTTTCTAGCTTTTTGGTGTTCGGTTTTAGTTTTTTTATTGTTTTCTTTGAAACTATCAAATCCACTGTCATGCATTTTTGTTTTGATTTGTTCGCGCTGAGTCGTTCCCGTAGACCCTATGGAGGACAATTGGAAGTAATTGTATTGCTCATATCTATTAAGTAAGTAGAATCGAGAAGGCCGTGATCAGCAAATGCTGAGAACGAAACTGCAATATAAGCCAAAATGAAATTCATTGAATTGTTCTTGTTTAATTCGAATTCACAACATGATACAGCTTTGCGCGTGGATACTCCACAAAGAATTGTCCACTGTCGTCCAATTTTCCTTTGATTTGATCGCTCTGAGTCGATTGCGCAGGATCCATGGAGGTCATTTGGGTTTAATTGTACTGCTCTTATCTAAGTAGAATCGAGTAAAGCTGTGATCAGCGAATGCTAAGAACGAAACTGCAATAAAAGCTAAAATTGAGTTCATGGAATAGTTCTTGTTTAGTTCGAATGCAGTACTGTTGCTGAGTGTACTTTAAAAAGTAGTGTTAACATGAGTTAAAACTTCGTTACTTGGTTTTGGACTAGTTTCCATAGACATTACGTTACATGTTTTTTTTTATTCTAGATCGCTTCATAACAATAAAATATTTCACCTCGCAGAAAATGCTTTCTCAGGACTTAGTGCGTTACGATACCTGTAAGTTTGTTGACCCAAATAAACTTTTAAACTATGCCATAGCTATGTGCCTGAATACTGTACAGAGTACAGTGTGACTTATATGCAAAGCGAATCATACAGCTGATTTAAACAAAGTGTCAGTAGTAATAAATAACCCTTTTTGGTTTTTGGGTCTAAAAATAAGGTGGATTTGGACTTTAGCCTTCTAAGATTAATACTAACTGCTATTCCAGTATGTCATGTTGGTTCTTTTTGTAACAGCTATTTTTTCATTTGAGCGAGGTTCCCTTAATAAAGAAAGGAGCACATAAAAAAATCAAGTTGATTGCTACCGACAAACATTAGTTTTGGTGTCGAGGAAATGACCATATCTCGAATAAATGTGTATGATTATTATTGTTACTATTATTACTATTTTTATAGCATTGGCAATAATAATGATAATCATAACAATGATATTTTAATAAGTGTTTACTCCAAATGATTGCACGAATTATGGACATCAACACTCTTTTTACACCACGGGTATAACGAATAATATTTTCTATAAATTTGTAATTTTTTATAATGTCTAATTAAGCGTGGTTAAGATTTTTATTTTATTGTAATGTATTGTATGTTTAAAATTATTATTATTATTATTATTATTATTATTATTATTATGATTATTATTATTTCTATTATTATAATTTAGAAAAATAGATTTTAAAGTTTTCAACAAGTGCTCCAAATTTAGAAGAATCAGCACATCATGAAACTCTATTTTTTCCGAACACTATGCGCGAAAACTTCGATTTTTTACTTTATGATCGGTAAAGAGAAGGTTTTTTATAAACGCTCACGCAAAAATGTATGTGTTTCAATTGCACTCATTTGGTCATGAAAATCCTTGTTCAGAAATCAGAAGTGTACGTTAACAGAAGAGACCAGGGCCAGTAGTCGTTAGTATCTGGCTAGAAATATTCTTCTTACTTTTTCCTCCAGCCGCGCGTTAGCCAGTTGGTGAGGGCTAGTCTCTTGCCTTATTATTCGCTGAGAAACGTTTCCCTTTGTTTAAATACTTTTGATTTTGTATGATTTTTCCAGCTTTTTAGTGTTCATTTTTAGTTTTTTTTTATTGTTTTCTTTGAAACTATCAAATCCACTGTCATCCATTTTTGTTTTGATCTGTTCGCGCTGAGTCGTTCCCGTAGACCATATGGATGACAATTGGAATTAATTGTATTGCTCATATCTATTAAGTAAGTAGAATCGAGTAAGGCGGTAATCAGCAAATGCTGAGAACGAAACTGCATTATAACCTAAAATGAAATTCATTGAATTGTTCTTGTTTAACTCAAATTCACAATATGACACAGCTTTGCGCGTGGATACTCCACATGTCCACTGTCATCCAATTTTCCTTTGGTTTGATCACTCTGAGTCAATTGCGCAGGATCCATGGAGGTCATTTGGGTTTAATTGTACTGCTCTTATCTAAGTAGAATCGAGTAAAGCTGTGATCAGCGAATGCTAAGAACGAAACTGCAATAAAAGCTAAAATTGAGTTCATGGAATAGTTCTTGTTTAGTTCGAATGCTGTACTGTTGCTGAGTGTACTTTAAAAAGTAGTGTTAACATGAGTTAAAACTTCGTTACTTAGTGTTGGACTAGATTCCATAGACATTACGTTTCATGTTTTTTTTGTTCTAGATCGCTTTATAACAATGAAATAACTCACCTCCCAGAAAATGCTTTCTCAGGACTTAGTATGCTACAAGATCTGTAAGTTTGTTGACCCAAATAAACTTTCAAACTATGCCATAGTTATGTGCCTGGTTACTGTACAGAGTACAGTGTGACTTATATGCAAAGCGAATCATACAGCTGATTTAAACACAGTGGCAGTAGTAATAAATAACCCCTTTTGGTTTTTGGGTCTAAAAATAAGGTGGATTTGGACCTTAGCCTTCTAAGATTAATACTAACTGTTATTCCAGTATGTCATGTTGGTTCTTTTTGTAACACCTATTTTTTCATTTGAGCGAGGTTCCCTTATTAAAGAAAGGAGCACATAAAGAAATCAAGTTTATTGCTACCCACAAACATTGGTTTTGGTGTCGAGGAAATGACAATATCTCGAATATATTATTACTATTTTTAGAGCAATGCATGGTAATAATAAAAAAAATCATAACAATGATATTTTAATAAGTGTTTACTCCAAATGATTGCACGAATTATGGAAATGAACACTGTTTATACACCACGGGTATAACGAATAATATTTTCTATAAATTTGTAATTTTTTATAATTTCTAATTAAGCGTGGTTAAGATTTTTATTTTATTGTAATGTATTGTATGTTTAAAATTGTTATTATTATTATTATTATTATTATTAATATTATTATTTCTATTATTATAATTTAGAAAAATAGATTTTATAGTTCTCAACAAGTGCTCCAAATTTAGAACAATCTGGATATCATGAAACTCTATTATTTCCGAACACTATGCGAAAACTTCGATTTTTTACTTTATGATCGGTAAAGAGAAGGTTTTTCATAAACGCTCACGGAAAAATGTATGTGTTTCAATTGAACAAATTTGGTCATGAAAATCCTTGTTCAGAAATCAGAAGTGTACGTTAACAGAAGAGACCAGGGCCAGTACTCGTTAGTATTTGGCTAGAAATATTCTTCTTACTTTTTCCTCCAGCCGCGCGTTAGCCAGTTGGTGAGGGCTTGTCTCTTGCCTTATTGTTCGTTGAGAAACGTTTTTTTTTGTTTAAATACTTTTGATTTTATATGACTTTTCTAGCTTTTTGGTTTTCGGTTTTAGTTTTTTTATTGTTTTCTTTGAAACTATCAAATCCACTGTCATCCATTTCTGTTTTGATTTGCTCGCGCTGAGTCATTCCCGTAGACCCTATGGAGGACAATTCGAATTAATTGTATTGCTCATATCTATTAAGTAAATAGAATCGAGTAAGGCAGTGATCAGCAAATGCTGAGAACGAAACTGCAATATAAGCCAAAATGAAATTCAATGAATTGTTCTTGTTTAATTCGAATTCACAATATCACACAGCTTTGCGCATGGACACTCCACATTTCCACTGTCATCCACTTTTCCTTTGATTTGATCTCTCTGAGTCGATTGCGCGGGCTCCATGGAGGTCATTTGGGTTTAATTGTGCTGCTCTTATCTAAGTAGAATCGAGTAAAGCTGTGATCAGCGACTGCTAAGAACGAAACTGCAATAAAAGCTAAAATTGAGTTCATGGAATTGTTCTTGTTTAGTTCGAATGCTGTACTGTTGCTGAGTGTACTTTAAAAAGTAGTGTTAACCCGGAACATGAGTTAAAACTTCGTTACTTAGTTTTGGACTAGTTTCCATAGACATTACGTTTCATGTTCTTTTTTTTGTTCTAGATCGCTTTATAACAATGAAATAACTCACCTCCCAGGAAATGTTTTCTCAGGACTTAGTATGCTACAAGAACTGTAAGTTTGTTGACCCAAATAAACTTTTAAACTATGCCATAGCTATGTGCCTGGTTACTGTACAGAGTACAGTGGGACTTACATACAAAGCGACTCATACAGCTGATTTAAACAAAGTGTCAGTAGTAATAAATAACCCTTTTTGGTATTTGGGTCTAAAAATAAGGTGGATTTGGACCTTAGCCTTCTAAGATTAATACTAACTGTTATTCCAGTATGTCATGTTGGTTCTTTTTGTAACACCTATTTTTTCATTTGAGCGAGGTTCCCTTATTAAAGAAGGGAGCACATAAAGAAATCAAGTTTATTGCTACCCACAAACATTAGTTTTGGTGTCGGGGAAATGACAATATCTCGAATATATTATTACTATTTTTATAGCAATGCATGGTAATAATAAAAAAAAATCATAACATACATACTTTTGATTTTATATGATTTTTCTAGCTTTTTGGTGTTCTGTTTTAGTTGTTTTTTATTGTTTTCTTTGAAACTATCAAATCCACTGTCATCCATTTTTGTTTTGATTTGTTCACGCTGAGTCTTTCCCGTAGACCCTATGGAGGACAATTCGAATTAATTGTATTGTTCATATCTATTAAGTAAGTAGAATCGAGAAAGGCCGTGATCAGCAAATGCTGAGAACGAAACTGCAATATAAGCCAAAATGAAATTCATTGAATTGTTCTTGTTTAATTCGAATTCACAATATGACACAGCTTTGCGCGTGGATACTCCACAAAGAATTGTCCACTGTCATCAATTTTTCCTTTGGTTTGATCGCTCTGAGTCGATTGCGCGGGCTCCATGGAGGTCATTTGGGTTTAATTGTAATGCTCTTATCTGAGTAGAATCGAGTAAAGCTGTGATCAGCGACTGCTAAGAACGAAACTGCAATAAAAGCTAAAATTGAGTTCATGGAATAGTTCTTGTTTAGTTCGAATGCTGTACTGTTGCTGAGTGTACTTTAAAAAGTAGTGTTAACATGAGTTAAAACTTCGTTACTTAGTTTTGGACTAGTTTCCATAGACATTACGTTTCATGTTTTTTTTATTCTAGATGGCTTGATAACAATAAAATAACTCACCTCGCGGAAAATGCTTTTTTAGGACTTAGTATGCTACAAGAACTGTAAGTTTGTTGATTCAAATAAACTTTTAAAGTATGCCATACCTATGTGCCTGGTTACTGTACAGAGTACAGTGTGACTTATATACAAAGCGACTCATACAGCTGATTTAAACAAAGTGTCAGTAGTAATAAATAACCCTTTTTGGTATTTGGGTCTAAAAATAAGGTGGATTTGGACCTTAGCCTTCTAAGATTAATACTAACTGTTATTCCAGTATGTCATGTTGGTTCTTTTTGTAACACCTATTTTTTCATTTGAGCGAGGTTCCCTTATTAAAGAAAGGAGCACATAAAAAAATCAAGTTTATTGCTACCGACAAACATTAGTTTTGGTGTCGAGGAAATGACAATATCTCGAATAAATGTGTATGATTATTATTGTTACTATTATTACTATTTTTATAGCAATGGTAATAATAATGATAATCATAACAATGATATTTTAATAAGTGTTTACTCCAAATGATTGCACGAATTATGGAAATAAACACTCTTTATACACCACGGGTATAACGAATAATATTTTCTATAAATTTGTAATTTTTTATAATGTCTAATTAAGCGTGGTTAAAAGTTTTATTTTATTGTAATGTATTGTATGTTTAAAAGAATTATTATTATTATTATTATTATTATTATTATTATTATTATTTCTAATATTATAATTTAGAAAAATAGATTTTATAATTCACAACAAGTGCTCCAAATTTAGAACAATCATGACATTATGAAACTCTACTTTTTCCGAACACTATGCGCGAGAACTTCGATTTTTTCCTTTATGATCCGTAAAGAAAAGGTTTTTCATAAACGCTCACGGAAAAATGTATGTGTTTCAATTGAACAGATTTGGTCATGAAAATCCTTGTTCAGAAATCAGAAGTGTACGTTAACAGAAGAGACCAGGGCCAGTACTCCTTAGTATCTGGCTAGAAATATTCTTCTTACTTTTTCCCCCAGTTGCGCGTTAGCCAGTTGGTGAGGGTAGTCTCTTGCCTTATTATTCGTTGAGAAAGGTTTTTTTTTGTTTAAATACTTTTGATTTTAAATGATTTTTCTAGCTTTTTGGTGTTCTGTTTTAGTTGTTTTTTATTGTTTTCTTTGAAACTATCAAATCCACTGTCATCCATTTTTGTTTTGATTTGTTCACGCTGAGTCGTTCCCGTAGACCCTATGGAGGACAATTCGAATTAATTGTATTGCTCATATCTATTAAGTAAGTAGAATCGAGAAAGGCCGTGATCAGCAAATGCTGAGAACGAAACTGCAGTATAAGCCAAAATGAAATTCATTGAATTGTTCTTGTTTAATTCGAATTCACAATATGACACAGCTTTGCGCGTGGATACTCCACAAAGAATTGTCCACTGTCATCCATTTTTCCTTTGGTTTGATCGCTCTGAGTCGATTGCGCGGGCTCCATGGAGGTCATTTGGGTTTAATTGTACTGCTCTTATCTAAGTAGAATCGAGTAAAGCTGTGATCAGCGAATGCTAAGAACGAAACTGTAATAAAAGCTAAAATTGAGTTCATGGAATAGTTCTTGTTTAGTTCGAATGCTGTACTGTTGCTGAGTGTACTTTAAAAAGTACTGTTAACATGAGTTAAAACTTCGTTACTTAGTTTTGGACTAGTTTCCATAGACATTACGTTTCATGTTTTTTTTATTCTAGATGGCTTGATAACAATAAAATAACTCACCTCGCAGAAAATGCTTTTTCAGGACTTAGTATGCTACAAGAACTGTAAGTTTGTTGATTCAAATAAACTTTTAAAGTCTGCCATACCTATGTGCCTGGTTACTGTACAGAGTACAGTGTGACTTATATACAAAGCGACTCATACAGCTGATTTAAACAAGGTGTCAGTAGTAATAAATAACCCTTTTTGCTATTTGGGTCTAAAAATAAAGTGGATTTGGACCTTAGCCTTCTAAGATTAATACTAACTGTTATTCCAGTATGTCATGTTGGTTCTTTTTGTAACACCTATTTTTTCATTTGAGCGAGGTTCCCTTATTAAAGAAAGGAGCACATAAAAAAATCAAGTTTATTGCTACCGACAAACATTAGTTTTGGTGTCGAGGAAATGACAATATCTCGAATAAATGCGTATGATTATTATTGTTACTATTATTACTATTTTTATAGCAATGGTAATAATAATGATAATCATAACAATGATATTTTAATAAGTGTTTACTCCAAATGATTGCACGAATTATGGAAATGAACACTCTTTATACACCACGGGTATAACGAATAATATTTTCTATAAATTTGTAATTTTTTATAATGTCTAATTAAGCGTGGTTAAAAGTTTTATTTTATTGTAATGTATTGTATGTTTAAAAGAATTATTATTATTATTATTATTATTATTATTTCTAATATTATAATTTAGAAAAATAGATTTTATAATTCACAACAAGTGCTCCAAATTTAGAACAATCACGACATTATGAAACTCTACTTTTTCCGAACACTATGCGCGAGAACTTCGATTTTTTCCTTTATGATCCGTAAAGAGAAGGTTTTTCATAAACGCTCACGGAAAAATGTATGTGTTTCAATTGAACAGATTTGGTCATGAAAATCCTTGTTCAGAAATCAGAAGTGTACGTTAACAGAAGAGACCAGGGCCAGTACTCCTTAGTATCTGGCTAGAAATATTCTTCTTACTTTTTCCCCCAGTTGCGCGTTAGCCAGTTGGTGAGGGTAGTCTCTTGCCTTATTATTCGTTGAGAAAGGCTTTTTTTTGTTTAAATACTTTTGATTTTATATGATTTTTCTAGCTTTTTGGTGTTCTGTTTTAGTTGTTTTTTATTGTTTTCTTTGAAACTATCAAATCCACTGTCATCCATTTTTGTTTTGATTTGTTCGCGCTGACTCGTTCCCGTAGACCCTATGGAGGACAATTCGAATTAATTGTATTGCTCATATCTATTAAGTAAGTAGAATCGAGAAAGGCCGTGATCAGCAAATGCTGAGAACGAAACTGCAGTAGAGCCAAAATGAAATTCATTGAATTGTTCTCGTTTAATTCGAATTCACAATATGACACAGCTTTGCGCGTGGATACTCCACAAAGAATTGTCCACTGTCATCCATTTTTCCTTTGGTTTGATCGCTCTGAGTCGATTGCGCGGGCTCCATGGAGGTCATTTGGGTTTAATTGTACTGCTCTTATCTAAGTAGAATCGAGTAAAGCTGTGATCAGCGACTGCTAAGAACGAAACTGCAATAAAAGCTAAAATTGAGTTCATGGAATAGTTCTTGTTTAGTTCGAATGCTGTACTGTTGCTGAGTGTACTTTAAAAAGTAGTGTTAACATGAGTTAAAACTTCGTTACTTAGTTTTGGACTAGTTTCCATAGACATTACGTTTCATGTTTTTTTTTATTCTAGATGGCTTGATAACAATAAAATAACTCACCTCGCAGAAAATGCTTTCTCAGGACTTAGTGCGCTACAATACCTGTAAGTTTGTTGACCCAAATAAACTTTTAAAGTATGCCATACCTATGTGCCTGGTTACTGTACAGAGTACAGTGTGACTTATATACAAAGCGACTCATACAGCTGATTTAAACAAAGTGTCATTAGTAATAAATAACCCCTTTTGGTATTTGGGTATAAAAATAAAGTGGATTTGGACCTTAGCCTTCTAAGATTAATACTAACTGTTATTCCAGTATGTCATGTTGGTTCTTTTTGTAACACCTATTTTTTTATTTGAGGGAGGTTCCCTTATTAAAGAAAGGAGCACATAAAAAAATCAAGTTGATTGCTACTGGCAAACATTAATTTTGGTGTCGAGGAAATGACAATATCTCGAATAAATGTGTATGATTATTATTGTTACTTTGTCATCCATTTGTGTTTTGATTTGTTCGCGCTGAGTCGTTCCCGTAGACCCTATGAAGGACAATTGGAATTAATTGTATTGCTCTTATCTATTAAGTAAGTAGAATCGAGTAAGGCCGTGATCAGCAAATGCTGAGAACGAAACTGCAATATAAGGCAAAATGAAATTCATTGAATTGTTCTTGTTTAATTCGAATTCACAATATGACACAGCTTTGCGCATGGATACTCCACAAAGTATTGTCCACTGTCATCCATTTTTCCTTTTGTTTGATCGCTCTGAGTCGATTGCGCGGGCTCCATGGAGGTCATTTGGGTTTAATTGTACTGCTCTTATCTAAGTAGAATCGAGTAAAGCTGTGATCAGCGAATGCTAACAACGAAACTGCAATAAAAGCTAAAATTGAGTTCATGGAATAGTTCTCGTTTAGTTCGAATGCTGTACTGTTGCTGAGTGTACTTTAAAAAGTAGTGTTAACATGAGTTAAAACTTCGTTACTTAGTTTTGGACTAGTTTCCATAGACATTACGTTTCATGTTTTTTTTATTCTAGATGGCTTGATAACAATAAAATAACTCACCTCGCAGAAAATGCTTTTTCAGGACTTAGTATGCTACAAGAACTGTAAGTTTGTTGACCCAAATTAACTTTTAAACTATGCCATAGCTATGTGCCTGGTTACTGTACAGAGTACAGTGTGACTTATATACAAAGCGACTCATACAGCTGATTTAAACAAAGTGTCAGTAGTAATAAATAACCCTTTTTTGGTTTTTGGGTCTAAAAATAAGGTGGATTTGGACCTTAGCCTTCTAAGATTAATACTAACTGTTATTCCAGTATGTCATGTTGGTTCTTTTTGTTACTATTATTACTATTTTTATAGCATTGGCAATAATAATGATAATCATAACAATGATATTTTAATAAGTGTTTACTCCAAATGATTGCACGAATTATGGAAATGAACACTCTATATACACTACGGGTATAACGAATAATATTTTCTATAAATTTGTAATTTTTTCTAATGTCTAATTAAGCGTGGTTAAGAATTTTATTATATTGTAATGTATTGTATGTTTAAAATTGTTATTATTATTATTATTATTATTTCTATTATTATAATTTAGAAAAATAGATTTTATAGTTCTCAACAAGTGCTCCAAATTTAGAACAATCAGGACATCATGAAACTCTATTATTTCCGAACACTATGCGCGAAAACTTCGATTTTTTACTTTATGATCCGTAAAGAGAAGGTTTTTCATAAACGCTCACGGAAAAATGTATGTGTTTCAATTGAACAGATTTGGTCATGAAAATCCTTGTTCAGAAATCAGAAGTGTACGTTAACAGAAGAGACCAGGGCCAGTACTCCTTAGTATCTGGCTAGAAATATTCTTCTTACTTTTTCCTCCAGCCGCGCGTTAGCCAGTTGGTGAGGGCTAGTCTCTTGCCTTATTATTTGTTGAGAAACGTTTTTTTTTGTTTAAATACTTTTGATTTTGTATGATTTTTCCAGCTTTTTGGTGTTCATTTTTAGTTTTTTTTTATTGTTTTCTTTGAAACTAGCAAATCCTTTGTCATCCATTTGTGTTTTGATTTGTTCGCGCTGAGTCGTTCCCGTAGACCCTATGAAGGACAATTGGAATTAATTGTATTGCTCTTATCTATTAAGTAAGTAGAATCGAGAAAGGCCGTGATCAGCAAATGCTGAGAACGAAACTGCAATATAAGGCAAAATGAAATTCATTGAATTGTTCTTGTTTAATTCGAATTCACAATATGACACAGCTTTGCGCATGGATACTCCACAAAGTATTGTCCACTGTCATCCATTTTTCCTTTGGTTTGATCGCTCTGAGTCGATTGCGCGGGCTCCATGGAGGTCATTTGGGTTTAATTGTACTGCTCTTATCTACGTAGAATCGAGTAAAGCTGTGATCAGCGAATGCTAAGAACGAAACTGCAATAAAAGCTAAAATTGAGTTCATGGAATAGTTCTTGTTTAGTTCGAATGCTGTACTGTTGCTGAGTGTACTTTAAAAAGTAGTGTTAACATGAGTTAAAACTTCGTTACTTAGTTTTGGACTAGTTTCCATAGACATTACGTTTCATGTTATTTTTTTATTCTAGATGGCTTAATAACAATAAAATAACTCACCTCGCAGAAAATGCTTTATCAGGACTTAGTGCGCTACAATACCTGTAAGTTTGTTGATTCAAATAAATTTTTATAGTATGCCATACCTATGTGCCTGGTTACTGTACAGAGTACAGTGTGACTTATATACAAAGCGACTCATACAGCTGATTTAAACAAAGTGTCAGTAGTAATAAATAACCCTTTTTTGGTTTTTGGGTCTAAAAATAAGGTGGATTTGGACCTTAGCCTTCTAAGATTAATACTAACTGTTGTTCCAGTATGTCATGTTGGTTCTTTTTGTAAAACCTATTTTTTCATTTGAGCGAGGTTCCCTTAATAAAGAAAGGAGCACATAAAAAAATCAAGTTGATTGCTACCGACAAACATTAGTTTTGGTGTCGAGGAAATGACAATATCTCGAATAAATGTGTATGATTATTATTGTTACTATTATTACTACTTTTATAGCATTGGTAATAATAATGATAATCATAACAATGATATTTTAATAAGTGTTTACTCCAAATGATTGCACGAATTATGGAAATGAACACTCTTTATACACCACGGGTATAACGAATAATATTTTCTATAAATTTGTAATTTTTTATAATGTCTAATTGAGCTTGGTTAAGATTTTTATTTTATTGTAATGTATTGTATAATTAAAATTATTATTATTATTTTTATTATTATTATTAATTTTTTTTTTCTATTATTATAATTTAGAAAAATAGATTTTATAGTTCTTAACAAGTGCTCCAAATTTAGAACAGTCAGGACATCATGAAACTCTATTATTTCCGAACACTATGCGCGAAAACTTCGATTTTTTCCTTTATGATCCGCAAAGAGAAGATTTTTCATAAACGCTCACGGAAAAATGTATGTGTTTCAATTGAACAGATTTGGTCATGAAAATCCTTGTTCAGAAATCAGAAGTGTACGTTAACAGAAGAGACCAGGGCCAGTACTCCTTAGTATCTGGCTAGAAATATTCTTCTTACTTTTTCCTCCAGCCGCGCGTTAGCCAGTTGGTGAGGGCTAGTCTCTTGCCTTATTATTCGTTGAGAAACGTTTTTTTTTTTGTTTAAATAGTTTTGATTTTATATGATTTTTCTAGCTTTTTGGTTTTCTGTTTTAGTTGTTTTTTATTGTTTTCTTTAAAACTATCAAATCCACTGTCATCCATTTTTGTTTTGATTTGTTCGCGCTGAGTCGTTCCCGTAGACTCTATGGAGGACAATTTGAATTAATTCTATTGCTCATATTTATTAAGTAAGTAGAATCGAGTAAGGCCGTGATCAGCAAATGCTGAAAACGAAACTGCAATATAAGCCAAAATGAAATTCATTGAATTGTGTTTGTTTAATTTGAATTCACAATATGACACAGCTTTGCGCGTGGATACTCCACAAGGAATTGTCCACTGTCATCCATTTTTCCTTTGATTTGATCACTGTGAGTCGATTGCGCGGGCTCCATGGAGGTCATTTGGGTTTAATTGTACTGCTCTTATCTAAGTAGAATCGAGTAAAGCTGTGATCAGCGAATGCTAAGAACGAAACTGCAATAAAAGCTAAAATTGAGTTCATGGAATAGTTCTTGTTTAGTTCGAATGCTGTACTGTTGCTGAGTGTACTTTAAAAAGTAGTGTTAACATGAGTTAAAACTTCGTTACTTAGTTTTGGACTAGTTTCCATAGACATTACGTTTCATGTTATTTTTTCATTCTAGATGGCTTAATAACAATAAAATAACTCACCTCGCAGAAAATGCTTTATCAGGACTTAGTGCGCTACGATACCTGTAAGTTTGTTGACCCAAATAAACTTTTATAGTATGCCATACCTATGTGCCTGGTTACTGTACAGAGTACAGTGTGACTTATATACAAAGCGACTCATACAGCTGATTTAAACAAAGTGTCATTAGTAATAAATAACCCCTTTTGGTATTTGGGTATAAAAATAAGGTGGATTTGGACCTTAGCCTTCTAAGATTAATACTAACTGTTATTCCAGTATGTCATGTTGGTTCTTTTTGTAACACCTATTTTTTCATTTGAGCGAGGTTCCCTTATTAAAGAAAGGAGCACATAAAAAAATCAAGTTTATTGCTACCGACAAACATTAGTTTTGGTGTCGAGGAAATGACAATATCTCGAATAAATGTGTATGATTATTATTGTTACTATTATTACTACTTTTATAGCATTGGTAATAATAATGATAACCATAACAATGATATTTTAATAAGTGTTTACTCCAAATGATTGCACGAATTATGGAAATGAACACTCTTTATACACCACGGGTATAACGAATAATATTTTCTATAAATTTGTAATTTTTTTTAATGTCTAATTGAGCTTGGTTAAGATTTTTATTTTATTGTAATGTATTGTATGATTAAATTTATTATTATTATTATTATTATTATTGTTATTATTATTATTTCTATTATTATAATTTAGAAAAATCGATTTTATAGTTCTCAACAAGTGCTCCAAATTTAGAACAATCATGGCATCATGAAACTCTATTATTTCCGAACACTATGTGCGAAAACTTCGATTTTTTACTTTATGATCCGTAAAGAGAAGGTTTTTCATAAACGCTCACGCAAAAATGTATGTGTTTCAGTTGAACAGATTTGGTCATGAAAATCCTTGTTTAGGAATCAGAAGCGTACGTTAACAGAAGAGACCAGGGCCAGTACTCCTTAGTATCTGGCTAGAAATATTCTTCTTACTTTTTCGTCCGGTCGCACGTTAGCCAGTTGGTGAGGGCTAGTCTCTTGCCTTATTATTCGCTGAGAAACGTTTACCTTTGTTTAAATACTTTTGATTTTGTATGATTTTTCCAGCTTTTTGGTGTTCTGTTTTAGTTTTTTTTATTGTTTTCTTTGAAACTATCAAATCCACTGTCATCCATTTTTGTTTTGATTTGTTCGCGCTGAGTCGTTTCCGTAGACCCTATGGAGGACAATTGGAATTAATTGTAATGCTGTTATCTATTAAGTAAGTAGAATCGAGTAAAGCCGTGATCAGCGAATGCTGAGAACGAAAGCGACTCATACAGCTTATTTAAACAAAGTGTAATTAGTAATGAATAACCCCTTTTTGGGTCTAAAATTAAGGTGCATCTGGACCTTAGCCTTGTAAGATTAATAGTAACTGTTATGTTTAAATGTTCTCTTCCGTTTGCTGTCCGCGTCTCAAAAACGCGCGTGCTTAAGCTCCTTATTAGAGTGCTTACGCGTGCGACGTTTTTGTCAACACGGACAGCGACCGGAAGTGAATTTGCAAAGAAAGTGACGTCACATGTCGCAGAGATCAAGTCACAAACCTTTAAGTGTAGGTATTTGGCGTCCGTGGTGACAAACAAAACGGGATAAGGTATGTTCAGTTATTCACGTCAACCATCGGAGGGATATAAACTTAATGCATTGCAATTTTTGACATATCTTTAGAAGCTCTGATAAGGTTGCAGGATGCTTGGCGGATTTATGACTAGAACAGAAACGA
This sequence comes from Montipora capricornis, assembly GCF_036669925.1. Lineage (NCBI taxonomy): Eukaryota > Metazoa > Cnidaria > Anthozoa > Scleractinia > Acroporidae > Montipora > Montipora capricornis. The sequence goes on from NC_090890.1 coordinate 9,477,504, forward strand.
AAGAAGAGAGAAAGAGAACGACAACGACAAAACAGAATACCAGTAACATCTCAAACTTGCTAGAATAAGTTACTCCACAAATTCTTTTCTTGGGCACTAAACAGTTTGTTATTTTAACGGATGCGTTATTTAAAGTGGATGCGTATTTTTAAAATCGGTTTTTCGTTAGTTCAGGAATGAAACTCGATTTTTTATTGTCAACTGGAATTAAATAACAAGTATCTGTACACTTTTGGACATAACGAAATAAATGATTTGTTTCTTTGTTTTGCCCTAAAAATGCGAGCGAACAAGTGCTTTTTAATCCGTTTGCCGAACTGGTTTTCGATGTGCCTTGACAGCAGCCCCCAACGTTACAGTGTTCTTTAAACAAAATCCAAGAATGGAAAAAGCAGTAATGTATTCACTGGAAACTATAAAACCAGCTGCATTCTAGTAGCCCGAGCCATTCAGAACATTTCAACGAGCGCACAGATGTCCGAGCTTATCTATAGGTGCGTTTTTTTTGGAAAATCCAAAAACGGATTTCTGATCTCGGATCACGGGATTCTTCTACATCTACATGTTCCAGCACTCGGCAAAGTCCCTTTTTGACTTGTGGCTCTTTCTGCTTAGGTGGCCTCATACACCACAAGCCTTTTTAGAGACATCACTTCCAAGCCGGCCACTTCTGCTGGAGAGAACACGGCAGCCACAACACTGGGGACTTAATCCCCTACTCTTCTCGAATAGTGCTTGGGTTCTTTAACGTCCTACAGGGAACTTATGAACACAGAAGATATTTGTGAGACGGGACCTTCGGTTTATAGTCCTTATCCGAGAAGACTTGAAAGTCTAACCATTTGCAGATGAAATTACAAAGGCAGCACTTTCTCCCAAGTTATTTTAAGATCCTGAGTGTTGATCCGGCCGGGACTCGAACCCGCGACCCCCCGCGTGACAGCCCGACGCTCAACCAACTGAGCCACCGGTGAACGCAAAATCCGAAAAAGGATATTATTTTCCACGACAACGCAAACAAACAAACTCAGAGTTGCGTTCAAATTAAAATAAAAAAACAAAAAATTGGGGTTAAGTTTGTTTTGGAGAAATTCTTAAATGAAAATGCCATCATTAAAAAATACCTTACCGATCGATAAAAAGAAATGACGAAAAACGTGCTTTTTTCGCTGTAGGGAAGGTGCTAACAATATTATTGCTGTCAAGAAAGTTTTAGTGTAATTTCTGGTGTGAATTTTGCAGGAAACCTAACTATTTTCGACCTATTCATGTTTTCCATCGTACGGTAAAAATGGCGCTGTTGTGTATCATTTTTGCATGGGAAATCGCTTGTCAAAAATACTTTTCTCAAATCCTTTCCCAAAAAAAACGCTGAACTGATGCATCTCAAAAAGCCGAATAAACAATAAGAAAAAATGTTTGGGAAAAGAGTAATGAGGCGTATTCGTTGTCGATAAGAGTACAGACCACGCTAAACCACATTTCGATTTGTTTTTTTACCAGAATATCGACGTCAAAGGAGTGTTTTTTTTCAGAGCGCGAGCTGAAAAAGGCATTACTCGACACATCGACGCGAGCAATGTGGTATGGACTCTAATCGGCAAATTAGCCAATCAGATTGCGAGATTAGCAGCAATTGTGGTAAAATATTCAGTTCCAACCGTGTACTTTGCCGTTACAATTTTTCATGTATTGCTACTTTCCTAAATAATTGGATCTGACAATAAAAAATACATTCGGTAATTTGGTCCACTTTGGCCCCGTTAGAACCCCCCCCCCCCCCCTCCCCAACATAAAATCCTGGTTACGGGCCTGGACATTGACAAGAAAATGTTGCCCTTATGTTAGAAACGCGGAATCGCAATGAGTTCTCGTCAAATGAAGGAGAAATATCGCTAGCTTGTGTTTTCAGAAGTTTGTTTAAAGCTCCTACAGGTAATTTGTTGGAGCAGATCTTGTTTGAAGTTTGTCCTTTCTTGGTTGCATTCCCGTATTTTGCCGATTCTTGTTCCAAGCCAAGCTGGCGTGTTTCAATGAAATACATCAAAATGTGAATGATCTCGTTTTCAGTGATAAAGTGGAATAAAGTAAATCAGTAAAACTCTTTTTTGACCCCGAACTGACAAAATTTCCCGACGGTTTCTAATTTTAGCGTGATTCCTATTCGCTGGTTATTGACAGTTGACTCTAAAATGTCTTTTTTTCTTTTCCATTCGCTCGCTGAGGATGTCACGTAGTGCTTGTTTTGTTTTAAAACTCATGCGATTCGAGAAAAATTCATTGCCAAACTGGTGAATTCAAAAGTAACTTTCGCTTGAAAAACCGATATCGCACTCATCGCTTCGTGATTCATGGGATATCGGTTTTTTTTCGTGACATTTACCGTGAAATTCACTAGTTAGGCAATCAATTTTTGTACAGAAGAAAGCGAAGAAGAAGATTTGATTAACATGAAACACCAAAACGCGGACAATTCGAAAACCTTTTATTTTCTTTAACTCTACAGGCAGTAATGCGCCGATGAAATCGAAACTTCAACATCCCCCTCACCACCGGGCAAAACCACCGGGCAAACCTCGGGCATTTGACTATCTTCTGTGCCTGGGGAGTGGGGAATTTTACCAGGCTTTGCCTGTGTGGGGTGGGGAAAATTGAACCGGAAGTGTCAGGTTTCAAATGATTGTTCTTTTCGGGCGCCGAAATCACTAACAGCTATAAAACACGTGTTTCAAGGACGAGATGGAAGAGTTTAAAGGAAGAGATGTAGCATTTGTGAGTGATTGACTTACAAAAAAGGTCTTCAAAAGGTCTTTATTAAAGACGGCAGGAGCCGACAACGTTTGATCTTTAGTAGGTTTTGGCAGACAAATCTGAGGATAGGGTAGGGCATTTGATTTGATAAAGCGATCGACATCGCTCGTTCAAACGAAATTACCACAAAACAGTCCAAGTCAGTTAAAGACGGCTATCCGCCGCGCACATAAGAAGTAAATATTGTTGTCAAAAGGGAGCCAAAGGATACAAACAAGCCGTCTAGTAGTACAAAAGACAAAAAGCCACTGCAATTACGAAGTAATACATAGATTTAGCCAAGCCTAAAGGCGGAGCTCCTTGGCTATTTATTCTTTCTGCCTGTAGGGTTAGTGAAAATAAAAGGTTTCGAATTGTCCGCGTTTTGATGTTTCTGGCTGCTGTTTAATTCAATCATTTTCTTTGCTTGCTTCTATAGAAAAAGTCATTGCCCAACTCGTGAATTCCATGGTAAATTTTACGCTAAAAACCGATATCATATTAATCACGAAGCGATGAGTGCGATATCGGTATTTCGAGTGAAATTTACTTTGGAATTCACCAGTTTGGCAAAGAATTTTTCTTGAACCGCATGAGTTTTAAAAGAAAACAAGCACACCCTCAGCTAGCCTGTGTACAGACCGCCCCTCCCCTCAAAAAAAAATCGGAGAGGAACGATCTGTGATTTACCGTTAGTAATCGTGTTCCGGAATAATTTTGCATACATTATTTAGTAATCTACGCTGACCAAAATTTGCGTGGCTCATATTTCGTTTGGAGCTAAATTCTCAAAATGGTGGTCAATGGTAGATTTCAAACGTGCATCGAAGAGCGTCTCCGATAGTTTTAAGATACCTTGGCTTCATAGCATAGAAGCACTCTTTAAAGGAGAGGATGTATTTGCAAGTCTTCCAACCAGGTACGGCTCTGATCTTCAAAACAGCACAGATCGTTGCCGATGAGCTGTTATTTTCCTCGGTGTGTACATTCTCAAATCTTCCATGGCATCACGCTTTGTAGATTGTACTTGAGAATGGCTATGCTGGTTGGGATTACATTGACTGGTAAGGAATAGCGGGAGACGTTTTCGAGTGGACACTCTTGTGTATAGTGCTATATTCACCTCGTGAAGAGCGCTTTCGTTTCTTTTGCGCTGACAATTCCTACAAATGTACGTCGAATCGATTTCCACTTTACACTCCATAGATAACAATTCCGCTCGTACTTTAAAAGAAAAACCTCTTTGACAATCAAAAAGATTTTTATTCGTATTTTGTACCGTGCTCCAAGTACACACGAACGAACTCATCGTAAAATCTCTCACGGGGGTTCTCACGGTGTTGTTGTGGAGAAATAAAAATAAAAGCCAATCAAAACGCGTTGTTTCAATGATGTAATGATCGATGGGTAATAACCAATCAAATCATTTTCCACACATTCCAGGAAAAATCACGTGGTATGGAACACGATTATCAACGGTAAATCACAGACCGTTCCTCTCCGATTTTTTTTTTGAGGGGAGGGGCGGTCTGTACACAGGCTAACCCTCAGCGAGCGAATGGAAAAGGAAAAAAGCCATTTCAGAGTCAACTGTCAATAGCCAGCGAATACTAACCACGCTAAAATTAAAAAAAAGCTTTGTAAGTTCAAGGTCAAAAAGGTGTTTTGCTGATGTACTTTATTACCCTTTATCTCTGAAAACGAGATCATTCACATTCTGATGTTTTTTACTGAAACACGCCAGGTTGACTAGAAAAA
>NC_090890.1:9489551-9499551 GCF_036669925.1 Montipora capricornis
TATCGAAATTATCGACATGTTACGTCCTAGCTCAAGAGGCTTTTTTAACGCGAAGTCATACACATTTACAAAATGTTGCTTTACCTTGATCTCGGAGAAACTACTGTGCGTTAAAATCGACGTCCACCAAGAAGTAAATTTTCCAAATTGAAGGGCTTCGAAATAAAAAAAAATCGTTGTATAACCTAAAAAAAGCCACCACATTTCGCACCGACATCGGTCGCCATGTTTCTTGTTTTGTTTACATTTCGGGATGACAAATTCTGCTCGTGCGCAATACACGAATCCGCTGACTGATGCCTCCATGATTGCTTTGCAAGTTGTGAGAACATCGTTTGGATTTCATTTAAGAGAATGTATGGGAAGTTGCTTCCCCCCCCCTGTCTTCCTCCATTCCGCTACTCTCGAAGTATGGTGTCTCCATGCACACCTGGCAACTCCAGTCGATTCCCTCTCCAGACCGTACAGCGGCGCGGTACTGGGCTCGGGATATTCCAGTATCGCAGGTACGATGTTGCCAACGGTAGCAGCCGTCACATTGAAGGCCTTCCTGGCGCGGGCGAACGGCGAAGTTACAGACGTTGCAGATGTTCATGATGTAAAGCTGGAATTGTATTCAGTTGCTCTAAAGCTCGAATGAAGATCCTGTATCTTTTTGGGCCTTTTATACTTATGCATCGGATCAGAAAGGTAAGTGCGATAAAATTCACAGATCTGATTGGTTAACCAGAAACATCCATATTCGACGCTAATTAAGATGCGCTAATTAAGATGCGACGCTAATCAGTGTCAATTGTTTGACTTGTGACTGGGAAAGACTGGTTAATATTGCACACACGCGCTAAAGAAATTTTTTACACGTAGAGAACTGCCGTCGCACGCGCAGGGAAAATAATTCCAGGCGAGGGAATGAAATAAATGACAACACAGGAAAAGACTGGTTAACATTGCACACACGCGCTAAAGAAATTTTTTACACGTAGAGAACTGCCGTCGCACGCGCAGGGAAAATAATTCCAGGCGAGGGAATGAAATAAATGACAACACAGGAAAAGACTGGTTAACATTGCACACACGCGCTGAAGACTTTTTTTTACTCGTAGAGAACTGCCGTCGGAATGGAATAAATGACAACACACACAAGTGTAAACTTTTATTTAGACGTTGGCCAAGCGACTTAGGACGTTGGCTAAACGACCTTAGACGTTGGCGAACGGGTCGTTGGCGAAACAACTCGTTGGCGAAACGACCGGATACCAATTAAACTATTAAACTGTGGGTGAGCAGAAGTCAGTTGTTTGCAGCTATAATAAGGTAGTTGCGCGAGTAGGGCCTTAATTTCGATCGCGGACTGTTTTTTTGCTTTACGAGAAGACATTTTTATCGTGTACAATAGACATTTTAGTAAAGTCTAACCTTCAGTGGCCAGTTTACGTTTAAGTTCGTCGAGGTCCGCCATGCTCTTGAGCTTGATTATGCGCGATGTGGAGTCTTTTCGCAAACAAATATCGGAACCCTTTGACCAGCAATATTGATAGTGGAATTCTTCTTTAACCCTTTTAGCCTGGAATAGGACTGCTTGCCTTCTTGGTGAAAGATGATCGTAAATTCTAGCCGAAGACAATGAAGACCCTTCTGGTAAACCAACCGCAACTGGGGTTACATTGCTAATTTCTTTCCGATGAGACAGTAGAGATTCCTTTACCAGCCGTCTCACGAATCTGCAGACTATAGGCTTTGGATTTCCGGCGTTGTTTCTTTGCGGGACACGATGGGCAGTGTCAACATCTTCGATTGAAATATTCTCTCCCATTTCTTTAAACAATTTTACACAAAGCTTACTTGTTGTTGAAGCCGCTTCGTTCGAACACACCTCAGGTACACCGACTATTTTAACATTATATTGGAAGCTATATTCTTGGAATTCATCAACGGCGTTAGCAATGGCGTCCACCCTGATCTTGACCTCAGTGAGTTGTGAACTGAGTCGTTGCAACTCTTTGCTGGCAGTGGTTTTGAAGCGAATAAGGTCATCATATTCCTTGCTAAGGAACTCAAGACTGTGAGATACTTCTTGAGTAGAAGGGGCGGCACTGCTGTTTTGTTGTTGAATTAAATCTTTTAGTCTTGAAATCTCCTCCGATAATGCAGAAATTTTAGATTTTATATCGTTATTTTCTTTCCTTAGGTTGACAATAGACTCAGGCATAATGTGACACACGAAACAAGAGACCGAAACAAATAGATAAAAGCGAAGGAAACAATTAAACATCAGAAATTTACGAAAGGTGGAAGATATTACGCAGAGCACTCAAACACACGTCCGTCCATCTTGGCCACATCACGTGGCCACATCACGTGGCCACATGATGAGGTTAACATGATGAGGTTAACTACTTTACTCATGAAAACCAGTTGACATAATCTTACTGTTTTTCCTCAGATTCCTACAGAATAACAACATTACTTTTTTGACGAATGGAATTTTTGCCAAACTTGTGAAACTTGAATATTTGTAAGTAAGACCAGTGAAACATATTTCAAATCACAGCTACCATGGTTTGACCATGCCTCACCGTTTAGCTCTGTGAAGTAACAGCCTTGGGTAAACTTCTTGCTGAAAACTAATTGCTGAAAACTATAATTGATAGCTATATATACTGATCATGTTGTAAAAAGTTAACTGTTACACTAACTATGGCTGGTGATATTTGAAACATCGAAACATGTTCCTTTAATTCAAAAGTGGTTGCATTTTTAAAAATAATTGATTCCGTTTATTTATTTTTATATAAATTTATCCATTGTCGGCTCAAGCCGGAAATATTTCAAAACTGCATTGCTATGAACTCAATACGCTCTCTGTTATTTACACCAAGAGATGGAAAGAGTAACTATTATATTTAACATGATGAGGTTAACTATTTTACTCATGAAAAACAGTTGACATAATCTTACTGTTTTTCCTCAGATTCCTACAGAATAACAACATTACTTTTTTGACGAATGGAATTTTTGCCAAACTTGTGAAACTTGAATATTTGTAAGTAAGACCAGTGAAACATATTTCAAATCACAGCTACCATGGTTTGACCATGCCTCACCGTTTAGCTCTCTGAAGTAACAGCCTTGGGTAAACTTCTTGCTGAAAACTAATTGCTGAAAACTATAATTGATAGCTATATATACTGATCATGTTGTAAAAATTTAACTGTTACACTAACTATGGCTGGTGATATTTGAAACATCGAAACATGTTCCTTTAATTCAAAAGTGGTTGCATTTTTAAAAATAATTGATTCCGTTTATTTATTTTTATATAAATTTATCCATTGTCGGCTCAAGCCGGAAATATTTCAAAACTGCACTGCTATGAACTCAATACGCTCTCTGTTATTTACACCAAGAGATGGAAAGAGTAACTATTATATTTAACATGATGAGGTTAACTATTTTACTCATGAAAAACAGTTGACATAATCTTACTGTTTTTCCTCAGATTCCTACAGAATAACAACATTACTTTTTTGACGAATGGAATTTTTGCCAAACTTGTGAATCTTGAATATTTGTAAGTAAGACTAGTGAAACATATTTCAAATCGCAGCTACCATGGTTTGACCATGCCTCACTGTTTTAGCTATCTGAGGTAACAGCCTTGGGTAAACTTCTTGCTGAAAACTAATTGCAATATCCCTTTTCGCTCTAAAATTCTTTAGAAACGTAATTTGTATAGGCAATTTCTTGTTTCAATCAGCAGCTTTTTCTGTTTTAGATTATTGAGTGGAAACAAACTTCAAGAAATTCCAGACGGGGCTCATCGCTAGAAATCGGAGACATTTTGAGCCCACGTTCAATAAATCCTGTGGCAAATTGGTCAGGGAAGCGAGTGCAAAAATAACTAAGAAATATAGGACGCTGGCGATATTTTTGCTTTCCTTGGCTCGATTTTGCTCCACAACCCATAGATTGAAAGCTAGTTTTCTGTTGTTTTGTAATCATGCGACTTTGCTTCACAGCAGGTTTCCTACTAAACAATATTCTTCTTCACTTTGGTCAACCTCGAACCCAGGCTCTCTACCTCTTCTTCTCCCTGAAGAGAGAGAGAGAGAGAGAGCCTGGATTCGAGGTTGCATTTTGGTCTCATTTATTTTTTGTCATCGGCGGATTATGAGCCCAAGGCTAAGCTTTTCGATCAGCAGTTACGACCATTTTTTGCGGGAGCTTCTAGCTTTACACGAACTTTTATTAAGCATTCATGTCATCTTTCCTATGTCTGAAAACCTTACAAGTCAAAAGCAGTTAAATGCTCACTTAAAAAGAAACTTTTCTGGCGATAAATCACTCTTACACTATATATCCGCATAACGTAATGTGGGCTCAAAATGTCCCCGATTTCTAGCGACGTTCAGGAATTCAAAGTATCTTCGAATAATGTATGTCACTCAGTTAAATCAGGCCAGAAGCGCGTATACCCGGCCTCTCGTGCGTGAAATAAAGAAATGTTAAATTATACCTTTGCTTTAATCTCAGATTCCTTGTCACATGCGTAACTTTAAATCTGTGGAAAAAAAAAACCCGACTTACTTGATAATTTTTTCATTCCTCAACAGACTGCTTTTTGACAACCCCATCAACACAATTGGCGAGCGGGTGTTCACTATCCAAAATCACGACCAAACAATGTAAGTCATACAAGATGACATACTGTTTTATATATCAGCACCCATGAAGTTGCTCAGGCTTTAGGTCACTCCCGGGCTCGGCGCCCTGATAAGAAAGTGCTACCATTATAGTTACATCAGCGAGTGGATAGAACTTAAGTCTTCGCCGTTCAAATGCCCACAACGTGAAAATTTTCATTTTCCTATTTGAAAGTCCATATTTAAAAAAATGAACTTTGGCGAAACTCTCTTTCCATTCGAAAGACAGGCCAATTTTCTACAATTTTTTAAAAGCGCTCAAACTGTCTGCCACTTTAAAAATTTGGCACACAGCTCGCTCAAGTGTTCTCTGGACATATGACCTATTTGAAAATCCTCAGTTTTGCTGCTGTATTCGCTTCCGGATTAAGAGCAGCTTCCTCGATGATAGACATAGACATGATAGATTTTTTTCTTAATTTAAAAAAATACTGAAAACTAACGCAGAGCGATACCTTTGCGTTGATCACCTAGAAAACATAGAACCTACGCCAACGTCACAGCGATCCTGTGAAATCATCCTGACCAGCTGAAGAAGTATATCAAATAAAAATAGGATTTTAAAGGATCCCTCACAACCATAATACCTTGCGCGCGCGAAATGTGAAATCCGCCATTTTCTCTGCCATCTGTTATCGGACATTTCGGAAAGTGAAAAGAAATCCTCGTTCACCCTTGTACATCTGCCTAACTGAGGTCTTAAACTTCCTCAAACGCGTTCTAAAATTATCAGTCCTTATACTTGACTAGTTATTTCCTCATTTTTCTCCTGTTTGGAGGCAAATTTGTCGGTTAAACTGGAGGTCTTCGATGGCCTTTCATGTTCCTCAGCGCGGACGACCACAGGCAACTGAAGGAACAAAGAGAATTATCCTTCGAGAGTCAACTTTTCGCCTATGGAATGAAAGGAAAGAAAGGTTAAATATCAAGGGGCTAAGTAACAGCCAATTTGCTGAGATTTTGCTTCATCAAAACATCGAGGAGCTTCGTGCTAGGAGCAGTTCCTGTCAAGAATTATCGCCAGCTGAAACCTCTATCGACAACGGACCCAGCTCAAGTAAGGTTTCAGTTCTATTCATCTATTTCTCTTCAAGGCCAGTGTAGATTCATTTTGGTTTTTCAAACCGTGTTACATATATCCAAACCAACAGTTTAAAAAAAAATGTCACCAGACATTTGAACGTCAACAAGAGGAATAACAGTTACTTCTAGCTTACAAGTGTGTTGGTCTTTGCACAAAACTTTGCAAAATTACAAAAGTTCATTCTGAACAATAAATAAAAAACTGCTTATTCAGCAACTAAGATTGTCTGTATCCCATATAAATGCCATCTGGAGCAGGATAGAATCTCCTTATTGTGAGAACAACACATGAAGGCAAAACTCGTCGGTTTCCCTTTCCCAGTTTCCCATATTTCCATAAACAGTATTGTCAGTAGGCTGCCTTTCTAAAGGAATTGGTAGAATAATCAGGTTCCTCAGCCAGTATGTCGAACCTTGCCCGGATAGCTAAGGTCAGTACTTTCCGGTCAAGGCAGATGTTTTGATACATAGCGTAGGAAGTGACACAAGTTCTCTTTCTACAACAAACATTCTCCATATCTAAAGGCATTGGTCTACAAACTGAACAATCGCACCATTCAGGAACATCATCTCGATCAGGACCGTGATCAGGTTCATCAGAGTCGCTTATTTCTGCTCGAATGTTCTTTGCATAATCCAGACTGCCTCTACCTTGGCTGAGAAGTCTGAGAAGAATTTGGTCTTTTTCATCCGTGGCCAGAGTTTTTATAAAGTCCCGATGAAAAGAATGATAAAGTCAACTTGAAAGACCATAGCACGCTTTCATTGAAAAAAAAAATGTAGGGGTGTTTTGAAACGAATTTGATTTAATTGGCGAGCTCACATGTGAATATGTGTGATTGATCTATTGGGAAATGTGACAAAACACCGAACACAACGATTGCCTGGTCATATATTTTAGAATTAAACTTACTTGTATTTCCCTTTCTGCGGTAGCCGCTTGCTCTCGATGACGAGAAAAAGCACTGGGGTTTCTATTCACTACAACCTCGACTGTCTTGTTCTTGCACGCCGTTCTCTTAGTTCCACACGTGCAACTGCTGGAGCATTTCATCGAGGCATTTTTACATGGACAGCCAGGAGTTTTAGCCGTCTTTTTACGGCTACACGAGTTCTTACAGGAACAGGTCTGTGACAGGAAAAAATATTTGCTGTTGATTTTCAAGAAAATGATTTCTGGTGTTACACGTTCACGTGGAAAATGTAGTACTGAGCTTACCACTCGATTCACGTTCGCCAAAGGCAAAGGGACAAAGTGAGATGTTAATGCGAACGATTCCTCGTTTCTTCGGCCGTGTGGTGCCACAGGCGATCCGTATATATTTACGTGTGTTGATGACCCTTCAGTATCGACATTCACGCTTGTTTCATGGTCCATTTCTTCCATTTTAACGCAGTCGTCGCCGATCTTCACGTCACGCCGTTTGTGAGTCCCGCTGCCGGCTTCAAAACAATAACAGAGGCGCGCAAGGTATTGTGGTTGGAAGGGAGCCTTTAATCATCGTGCAAAATTCGTGTCTCGTTTTGAAACAGTATGTTCTCTCGTGCACAACACATCTACCAATTCTGCGCCTCAGAATATCTGTTCATATAACACTAGATTTTTCTGATGTTGGTAACTTATATGTTAATAAGTCAAGACTGAGTATTCGACTTAATTCGCTTTCCGTTTTCGGAGCTAAGCTATGGAACTGCCTGAAGCCTGACTTGCGCAAACTTAGGAAAAAACCTTTTAAAAACAAAATTCACCAATTTTTACTTCCGGTGCTTGGTGATGAGGATGATTATGTTGATGTCTCAACGTTAATCTTAAAAATTACTAGTCATCATTGATTAATCACACCCTAGCTATCATTATTCATTACTTCCTTATGTTTCATGTCTTCTTGTAGGTTCTTGCTCTATCTATGTAAATGCTAGCTAATATCTGTGAATGTATGTGTATACCTATTTATTTAACTTTATTTTTATTATATTCAATTTATTTATTTCTTTACCTGATTTACTATTAATCTAATTTTTATCCTTATGTATACCTATGTATACGTATTTATTTTATTTTATTTTCATTTTAGTTATTACCTGATTTACCATTAATCTAAATTTGATTTTAAGATACACAGCCCGCCTCGATTAACTTTGCTATATGCGGCTTGTGTATTTTTTTTTTTTTTTCAATTCGAAAGACAGTTAAATTTAAACTTTGAAATAAAATGATGATGATGATGATGATGATGAATCGCGACTGAATTCTTTCCCCAAATTTTCATTTTGATATGGACTTTCAAATAGGAAAATAAAATTTTTCACGTTATGGGCATTTTAAAAACTGTAAACGGTAGGCCATGCCTCACAATATCTGTTCTGGGAAGTTAAAGAACCGACACATAAACGAAAAAAATAGAACATTGAATTCTCGGAGGAGTGGTTTGCCCAATTAATTTGAGAATACCACGTGGGGAGCCGGAGTCCTGTTGTTTTTACCTTTCACTTGTTATAAACGAATAAATAATTCTTCTTTACCTTTAACTGAGAACTGGGCGACGTTTCACAACTTCAAAGATAGGCTGTAACCGCTTAAATAGAATCAAATACGTGAGCTTAAAACTCAGTTGTGGGACGATACGATGGATAGCACGATAAAAGCTTTATTTTGCCAACTCAAAATCAGTAACTCGGATAGAATTTCACTAGCAAAGTAATTATATCTTCTGCAGATTCATGATTCGGACGAAGCTAAGGACATTAGACCTGGCATCGTTTGACAATAGCAAAAATATCAAACCTGTTATGTAAGTATTAATGCAAAGTCATTTGAGTAATTTCCTGTGGACAAGCTTGAACTGTTACAATTTAAATTCATGCCTAATTTATCGACCGTTTCTATGTTATCTATGGGCTTTATGTTGATCGTTTTTCACGGAACCTAAGTCAACGATTAAACGACAATTTTTTGGTAGTTTAATCTTTTAAACAAAATTTTCCAGAAGCAATGAAATGCCTCTGAATACTGTTTCGTCAATACAATGAATTATTAACTTGATTTCCTGATTGATTTTTGATTGACACTAACTTATGTAATTAAGCCACGTGAATAAGTCAGTTTTTCAGTTCAGACATTTCAGATTCGAAGATATGTGCATGTTTTGCTAATCTGTCTCGCTGACCCGTTTTCTGTTATACTCTGATCTATTTTATCTGTTGCTGACCGGTACACCGTGAAACAATCCTTCTAGACATTGTCAAAGAAGTAAGTATTCAATGCTGTAATTCTAGTTAATAGTTTTACTCGCGTGTTTATGTACCGATGAATCCTGTTCGGTTTCTCAAATGTATTTCGTTCTGTTCTTTAGATCGAATAATCTTGTTGGAATAAATTATACGATTTGCGTAATCTAGTTGGAGTGCCTGTTTGGTTTTATTGGACCATTTCATTCAATTTCTTGGTTGAGAAAAATTACAGTTTGGCAAGGATCTAAACACTGCGGGAGAACCAAACACATGGCAGAAGACGCAATTAAAAGCGCAAAGCTGGACAGGAGGACTGCGAAGGCAACCCTCACAAGATGTAGGAAAGCGTTGTCCAAACGGATTGAACTGAAACGACATGGTATAGAGGTAAAGGACGCATTAAATAGCCTCCAAAATGCATTCCATGACCTCGTGGTGAAACACCAGAGCTATTCAAAATTAATTGAAGACGATGAGGAGTTCGAAGTTCAGGAACGTTGGATGGAAGAATGTCAGGAACTTTTCATGGACGCCGAAATTCAAGATTTATCTGGATGACTTAGTTACTAAGGGAAAGGAACCACTGAAAACCGGCCTCGCAGGGAAACACATAAGTAGCACAGAACCAGAAGCCAGTGTTAGCGGAATTTCAAGCATGCAATCATCAGAGAACAAAGGTACAGTTGATGACAGTTTCACTAATTCAGCTGAAATTATTGAAGTTGTTGACAATGCAAACATTGAAAACACTGCAAATAACTCTGTTGAACAAACTGGTCACCATAATAGTGAAAGCACAGGTTCTGTTGATATTTCGCAAGCGCCTCAAACAAATCCTAACAATAGTAGTGTAACCGAGACCGGAATCTCTGGCGACAACGATAACAGCACTGCGTGTGGCTTTAAACTGGAAAAACCGAAGCTACCTGTTTTCGCTGGGAATTTCCGAGATTACGCTACCTTTCGTTCAGATGTCAAGCACG
>NC_090890.1:9504551-9509551 GCF_036669925.1 Montipora capricornis
GTTATTCTCGAGCGACCGTCCTGGAAACTTCCTTCTGCTCTTTCTAAAAACTGTGTATCAATATGTATTTACTTTTGCATCAATATTTGTTTTTGCATAAAGCAAGCTAACAAAATCTGTACCTTGCTGAGTTCGCATTTGTTAGCGTTAATAGTATTTTCGGTCCGATGTTTCTATTTTATGAGGGGTATATTGTTTTGGTCTCCCATCCAAACGCTAACCCCGCCGAATAGGGGTTAACTTCAGCGAACTTCGGTATTACAAAGCTCTCAGATGCTCAGAGGGCACGCTTAAACTTGTTGTGAAAAGAAGTTTATCAACATGTCAGCCCAGAAGCCAATGTTTCTCACTTCCCATATATTTTCTTCAATCTTTCTGGGTTCAGTACTTTGCTAGTAACCACATGTCTTCTCAGACTATTTACCCAAGACTTCTAACATGGCACTACAATGATAGACAATACCAAAACAATATCGTGCACTGTTAGAGCTACATATTACGCAAGGACAGATCTGTTTCGTCGTACGAACGTGTGAGGACCTGTGAGCCAAAGGGCCTCTTCTGGTATGACTTCTTAATGACCCCCCAACTTGAAAAAAATTGTCTGGAACAGGGCTTAACTTCAGTAAACTTTAGTATTACAAAGCTGTCAGATGCTCAGAGGGCACACTTGTGGTGAAAAGAAGTTGTGAGGGAACTTGAAAATTATCAACATGTCAGCCCAGAAGCCAAAGTTTCTCGCTTCTCTTTTATTTGTTATTCTTCAGAGACTGGAATGCTGTACTTCAATACCACACAATTCAGTGCCTTCTGATTTTCTGTAACACGTACCACAGGCAACCCAGTGTATGCTTCACGGAAGCATCTCGTTTTGTCATGTGATCTAGCTGGATACAAGGCAATTCCGATGGTCCATTGGTACCAATGGTACAATTGGTACTAATAGAAAATGATGTCATTCTAATGGTTCTATTGGCGCAAAACAAGTTCGCTTTTTATGTATATTCCTCGTTCTATGAGCCAACCACGCAAAACAAGTTCGCTTTTACACCAAGTAATAGCGCGCTATAATTATTATGAATATTCCTCGTTCTATAAGCCAACCACTCAAAACAAATTCGCTTTTACACCAAGTAAAAGCACCAAATAATTATTATGAATATTCCTCGTTCTATAAGCCAACCACACAAAACAAGTTCGCTTTTACACCAAGTAATAGCGCGCTATAATTATTATGAATATTCCTCGTTCTATAAGCCAACCACGCAAAACAAGTTCGCTTTTTAATACACCAAGTAATAGCGCGCTATAATTATTATGAATATTCCTCATTCTATAAGCCAACCACGCAAAACAAGTTCGCTTTTACGTTCACCCAAAAATTACTTTAAAACATCGCAAATTAAAGCTTCGTGACAAAAAAAATGTCTGTCGTGTACACATGATTTCAGTTACAAACAACAGAGATAAACTTTGAAAAACCGCCAGGCTGAACAGTTTTCAAAAACCCCAATTGCAATCCATTTTAAACTACTTTAATTTTGCCCATCCCTGACTCCTTTTGTATTTGCTGTTCAAGTTATTCAAACATTTCTTCGATGCTTCAAGTAGTTATTTTCAGTTTATGACACGCTTGATTTGGTTGCCAGTTCCCAATCGCTGAATTTGGCTTTGGTCGTAACACAGCGCCTTTTAAATATCAATACACCTTATACCAAAATGGCCGCCATTTCAGTATTCTTTTGTTTCCATGCAAATTGGCCCTTATGGCCTCGCTCAAGGTTTAATTTTCTTTTGAATTTTACGTTCGAAAAGGAGGCCATAAGGGCCAATTTTCATGGAAACAAAAAAATACTAAAATGGCGGCCATTTTGGAATAAGGTGTATAGTCGTATTTGAAAACTTGTAGGTATACTTTGTAGAGCCTGCAGACCAGCGAGACACATTGTCCATTCAGGACCTAAAGAAACGACCTAACTCCACAGGCGTTCTAGTATCGCAATGGGTAGAGCACCCGAGCGGGGTTACGGAGATCGTTGGTTCGAATCCGGCCGAACATTCTGACTTTTTAGCTGTCCTTTTGCCCTTTTCCAAGCAACTAGTTTCCCATCTAATAAGTCTATCTTTAGCCTTTCATAATCGGGATTGAAAGAAGGCGCTCGAGAAATAGCTTATGCATACCGAGTCTTATGACATGTGAGATACAGGACCTTTACACCTGACTTTAAATACACAAAGTAGAATGTAAACAGAACTTATCGATTGTTGTCTTAATTTCACCCATCCTCGACATATGGTACCTATTATTTGTTTGGTATGCATTCTCAGTCATTCCTTGCAATGCTAGGCATGGCAAGACAGGCAATTCGATGCCCTCGACTGTACAAAATATATTCGTTTCCCGTGTTTGCCGAGAAAAGTTACGGATGTTTCTTGGAAGGTCAAGAAAATCTTTGCCTCAGGTAGACTCTTTGACGGCACCGAAGCTCTGTAGTTAAAGCTACTTCAATGTAGATCATGTATTAAAATTGTGTTGACTTGACAGTTGGGTAATTTTTCAGCCACAATTTACCACTTATCAATATATACTTAGTTTTCCGCTTGCTTGCTGATCTCTATTATAACTGAAAGGTCTTTAGCTAGACACTAAATGTAATCGATCTGGTTATGTCTCTCCTAAAAACTGTGCCACGTTGTTTTAACTGTATTGCGTTTAGAACTTTGCATGGAGGCAAAATTGGCACCATGAAGTTTAAGGAATACAGCTGCGTTGTCCACCTGTGAGTACCTTAAAAGTTAACTTAACTGTGCAGCCAGACTGTGTGGTTTCAATATAACTTTATACCGACAGAAATTTAATGACAACTATCTCAATTGCAGAAACAGAACATTTGAAGTGAACACCATGACGAGGCTTGCAACATTGTTGTGACAAAATGTTCGATAAAAATTCCACTTCTATCGTCTCTCCACGCTTGTAGTTTATTCTGGGTCTTGTTTGAAGTGACTTACAACGAATTAAAGTCATTAATTTTAAATTTCCACATGATTGAGCAACAAAGAATCCCCAATACCACGTCAGTCTTTCAATACAATTAGTCAGGCCTGGGTTGCTCGAAGCATGGTTAGCGTTAACCAGTGTTAACTTCTGCGTAAAAAACCTATTGGTTTTGATACCTCTTAACCAACCGTTAGCGCTAACCAGGCTTCGAGCAATCCGCTCCAAACGTTTAAGACTAAAGCAGACAGTAATCTTTCAGTGGACAGATTAAGTACTTTTTTTTCTTGCGAAACCACAACCATCAAGCCAATCATGAGCCTTACTCGACTACTTATTACATTAGAGATTGAACATAGTTACATAGTTTGGGGAATTTAAAACTTCCACCTCAGTACGATTGTAAGTATATCTGACGCAACAGAGAAGCTAAAACACTACGTCACTCTTATGATGTACACAGTCAGGAGCCAGAGACTGAGAGCATACAACTTCTGATATTTGCTTCTCAGCTGTTTCACAAACCATAGGTTGAAAAAAGGTTCCATAGGTTTCTTTATTTCCACACATACAGAAATACAAATTAATAATACATTTTATACAGAAATATGGAGGTCTCCAAGCCAAAACCCACAGGGTTGATAGTGCTCGCACACCTAATCTAGCATTTAATAAAACATATTATTATTAATATTTAATTTTAACTAGCAGGCAGACATGCTAGACTACGTTGTGGAAACCATGAAATAAAATAAAATAGACTGTAATTAGGTTAATAAATGCGTTTGAAGGAGAAAGTAAACAAACTAACTAACGAAACAAAGCAAAACAATGCCACAATACAACTACAACTAAACAGGACGTCATTCTCGGATTTCTGACGTAAGCAGATCATCTTTAAGCTCATTTCTAAAGCTTTGGAGAGAGGAAGCATTTTTTATACGTAAAGGTATTTTATTCCAGTTATCGGCTGCGGAAAATCTAACACTGAATTTGACATAATTATTTCTTGGCCGAGGTATAAAAAAATTTTAGCTTGATCTTAAACGTGTACAATATCGGCGGACCTCTCCGATGTTCGTGAAATAGGAGTCATAAATATCAGGGAGCAAGTTATTTTGATTCAGATTTTGAAGTTTCCAAAGGATCTTGATATCAGCAGGCAAGTCAGAAATTTAAAGAAAACGACAAAGCTTTTGAAATTACAAGACACGTTTCGACAGAAACTTCAGTCATCTTCAGTTGATTAATGTACAAAGCGGTAAGTTGAATTTATAAGTACGGAAAAAGTGCTCATTATGCCAGTAACAACGGAATGTACATAAAACGTGACAATGTGAGAATTAAAAGGATAGTTTTAGATTTACGTGATGCAGTTGTTCATTAAGAGAAGGTTGTTCTCTTTGAATATGAAAAGCTTCTTTTATCTTGAGTTGAAAAGTCGTAGAGGCGTGATCTAAAATATGGAAACATTCCCGTGAAGACAGGGCGCGACATTGTTCCGAATTCTGTAGGTGTTTGAAACAATGTCGCGCCCTGTCTTCAGGGGAATGTTTCCATATTTTAGATCACGCTTCTACGACTTTTCAACTCAAGATAAAAGAAGCTTTTCATATTCAAAGAGAACAACCTTCTCTTAATCAACAACTGCATCACGTAAATCTAAAACTATTCTTTTAATTCTCACATTGTCACGTTTTATGTACATTCCGTTGTTACTGGCATAATTGGCACTTTTTCCTACTTATAAAGGTGTTATTGGCTTGCCAATAAAAGTTTTATGCATCTCAATAATTAAAATTTGTAATGCATGCATAATTATGCACTCAGCAAAGTGTGACGCGGTCATTCCTGGGGAGGAGCAATTATTAAGTATCCCCTATAGGGAATTTGTTGCATTCCGAGAAAGCGCGGTAAATATTCATTCGCTTTTCAAGCTGGACTGATCTGGTTGTCAAACTTTTTCACCCTCCTCCTCCCCATTGCCAGGTTCCACTATTTC
>NC_090890.1:9522051-9544551 GCF_036669925.1 Montipora capricornis
ATTAAAATTTATCAAATTAAGTTCCCAGACATGATTTTCCGCAATTTGCCTTTTTTCCAGTGTTTGCCCCCCAGCATAACACATGGCTAATTTACATGACAATTTGAAAACCAACATGGCGGCTATCTTGAATAAGGCCTATTGCTCCACACTCTCCTACTGGGCTTTCCTGTCTCGCTACAAAAACCAATTCTTATCAGCTCAAAACCTCCTAAAAGCTCTTCTGTGATATCTCTACATGAGGTTTACGTGATTTTTTCGAAATTTGAATCACCGCTTGCATCCGAAATAATTTCAACTTTAAGACGCCCGGTTTTACTTGACTGAAGGTACCCCTGAAACCGCATCGTTTTTCAACATGCGATAAAGCTCCAAATCTAACAATATTTGCACCGTTAACTCTCTAAGTGATAAGCTTTCAAGCAATATAAAAATTTCTTTGGGGAAATGTGTACGCGCTGCGTGACAGTTAATCAAATTCATGTGATTATCAAACGGCCTAATTTGCATAATCATGGAAGATGAAAAACAAGTCACTTAGAATTCTTGTTTTAACTTTTTTACGGCAAGAATCGAAATCTTGACAATAATTCCTACCTGTTTATGACTTAGTTGTTGTTTAGAACTTGCAATTTTACCACAAATCGTATAAATAGTGTCAGCCAACAGTTGGTGTACATCCGATTACTATTCAATACGTTCATGTCCCATGGTCAGTTCACTTTAACAGTGATGGCATTCTCTTATAATGGCCAAATTCCTGGTAACCTCATAATATCACAAACTGAATATCTGTACCATAGGAAAATTTCCCGTGCAGCTGGGAACCGTATTCCTTCTACCGGAATGTTTAATACACGAATTCACGTGACATCTAGTGTTTGGTTGATGAGTGGTGTGAGACGCACCGCCCATAAACCAATAGTTTTGGCCTGAAGGAACAACATAACAGCAGACCAGTAGTGCTGTAAGAATAAATTAGTGTTAAGTTTGACTTGTATCGAGTTTTAGGATAGTGATACCCACCCTTCGCTCGAATTGCTTTCGGAGGTCCTGAATAAGCATGGGAGTCGTACCCAGACCTGAATTGCGTGCTTGCTTGCTCTCAATTTCTACACTGACGCATCAGTTTTCAAGGATTCATTCATCACCATTTGTTTAAAATTATGCACTAACGCAGCCTTTTCTACTTTGAGAGTGGCAAAGGGGTTTTCCGTGATTCATGATCAGACTACTTTACAGCTGTAATCACGACCAGTGACAGTTGTAAAATTCAGCGTGATGCGTGACAGTGACTCGAAGCTCGCTCTTTCCGTTTTCATTTCCAAATTGGAAGTCAAATTCTTAGTTAGCTGAAAACTGTTAACGTTGAAAGGAGCTCTTTTTAACAAAGTCTCTCTGACTTAAGTAACCATCAACTTAGAAAGCTACTCGAAAAACCCTGTTACCTGTACACACCTGTTTCCCGTTTTGAGCTTCTTTTCAGAAAATCCCATTCCTGGTTTTTTAATCTAATAAAAATGCATTTATACACACTGAATTGTTAATAGAAAGAGTTATTATGGTCACTTCACCTCGATCTAGCTATTTGCAATCCTTCGGGTCATCAATGAAGTTTCATTCGGATTTTCCTAAAACGAGGAGAAGCAGGAATCCGGAAACCGGAATCCGGAATAAGAAGTTAAACCAAAGCCACTTAAAATGATCCAGCGTCTATTACAAAATGCTGTGAAACGTGCTTCGTTCACCTTATAATTAGTTAAAAAAAACTATACATACATACCAACGAGATGCTTTATTAACATCTTTCCGACGTTGAGTCTTTTCGCTTCCATAGTAATTTTGGCCTTTGCTCGAGTTTCACTGTGTTCCGAATTCCGGATTCCAACTTTTAAGCAAATGCGGTTTATTTAATCATAAAGCCTTCAATTTGGTTACCAGCGCCTGATTCTATGGCTGTCTTCGTATGTCTGATATGGCTGGCAGTTTCAACGTCAATCCTCAGAGTAGTCGGGTATGCTTTGATATGATTTTTGATTGTAGACACTTTTCGATCACACGATCCTTTTCCACCGTTGGGCTGCTAATTTCTACCTTGCATCTTTTGAAATGGCCTGCGGAACTCTAAACCTTGTACCTCCGGGCTCCTGCTCTTGTCCAGCTTATTACTAGAGTCGGGCGATGATGAGGGCAGAGGCGGGCGGGAGGTCGCGCGACCTCCTCGTTCTCCTGCCAGTTCTCCATCCCTACTTGTACACGCTTGCTTTAGTCTCCAGTTTCTCATCTCCTTCGAACGCCTGTCACCCAGGCTACTTTTTCAGTTGGTTACTTATGTCGGAGCGGCTCTGCAAAAAAGAGCTCCTTTCAAAGTTAACTGTTTTCAACTAACTGAGTATTTAATTTTGGAAATGAGAAAGAAAGACCTAGTTTTTTGTTTTTCTTTGAACCACTGGGTGCTTACCATTTAGCCAAGTTTCGGTTTGAGGTCGAATGGAAAGGCAATTTTCCGGAAAATCTTTTCGGAAATTGTGAACAACCTCCAGAGGTAGTCCTCTTTTTTCGTTTGGAATGGAATTCGAGAAATTATCTTACCATTTGCGAGAATCGTTCCGTTTCTAGGCCCTTTTTCACAAGATTGATTAAAATATGTGGGGTGGAATGCTGTGTGGTAAATCGTAAGCCCCATTCTCATCCGGTTGGTCATTAAATTCAGAAAATCGCTTAATTATTTTTATGCAAACAATCATTCCATCCGGATTATTTGGCTAAATGGTAAGAACCCACTTATCTATCACGCATCACGCTGAATTTTACAACTGTCACTGGTTGTCATTACGGCTGTAAAGTAGTCCGATCATGAATCACGGAAAACCCCTTTCCCACTCTCAAAGTAGAGAAGGCTGCGTTAGTGTAGCATTTTAAATAAATGGTGATGAATAAAACCTTGCAAATTGATGCGTCAATATAGAAATTGAGAGTAAGCAAGCACGCAGTTCAGGTCTGGGTACGATCCCAAGGCTTATTTCCTCCGAAAGCTATTCGTGGGAAGGGTGGGCATGACTATCCTAAAACTCGATATATTAAGTCAAACGTAAGACTAATTTATTCTTACAGCACTACTGGTCTACTTTTATGTTCCTTCAGGCCAAAACTATTGGTTTATGGGTGGTGCGTCTTTTTCCTCACATCAACAAAACCTTACCGGAGGTCTGCCAGGGGGAATTCCGACAAGAGACATAGCCTAAGAAGTAGCTATGGCATTTAATATGAAATCGCGACAAACGACATCCTTTCTTTAAATTTCCGACCGCAACGGTCACAGCAACGTGAAACATTGACAAAACGCCGACACAAGACCTCTTAAAATTCAGACAAGCGACACGGAAACCCCCAACCCCGGCAGGGCTTCTTACTGGAAAATCACTAAATGTCACGTGGACGGTGCGTCTCACACCACTCATCAACCAAACACTAGATGTCACGCGAGCTCGTGTATTAAACATTGGGGTTGAACGAATACGGTTCCCAGCTGAACGGGAAAGTTCCCTATGGTACAGATATTCAGTTTGTGATATTATGAGGTTACCAGGAAAAGGTTAATGAGCCAA
Source organism: Montipora capricornis (assembly GCF_036669925.1). Classification (NCBI taxonomy): domain Eukaryota; kingdom Metazoa; phylum Cnidaria; class Anthozoa; order Scleractinia; family Acroporidae; genus Montipora; species Montipora capricornis. The sequence goes on from NC_090890.1 coordinate 9,525,660, forward strand.
TTTGGCCATTATAAGAGAATGTCATCACTGTTAAAGTGAACTGACCATGGGACATGAACGCCCGGGGGGGGGGGGGGGAGATTAGTCTTCTTTAGGGGTTACAAAAAGCTTGAATCACACCGAGATGGTCTCCTTTAGGGGTTAAATTCAAAATTTCCGAAGAGCATCCCCGTCTGTTCCATATGGGAGTTCCCCCACCACCCCCCCGGGCATGAACGTATTGAATAGTATTCGAATCCGGGAATCTGGTGTACATGCACCAACTGTTGGCTGGCACTATTTATACGATTTCAGGGGCTCCTGACGATTTATGGTAAAATTGGAGGTTCTAAACAACAACTAAGTGATAAACAGGTAGGAATTATTGTCAAGATTTCGATTCTTGCCGTAAAAAAGTTAAAACAAGAATTCTAAGTGACTTGTTTTTCATCTTCGATGATTATGCAAATTAGGCCGTTTGATCTCAAAAGGTCAAAATCACATGAATTTGATTAACTGTCACGCAGCGCGTATACATTTCCCCAAAGAATTTTTGTATCACTTGAAAGCTTATCACTTAGAGAGTTAACGGTGCAAATATTGTTAGATTTAGAGCTTTATCGCATGTTGAAAAAACGATGCGGTTTCAGGGGTACCTTCAGTCAAGTAAAACCAGGCGTCTTAAAGTTGAAATTATTTCGGATGCAAGCGGTGATTCAAATTTCGAAAAAATCACGTAAACCTCATGTAGAGATATCACAGAAGAGCTTTTAGGAGGTTTTGAGCTGATACGAAGTGGTTTTTGTAGCGAAATTTGACGGCAAAGTAAGCGTTAATTTTTGCGGAAGAAATGGCGATTTCGACACGAACTCTTAAATTTGCATTTTCTCCAAAATAAAAATACAAATGACTTAAAAAACTATACAGTGCATTTAGAGACATAATAGGCTACATCTTGACAAAATTTGAGAAAAATCCATTTTTGAGCTGTGGCCGCCAAAATTCGAAAATGTTTGATTTTTACTGACATGCACTCTTACAATTCTCATTATACAAAGTTCCTCTTAATTAGTGGTTAGATTCTCTATATGACATCACAAAAAATATTAGAATGGCAACGAAATGAGTATTTGCTGCTTTTGGGGGGGGGGGGTGGGGGGGGAACAGATTTAACGTTAAATCCGTGAGCCCCAAAAACACAATTCTCAGCGTCATGCAGTACTGTTGTGTAGGTGTTTTTCGCTGTTCATACCCTTACTGGAACGTGATTTGTACTTTGGAAATGAGATATAAAATAAGTTCCCTCTAACCATCTTGTTCAAACTCCCTGATAAAGTCTGCGTCGGTAATCTGGCAGACGAAACCGGTCGGAGAAGATCTGTTGCTTTGTGCTGCTCACTAGTACTTAATATTTAAAAAGTTTGTGCAACGTCTACTACAGATAATTTTCGTACATCACCTTGCTCATGTTCATTACTTCTACCAGTATTTCTTTGCTACGCAGTTGCAAGTAGATATTTTGACCTTTCCTCCACTTTGACTCCATGCCAGCTAAATCCTAATTAACGGCGCAGTAGCGAGAGCACTCGCCTCCCAACAATGTGGCCTGGGCTCGATTCCCAGACTCAATTGAGTTGGTTGGTTCTCTACTCTGCACCGAGACGTTTTCTTTGGGTACTCCGGTTTTCCCCTCTCCTCAAAACTCAACATTTGTTTTGATTTTGCGTTAATTTGATGATTTCAGCTTACAGTGTCTCCAATTAGTGCTCCAGCGCAATATAAACTTCCTTTCCTTCCTGTCCTTTCCTTTAAGCATTTCCGTATGATACTAACAGTTCAAGATGCACGCTCTCTGTGTTAATTCAACTCGACAGCACTCTATTCCTATTTCTTGGCCACAATTCAAATGTGTTTGTTACTAATGTGTTTGCTGCTAGTGATCCAATCATAACAGGCACAATAGCTGTTATTACAGTCGAGCGCACGTCTCAGCGGTGTTATGCACCTATCAATGTAAACCCCGTGGGGGGGGGGGGGGAGGAGTGCGGGTAAAGGGTGGGGATTTGACCAAGGAGCAAAAATTCTAGTCAATTTCCCAAAGGTGGGGCAGCATACGTTCATCAAAATGTATTTAGAAATCCCCACCCAGGACTAGATGGCCTATGAAGTAGCAGATAAACATCGATAAAAAACTCACCTTCTCCGAAACCCACGCCATTCCAAAGCCAAGAAAGACGATGCCAGTTAACCACGCTTTATCTTGGTCCCAGTCTCTCTGCCGAAAAAAATTAAATGTCCCGACCCCCGAGCAAAGGTACTCAATCAAACCTCCCACGGAAGAGATGGGTTTCGCCGTCAAATCCCCACCCCTTGCCCGCACTCCCCACCCCCCCCCCCCCCCCCACGGGGTTTACATTGATAGGTGCATTAGTTTCACAAGGCGCGAAAACGAGGCTTTCAGGTCAAATCAAGAATTTCTTATTGAAGGACTGTGTGATTCCTTGATTCTTGACTGTTTCCTTCGCTTTTTTTCGAGTAATTTGAGGTTTGTCTGACCTAATTTTAGGGTAGTTAAGTATTGCAAGGCACTGTGAACTATATGAATGTGTTAACTAAAGTAACAAGCCCAAATGTGCGACACAAGGGCAGCTTCCATTCAACGACTGTAGATTCCCTTCTTCTAAGAAAAACGTAAATTCTGGAAAGAACTTCATTATTTTTTCGCATTTCTCGCGCTCAATCTCTTACTCTCCTTTATGTCGGATCGAATGTTGACCGGAAAGCCTCGGTTCCACGCGCTCTGAAACTAACACCTGGGATCAACTGTAGTAACAGTTATTGTACATTTCTTCCATAGCTGAATCAGTTCGTATTTCAATACATTGTAATTGGATAGTTTTTCGAAAGATTGAAGTGATGCTCGCACTAATCAGGACAATTTAAGCAAATGTCTTATATAGACACCAGAAAAAGTCAGGCGGCTTCAACGGGATTCGTACCTAGGCCCTTACGATGCGGGTGCAATGCTCTACCAACTGAGCTATGAAGCCACACAATTGCAATTGGAAGCAGGTCAATTTGTTGGACTCATCTGTTCCCGTGAAATGATGACTGATGAAGGAAAGAAACGTTGATTTGAAGTGCGGGTAACCCGCAATCTAAAAGTAATTATTGTACATTTCTTTAATTTCCATATCTGAATCAGCTCGTATTTCAATGCATTGTCATTATTATTATTATTATTATTATTATTATTATCAATATTAGTAGTAGTAGAAGTAGCAGTATGTACTTATGATGCTTTGCTGTCTCGTTGCGCTTTTTATTCTTCAGAAAGAGTACCATGATATTATCTATATGCTCCACAGGTGGTTACTACTCAGACACTCCGGCTTTTGTCAGCGACAGTTGCAAGAGGTGTCCAAATGGCACGTTTGTTCACAAGAATAAGGCACCTGGAAAAAGTTACTTTGACTGCAGTTCTTGTTCTCAAGGTTAGATACTAGAATATAGGTACAATTAAACTAAATCCAGAAATTTAGGCAAAAGTCAGTAAAGTCAACAACGCACAATCGAAGACCTTTTAACATGAAAGAATAGGCATCGTCAAGAACATTTTGTCAATTATCAAACCAACAAGACTATCAAATTAAAAGGGCTTTCTTCTTCAAGCATCCACATTCAATCTCATCCCATGAGAGAAGGTGCTTACTAATCCATTGCTCAAGAGTCGACGACTGTGAAAGATACTACGCTGTCTTGATGATAAAATAAGTCCATTAGACGTAAAAAAAAAAAATCGAACCGCTATGCTTCAATGAGCCTGTTTATCTGAAAAATATGCATACGGGTTTGAGTGAGACTTTAAGACAGGCAACATTAGAATGACTGATCTTGGCATTACTAATAACTCTTGAAAACGCTTTAAAACGACTGCCACTACAAGTTGCAACTAATCTGGCTGGCCATTTCAACAAGTCTTGCAGCCGAAACGTAAAATAATATTTCGCAACATCTTGAGCCGGACCAAACGTCGCTAGAAAGATACCAATTACTTCAAAGGTATATATCTCGCCAACAGATCAGCTATAGCTTTTTTTTTTCAGTGATGTCACCATTGTTATTAATATCCCAACCAAACTGGCTGTTGAAACAATGCCGGACTTCTTTTGTTCCGTGGTTGGCAAATTTGAATATCATGAATGTGACTTCAATGTTTGTTAACAAGAAATATCGCTATATGCATTAGGGAAAGTCCAAAGCAATTAAAATTTCAATAACAATATCTTAAAACAGACAGTTGACTAATTAAAGCAAAGCATCAGTGCGGTGTTGATAGATGGCATTAGTAATATCACTATGAACCTAACAGAGGGTCTGAAAGGGGGCCGCGTGTCGGTCACCAGTTAAAATTTAATCACTTTGTCGGTTGTCAGTTAAAATTTACAATCTCTGTCGGTTGTCGATAAATCTCAGTTTATGAGTGAAAATGCAAGGTAATTATTCATATTCGTTATGTAATGCGCTCAGTTTGGACCTCATGATAAGTCTGGTTTGTTAACGCAATGTGATCGTTTATTTCACCTTTCTTAGCAAATACCGATTAATAAGACACTTTCGAAAATACCATAATTCTCTTGGTTTGTCCCCCCACATTTGGCATGAACATTGTTTTTGTTTTCTTTTGGGATTTACAATGGTCCCGAGAGAAACTGGAAACAATGCTTTATGCAAACAAGGGAGTCTTGATATTTTCGAAAGTGGCCTATTGCATTTATTCTACATGTGGATTTGTTTTCCTGCCGATTACTGGGCATCGGAGTAATCAAAAGAAGACAATTAGACTATTATCTTTCTTGAAGTAATCACCCAATAAATGGTCTCCAGTGTCATAACGACAACTGTCAATTAACAAATGGTAAACGGCTCAGCGTGCATTATTGAGTTATGGTGCACGCGGGAGGTTGCTAAGCACGAGAGAAGCGTAAGAGTCGCTTCTTGAGTGCTTAGCAAACTCCCAAGTGCACCATAACTCAATAATGCACGCTGAGCCGTTTACCATTTGTTTTATAACATAATCGTTAACTCCACCCCTGCGTGTTTCGTGTGTATTTGCATAAACTCAAGTTTAGTCAATAGTCGATGTCAACACAACTTTGCTTTCTAAAGACAACTATGAATTAACAAGACAAAATGATCAACAAACAGTTTTCCCAGTCAAAATTTTATTGGAATCAACAAGAATTTACTCTTAGGAGAGAAAACATTTCGAGTTTCTTGCGAGTGTCTTGAAAGCGATCAACCTATTGCAAACAGCGTGACTTTTCCAAGCCAAAAAAGCGACGTTACACTATTTCAGCTTAAAAATAAATCTCAAAAAGAAAATAGACATTCCAAAACACCATTTACGTTCCCGTAGCATCATCCCTGGTCTCATAAAATTGTGTTTTGGAAATCAAAGCAGTACAAACACGAAACACTCTTTCGTCGCTTTAAGACCTTCAATCCTCCTTTTCCACTGCTGATTAATCTTTTAGGGGCTATATCTTTCTATTTTGAGCTCTGTAGAGGTTTACCCCTATTCTAAGAGGAGGAAAATATGTCTTGGAAAATTAGGACTGATGCGCTAGTGACAGTATTTTCTTCTTTCCACAATCTCTGAAAGTGAGATCGCACGTCAGCTGTCGTCAGCGAGCGTGCACACATGGGCAAATGGTAAATGACCAATTGGCCAATCAGAACGCGCGTTTTATCCAAGTTATGTTATAATACTACTTAGACTACTTACCGTCACAAGTCGAGACGCACAAATGCACGAACAGCCCTGCCGGATTGTGTAACACACGCTCTGTTGGCAAGCTTTGAATCCTCTTCCAAATCTGATTCGTCATCATCCGAATCTGTGTCATACCAGGAACCCATGACCCAGAGCCTACAACTCCCATACTGAGCCTATGTAATGGCATTTTTACAGACCGATCTATTTTTAGACTATCTTTTCCGGGATAAACAAAGGCAGTTCCGGTTCGGTGACCCTATGACGTCAGCTTAATTTCTTGTAATTGGTCATCGGGCTCCTGTGGGAGTCTCATTCGCGGGAAATTCAATCTAAAAATAAATCGGTCTGTTAAAACGCCGTTACACGAACACAGTAGAGTTGTAGGCTCCGGGTCATGGGTTCCTGGTCAGACTCATCAATTTGTTCTTGTCTGTGATCCTCAAACACCTCAGTAACATCCCCGTCGTCCACAAATTGTTTGCTAACAACTCGCATTCGCTAATGATACCTTTGTTTTTTCTTCATGGAATCGAAGTCTCTCTTCAGACTTGTTGCTTGTGAGTTGAACAGTGTTGACAGGCGGCGGCAAGGCCCCATATTTACCTTTTGTGGTCTCGCTCCTAACAGTCTGTTGGCGTACTGGCCTATAACTCTCTAACCACTCTTTAATCTGTTCTTCCATACATGATGTTATGTCCTTACTTGGTAAAGGTGGTATCTATAGGTGCTATAGGAGAAAGCTTAAGGCACATGGCAAATTGAGGGACAGGAGAGTACGACCTGTTTTGCGTGTAGTACTTTGCTGCCCATCTGGATATGCACTTCCCACCTGTCCCAAAATCCTGCGCATACTGAAGAACAGTGAATGTCTCATACGTGGTTAATTGTCGTATAGCCTGCTCATCCCTTTTTAAAGCAAAGGCACAGATACTTGCGTCTTCCGGGGTACAGTCCCTTGTGGACCACTGGCTGCAGACTCTCCGGTCTCAACTGCTAGTGTTGCTTCACCTTATTCACAGTATCTTTTACTTAGTTGTCAATCTTTATAACGTCGACGCTTGCTTGCTTCAAAGACACTCCTTCAAGTTTCATACCCTTAAAATGAATTCCAAAGGTAACCTATAGGGAAACGAGAATCTGAAGAAAAGATGGATATCGTTTCTGAGAGGTTCGTCACCATCTTCAGTTTTCCAGCGGAAAAATCTGTAACAAACAAAGTCTTGTCTACGGAGCATATCCCCTCGATTTGTTTAAATGAACATGTATCTTGTGATTTGAACAACGCTGTTTCAACTTCGGATTAACAAATCCACGGTTACTAAATTTGACCTCTTGGTAAAGCCTAACCTGAGGTTATAGTTTAACCCGCTTTTGAGCAACCGGGCCCTGAACTTTACTCTGAATACATCAAACTCTGCAGCACATAAAAACAACCAAATTCAACACGTACCGTTAAGCTCACTGCTGCCTTCAGCGGATATCAAATTTGGCAAGTTGCCACTGTCCATCTGTGACTATTTATATAGAAAATTTCTCGCATTTACCAGCAGAGGATTATGCCAGGCGAACTAGCTTCAATAAGAACCCGCCAATTCATTGCTGAAAGGCTTGTTCCTTCACTCCTAAAAATTTCCGTTAGATGTTTTATTATTATTATTATTATTATTATTTTTATTATTATTTTTTTCACTCAAGGACTCCTTGATGTTTTAATATGTCCACTGGAACGATTGCCACTTCTTCACCTTTTCGAAAGAAACTTAAGATCACTTTTATGATTCCGCTCCTGACTCGGCCACATGGAAATACAACGTACAGGCACAACAGTCGGAACAGGCAGTGAAAAGACTTCAGTACAACTGCAGCCCTCGATTACAAGCCTGCATTCCTCCTCGAAAAGGAGGAGAAACAGTGGCACTTACCATTTAAGCGGAACTTTCGGTGAGAATATTTTGACAGATGGCACTAGACATTCCCTACCGAAGAAATGAGAAACGGAATGAGCCGTTCCAGTTGTGAATCTATTTGCGAATGCCGTAGTTGTGAATCTATTTGCCAATGCCCTAATCCTCGCAACGGAGCCTGGTTCTAGTGGTACAAACAAATGGTACAGAAATTTCCGGTCGTTTCGATAAAAATGGCAAGCGCCTCAGGTTATCTCTGGTGAAATAGAGCCCACCAAAGGATTAACATTTCATAAACTAGAAGCAAAGCGTACAAAATACTATTGACATGTTTAAAAAAAATCATTGCGCATTATTTCCAAATACAGACATCCCCACACTGCCAGACCATGTCAGTTGTCGGTTTTCCTGTCAGTAATCGGTAATTGTCGGCCGTCAGTTTTATTTATCGCCGTTGGTCGCTAATCAGTGAACACCATTCAGACGCTCTAACAAAAGAAGTAGTGGTTTTAGAGATTCTCTTGTATCCTTCTCGAAAAGGTTCACCGGTGATCATTTCTCTAAACATTATCAAGAGGCCAATAAGATGCAATCTTTTCGCTTTCGTTTTCAAATGAACACATCATGGTCAATGTTTGAGTTCTGCCAAAAAGCCTCTCAGACATGATGGCCTAATCTAATTAAGTGGCAAGTACATTACAATTCTTGCCAGATAAATAGAAGAACGATTTGCCGGCATTGAAAAAAGATTTTTTGCCAGATATTAAAAAAAATGCATGCCCCACACAATTATACAAAACATTCAGGGCCCGGTTGTTCGAAAGCCGATTAACTTAATCCAGGATTAGCGTAAATTCTTGTTTCATGTTTTCAACTTTTTGGTGAAAGTTTCTTTTGTTGATTTTTGTTTTTCAAGGTTGATTTCTTCTAATGTAAAGTTTTGCCGAATATCAGCATTGAACAGCAGAGTAGGGAACAGGGAGTAGAGAAATAAACTCCTTGGTTATTTTTTAATCTGGGATTACCGTTAATCGGCTTTTGAACAACTGGGTCCAGCAGACGAGGAAATGTCGGAATGAGGCTGGTCGTAAGCAGCTCTTTAAGTTTTACGATTTCCAATAGAAACCAATAAGGAAAGAAAGCAACTCTAAGGCCCAAAGGCCAAGTCAAAACTAGATTTGTTGATGAACTTCATGGAGCGTTCATTGTCTCAGCAAAAGAAATTTGATGAAAAATCGAGAGTTGCATACCTTTTTTGTATCTTTTCTTTCACGGCTTTCCTAACGTTTCTAACTTGTCATTTGAAGACTCTCATATCTCGACCGCTTTAGTGATTCATAGTGCCAGAGAAATATGAAGTTCTACTAGAGACGAAATGGAACTCTAGGAGTCAGGATGACATGCATGGCGGTCATAGACAACGCTTCCCACCACTGCAATCGTATGTGGACAGAAACCTGACTCGACGGTTTTCCTCTGGGAGGTCCGGTTTTCCTCCCTCTCTTGCCAAAATCGACTCGCAGGTTCTTTTCCCCTATTTTAAAAGGAAACCCTTTTTTACCCTCATTTATTATATGATACTTAAAGCTGTCAAAAGTTACAAAAGATGAAAGTGTCTGGGTAACTCTTTAAAAGCAGTCAAAAATTGTAGTAAAACGATATTGATTAATTTGTAAAGCAGAAATTATGGCATTTTCCTTTTAGAATGTCAATAGCATGAGTGTTCCCACAAGTCTTTCATACATTGGTATATTCCGGAGGATTCAGTGGTAGTATCACGCAATGTTCCAAAACAGTTTCTTAGATCTTGCATTGCTTTGAGTTCAGTTTTTCGGTAAGAGATTTGAACAGCATTAGAGGCCTGGTGCAAAATATAGATTTGTTAATATGAATGAATTATAATAACCCTTTATAGACACCACGGAAAAGATAAGATAACAAAATTAAACTATCTTTCGTCATTTTTTTTTTACTAATAAATGAATAAATAAGTTAATTGCGCTGTCTGATTTTTCTCAGGGACGGATACATATTCGTTTGCTGGATTTCGGGCATGTTACTGTCTGAATGGATATTTTCGAAGGCACATGTTTGAAGGCTGTGAGTCATGTGAACAACGACAGGGATTCAAATGCGAAAATGGCACGGTTAGTCTTAAACCGGGTTACTGGTGGAAATGGGAGAACGATACAAACAAAGAACTTTACAAATCCTTCAGCGACTTCTTACAGCGGAATTCTTCTGTTGGAAGCCAATCCATCATCGAGTACCAATATCCTCTTCCTCAAGCATATAGATGTCCAAGACCAGAATCATGTCTGGGAGGTATGAACGCCACATGTTTTGCTGGATATAAAGGACCATTGTGTGAAGTGTGTAGTTCTGGATATTACAAACAGTTCAAGACATGCAAAGAGTGCCCCTCAACAGCATGGATGATAGCACAGCTTTCCGTCATAGCAGCAATAGTTATTATAATCGCTGTGGTTGTGGTTTGGAGAAGCAGGAAACAAGCCAAGAAGAAACAAGATCGCTTCTTAGTTGACATAATTCTTGGAAAAGTAAAAATTGTTATCGGTTTCTACCAGGTAACATTTGGAGTTCTCGATGCATTTGCATACATCAAATGGCCAGACTCTCTCGAGTTTATTGGGAAATATGCTGAGATATTACAGCTAAATGTTATCCAGATTGCTCCTATCCACTGTCTCTTTCCAGATCTAAAAGTCAATGCTTTTGTAAGATTGTTTACTGTTCTCGGTATCAATGCTGCAGTCATCATTTTAGCATTTATTATTTATGGCATTAGGAAGGTCTTATTAAGCAGAAAGACCTTCCCGAGTCAAGTGGAAAAAGTGAGGAAAATTTCGGAAACAAAGCAGTTGGTCTACAGAACAGTCTTTTTTTTCCTTTACCTAACCTATCTAAGCACCTGCTCCAAGACAGCAAATGTTCTTCCCCTTGCCTGTCGAACACTGTGCCTTGACGAAAAACATGAAAAGTGCGATACGTTTCTAAAAGTTGACTTTAATGTCAAGTGTTCCAGCCAAGAATTCCGACGATCTGTGATTGTTGCATATTGTAGTGTTTTGTACATCATGTTTCTACCTCTGGCTGTCTTGGTAGTTCTGTGGAGGCATCAAAGGTCATTGAAGAAACATGGCGACAGAGCCGACGATGAATCCACACATTCCCAGCATTCAATTCCAGAAATTGTCACAGGATTACACTTTTTATTCGCAAATTACAACACTCACACATGGTATTGGGAACTTGTTGAAACGGCTCGAAAGGTGACATTAACTTCAGGCATTATCCTGATAGGAGGTGAGAGCAGAGCCTACGTTGGGTTAGCATGTGTTATGTCAGGTCTCTATGGTATGTTCTTTGCGTTCAAGCGGCCAATAGCGGATCCATTTGAGAACAGCCTGATGCTTTCTTCCCTTGCCGTCACATTCGTCAATCTCGCAATAGGTGTTGTCAGTAGAATACCAGCAGAGACCACAAAATCCTCGCTGGAATCATACGTGGACCATATCATGTTCAACGCATTGGTATTTGGAGCAAATTTTCTCGTTATTGCAATTCTTGTGGGTAAGTATTTTGTTCGTATTTAAACTTAAATCAAAGAGAGTTGGGAACGCGTGGCATGACTTCATCTGATTGGTTAAAAATGGTGGCCCTTTGTTTGTTTCGCGCGCAAAGTGAATCTAAAATAAATCAATTTGTGACAGTGCTGGGGCAACACCACAAAGTGATAGATCAACATTATTTTCTAATCCAATCTTGTGCCAGAAACTCGGACCTCTATGGTTGCCTTTGACTTTTCTGCAATGAACAACCATCCTCTTAACTAGGTCACTATATTGTAACAATGAACTTTCTTTTTTATTCGTCAAATTTAATCATGGTGTGCACATCATTGGGCAAAGTAAATAGTGCCACTCCTCGCCCTCTCGGAGATCAAAGAAAATAAAAATAAAAAAAGGAATTGGGACCGCAAAGTACAAACCGCTTCTATGTCTTAACCGTGCTTGGTATCTTCCAAATAAAGTGTACTGCTGTATGTTAAGGTAACGGCTAAGGTTAGAGTTCGTGACTGATTCTGCCATGTTTTTTTCAGGGACATGACGACTGATTTTCCCGGGAAAGGATATTCTAAAAATAAACTTATTTGTGACTGTGCTGGGGAGCCCATTCATGCTATAACAACACTCTTACCTAATTTCCTCGTCTTTAGCATCAGAAATATCTGTTTGCTCATTACTTTCCGTCTTGTGGTATAACAAAGATTGATTGAGTTGCAATGTCAAAGTGAAATTTTCAACTTATGGATGGTGACAACTATTGTTATCGCACATACGATCTGCGCATCTCGAGATACTCGGATTTCGCATGGGTGGTGTCTATTAATACAGGGATATTTTTGCGCAGTTCAAAACTATGCGGAAAAAGCAGAACTTAGCAAATGCTCTTGGTATCCAAAAAGAAAATTGGGGGTAACCACGCATTTTTCAGAGACAATTAAGCTTTAATTTGGAAAAAAAACTTCATACATTGCTTTGCATTTCAAGCTTTTTACAAATATTCTTGATAAAATTATCTTCGAAAAATGCGTGGTTACCCCCAATTTTCTCTTTGGATTTCAATAACACTTGTCAAGATCTTCGTTTCCCGCATATTCATTAAACCGGGCAAAAATACCTTTGAATTAGTAGACACCTTCCTTAAATTTAGCCAACTCAATCAAAGAGGTTAGCTAGGTGGCAAAGCTCAACTATGCTTAGTGTTCTTTTTTAAACCATCATACGAGTTGTGTTTACTGAAACAAAGTAAGTTCTTCTGAAAATTTTCACTCAATTTCGATCGAAAACACTTCAGCATCTTACAATGTGATTGGAATACAGTGACACGAACAAACTTCCGGGCCTTTACAACCACTGGGAAAAAAACAGTCGGGCGAAATACGCATTTTGCAAAGTACCAAGCTCCGTTGTTGGGCTTCTCGTTCACTTGCGATACCATACAAACATATTCACTTCCTTTTTTTTCTTTTTTTTTTTAGTCCAGTACGGCAGGTATTTTTTCCGCTTTATCAAAGAGTGGCGCAAAAATCCACAATGGTCTCTTTCGTGTTGCCTGGCGTTGCTTTTGCCTCTTAATGAACTCCAGACCGAAATACTAGGAATGACAGGGAAAAATTTGCTGAACGAACAAGTGCAAACTGGTAACTTTAACGTGCCATCAGTATCTAGCACGTTAAAGGAGAGTGGAGCAGTAAGCTTTGAACTTGTTACTATTCATGAGCAGCCGGAAGAGTCAGCTGAACCTCAATCAGTCAACTCTGGCTTTGAAAAAAGCGACAACGGTGGCCTTGAAGAAGAAGATGCTGACAAAGTGGCATTTGACGCAAGAAAGGAGAGTGGAGCAGTAACCTTTGCACTTGCTACTATTCATAAGCAGCCAAAAGAGTCAGCTGAACCTCGATCAGTCAACTTTGGCTTTGAAGGAAGCGACAACGGTGGCCTTGAGGAAGACGATGCTGACAAAGTGGCATTTGACGCAAGAAAGGAGAGTGGAGCAGTAACCTTTACACTTGCTACTATTCATAAGCAGCCAAAAGAGTCAGCTGAACCTCGATCAGTCAACTTTGGCTTTGAAGAAAGCGACAACGGTGGCCTTGAAGAAGAAGATGCTGACAAAGTGGCATTTGACGCAAGAAAGGAGAGTGGAGCAGTAACCTTTACACTTGCTACTATTCATGAGCAGCCAAAAGAGTCAGTTGAACCTCGATCAGTCAACTTTGGCTTTGAAGAAAGCGACAACGGTGGCCTTGAAGAAGGAGATGCTGACAAAGTGGCATTTGACGCAAGAAAGGAGAGTGGAGCAGTAACCTTTACACTTGCTACTATTCATGAGCAGCCAAAAGAGTCAGCTGAACCTCGATCAGTCAACTTTGGCTTTGAAGAAAGCGACAACGGTGGCCTTGAAGAAGGAGATGCTGACAAAGTGGCATTTGACACAAGAAAGAAGCTGGATCATCACGCAAACCCGAGAGCGACATTCGATACTCATTTCTGACTGGCTTGTTTGGAGTATTAACTGGACTGACTGAAGATTATCGCTGACAACGGCATTCTTTAGTAGAAATATAGAACCTTAAGTCTTTCAATAATGTAACCTGGCAACATATGATTATCTTATTTGATCGTGAAATCGTTATCAGGAATAGAACATAAAAGATTACCTCATCGTAAGTCTCAAGGTTTGACATTCGTCACGGCACATTCCTTTAATTTATTCCCCACCCCAGGTGTACAGATGGTCGCCGGAGACATAACGCAGGGGACGAGCATGCTTCGGTTTAGTGTCCCGTCCAGGGGTGAGTAGCAATAGTCTCAGTCGCTTCAAACTACAGAAATCGGGATAAGCTCCATCAGTGTGAACCCTCGGGGCTTGAGAGCGACTTCGCTTTGCCTTGCATATATAGCCACAACCATGATGTATACTAATCTGGAGAATATCGTACTTTACAAGAATCTAATAATCTGGAGCATTCAGTTGTTATGTTCTGATCAATGAACAAGCTCAGGAGTAGACAAAGTCAGCAGTTTAGTTTAGTGAATGAAAGGGAAAGCAATGCGTGTGCAGCACCATGTCATCTCAAAAAATTAATTAAGTAATTTCAGTGTATGAACAAGATTAAGCCTTCCAAAAATGGAATCATGTACACCTGTGTTGACGAAGAGACTCGGTGGTGAAGATGGGTTCTCCTGATTATGGACTGCTAACTTGTACAAATATCAAACACAATGATTTGCACAATTTATTGTTATGCATGGTTATGCCTTCTTAACTTTACTTAACCTTATCGTTGAAGACCTTTGGAACTTACAAAAGCTTTTTAAGCTGGTAAGCTGCCAAAATGTAGCTTTATAATACTTAAAAGACCTGGTAGTGACTGAATGCATGATAGTCTATACCCCATTCTTTCGTTTCTAAAATTGCTATATATTTTAGTAGTTTAGTTTGTATCTTGTGATGTTGCCAGGTAGCTGCTTAGTCTCAATAAAAGAATGCCGGATTCATTGAAGTAAGAATTATAAATTTCTTTAACTTAAAACAAATCATCTTATACTTCAAAGGCCTTGAGCAAGATTTTTTCATCTCCTGGAGTTCTCAATAATAATACCATGTGAGATGGGGAAGTTGAAACTTAGGCATTAAGGTAAAAAAAAAATGGGATAGAGCGGGTTAGGGGATCCTTGGTAGTATGCCTCCAGGCTTGATTAAAAAGGCAAAGATAAAAATTAAGGGGAAATATGAATGATAATAGAGACATTAAGATACCCCGAAATCGGTTTACGGGTAACGGGTAGCGCCATATCTTTTTCAATTTGCAATGACGAAATTGATCTTACCCGGTAGACCCAGCCGTTTTTCTGGGTTAGAAACCAGTTTACCCTTAGAAGAGTTACGAGTAGCGACAGAGGAGACATGATGGAGAAACGAGTAAGTTTTTATACTTTCTAAACAGAGAACATTCGTAAGGACGAATTTTGGATATATTTGATAGCCTTTCTTAAACAATTCAGTGAACTCATTTCTGAAGAGGAAGACCAACCTTGCTGCCGAGCCGCCCATCTTTGTAAACCATCGTTACCAATCCCCGTCCGTTAACTCTACGGGTATGGCTGCATGGAAATTTTACTTAAACGGGTACACTACCCTTACCCGTATACCGGTATATGTTGCAGGTAAAATACGCTTTCAGGTTGAATCCTTTTAAACCTAGGCTAAATTAATGGAATTATGCACTCAACCTAGCTTAACCCCTCCTCCCTCCCTCCCCTAAAAAAAAAAGATACTTATACCTTCCCTCCTCGAGCTCTGTATTACGCATCTCAACACATCTTCTTAATCTTTGGTGTCATCTTATCGGTTTCTGTATTCGTACACTTATTAATTCAGTCTCAACATTACAACATAGTAAGGGAACAAAGAACTGCACTTATCGGTACTCGAACTCGCACCTCCAGATCTGTAGTACTGTGTCTTCACCACTACACTAAAACGACGAACATGCTCGACCCAGCAAAGTTCTTTTCATTAGTTACTTTTCAATGATTGGTCAATTAATAACTTTGTTTATGTTATGTTTTAAATTTATTTATCAATATCTCTATGTCAATAGAACAGATTGACATCATCAGCAAATCGATGAATTCAAGAATTTTTGAGCAATGATAAAAATCATTAATGTATAAAACAAACAAAAGTGGCCCGAGAACTGATCCTTGAGGAATACCACAAGGGACTGTGACAAGATCAGATGTTGTGACTATTTGTTCACGGTTTTTGAGAATAGGTGTCGCCAGGTTGTTACAGAGGGGTGTTATTCTATACGGATTTTATCCTTTTTGCACACGTTTCTACAACGGGGCATAAAATGTCGAACAGGGTATCATGCCGAAAACGGTACAGACGCATAAATTGTGCCATTATTATGCAACACGCAGGTCATCGGTAACAAGCAGCTTGTCTATGGTTTCAAGTGCTGCTGTTACCAATGTGACAAGGTATAAGATTTTACCCCAAGGCTTCATGCGAAATGGACGTAAGAAAAAAGATCAAAAAACAGTAAAGGGTTACAACGGGAAAATAATGCATTTCAATCACCAACATACATAACGAAACTGTAATTTTGTCATTTCAAAATTGTTGTTGTTGTTTTTTTATTTATTGTTTTTTTGCCGAGTATTTGCAATGAGACATTTGCCAAAATGGCAGAAATGAAAAATTAAATACATCATACTTGCAGGATTATGATAAATTGTAACCTTGCGAAACAATTTTTTGTCTAGTCATTTTTGAAAAAAAAAAAAACACGACGGCCCTCAACAATCTCTATTTAAAAGACAATCACATGTCCTATGCAATATTAAAACTTCAGCTGCGTTCTTCCGCATAGTTAAGCAAACAGACTCTCAGTAATGCTCTACGAACACCCATAACAGCGTGATAAGGAACACTACAAGTTACCGGTAAGTTACTACATTTTATAATTAATAATGCGTGCCAAAAAGGTGCAAGAATAGAATAGGTGTAACAAATCTCAACGTGAATAGAATTATGGAAAAACTGGACAAATGAGAGCGTGTTTTAAGGCGTGCCGAAAAGGATGGGAGACCAACATTGATGTAACACAACTCAAAGTAAATGAAATTATAGAAAAATTTGACAAATGAAAGCGTATTTTAAGGCGTGCCGAAAGGGTGCGAGAACAGCACTGATATAACACAACTCAAAGTAAATGGAATCATACAGAAATTGGACAAATGAGAGCGTTTTTTAAGGCGTGCCGAAAAGGGTGCGAGAACAGCAATGATTTAACACATCTCAAAGTAAATGGAATTATACAAAAATTGGATAAATGAGAGCGTATTTTTAGGCGTCCCAAAAAGATTTCGAGAACAGCACTGATGTAACACAACTTAAAGTAAATGGAATTATACAAAAATTGGACAAATGAGAGCGTATTTTAATGCGTGCCGAAAAGGGTGCGAGAAAATCACTGATGGAACACAACTCAAAGTAAATGGAAGTATCGAAAAATTGGGCAAATGAGAGTACGTTATTAGTAATACATTTTTAAAATAAAAACTAGACCCTCCGTGAGGGTACACTGGGTTGCCTGTGGTACGTGCAGCGTTCCAGGCAATTTTTTTCAAGTTGGGGTTTGTAGCCGATATAACGCGCGCTCTGATTGGCTAATTGTGACTGGCCCACGGGCCGATTACGGGCTTCGCCTCATGGGCTATTGACCCGTAGCCCTTGCGGGCTACGGGTCTAATTGTTAATTAGTATAAATACACAGGTGATTATACAAAATCGCGCGCTCTCATTGGCTCCCTCTCTCGGATTATCAGCCGATAATCACCTCGACGGACAAAATGGCTGCCAGTAGTCGTTTTGCCACTGTAAGTGAAGATGATTTTCGCGTTGAAATGTTTTTTTTTTCTCTTTTTTGAAATAATCACCTGTGTATTTATACTAAAACAATTATTCGCCTCAGGCTCAGTGATTATCGGTGAATATTCACCTCGACTTCGTCTCGGTGAATATTCACCGATAATCACTTCGCCTTCGGCGAATAATTGTTAATTAATGACCCCCCAACTTGAAAAAATTTGCCTTTAACGCTGCACGTACCACAGGCAACCCAGTGTACCCCCACGGAGGGTCTAGTTAATATTTATTTTACCCTCAGTCTGCATTTACCCCCGGTCTGCAGTCTGCAGTCTGCAGTCTGCGTTTTACACTGACCGCCCAAATAACCGATTTTTCGACGGAAAATTCATCCCAGAGGATAAAACTATTCACTGGACATGTAATAAAGGTAAATATGTTCGAGCGAAAGCGAAAACAAGCGAATATTTTGACGGAAAACATAATAATGTGAGACCAAAGGAACATGTGGTGAAGACACGCAATTGCGGCATCGCTTCGACAATAATCTTACCTTTTCAGCGATTTTAACGCTTGAAATTCCATTCAATCCACCTGGTCTAGTCTTTGAATTCACTATTATCGCTGCCCTGCGAATCTTCAGTGTTCTACATAACAGCACACTTGGTAAAAGACGGCTCGACGGGCGACAGATTGTTGTCGATGTTGTCACCTGTCTTGTTCAGTATCCAATTGCTTTGCCATTATTGAGCTTGATAAGGGTATATTTTGTTCAAAGATCCACTAAAACGCTATTCGCGCTACATGACTTTCGACGCCATTGCCGGTTAAGTTAATCGTTACAATGTGTCCACCAGAGAAATCTACGCATTTCCCACTACCCTCTCGATCCTAAGAAAATACGCGCAGCCGGGCTCTATGCACAAAGACACCACTTAGCAGGGGAGTGACAGGCAAGACTTTTACCGACACGGAAAAAAATAAAAATAATAAAATGGAGAAATCTACCCATTTTCCGACTGGGATTTCCATACGGCAACCCAGTAATGACAAAATACAGGAGGCAAAGGTCCAACTCAAAGAAACACTTCAGAGAGTCAATGATATCATCTTTGAATTCTATTAAGGAAAACACATTGACGATATGACAAGAAAGTGGTTTCAGCAAACCCCTAACCCGAATCGGGTTCTAATCTTCTACACTCTAACCAAAATCCATAAACCAAGGCCTGTCGGGAGACCTATAATTTCGGGCTGCGAT
>NC_090890.1:9547051-9552051 GCF_036669925.1 Montipora capricornis
AATGGAAAGTTTAAGGTAGCGCTGAATCCTCCTCACAGAACTGTTTTAAACTTTGCAGAGAGTTGTGTGCATTAACTCAGAACTGAGGAATTTTCTAATGTGGCGGATTTTATACAACCCACAGAAGGCCTTGATACATCTCTTGGCAACGTGAACATGCTGGAGTCAAACCAGGAACCCAAATTACGAAAACACGTACCACAGGCAACCCAGTGTATGCTTCACGGAAGCATCTCTTTTAGTAACAAAGTCGCGTTTGTAACCTCGTTTCAGAAGGTATGTCGTTAGTTCAGTGGTGCGAATCTTGAACGTTTCGTCGGTAAAATAAATTCGAAACCTACGGACAAACACCAACATTTACTTTATTCCTCTTGTCATCCTCTACACACAAAAAAGCCATTCCTTTCAGCCTAGCACTCCGCCTACGACGAATTTGCATTTATCATTGATAACCACAGCAATGGCGCATCGAAGTCAATGGACCTTATTTTAGTTTGTTGAGGGAATGACATATAGTCGATGTCCCGAAATTTAACCCGGACCGTCCCCTCTCCAGACCGTGATGAAGTGGAGGAAATGTAACCTGAAATAAAATACAAAACTCCAGCGGTTAAGCCACTGATCTGAAATTCGAAGGGGTATTCTAGAATCAAGCCGAGAACATCATTGTAAAAGCTTATTCTATGCATAAAGTAGGTTCTGGAGGTAATGTTGAGAGTGGAAAACAAGTTAACGGCCGAAGATATAAACAAGCCACGAGGAATACTAATGCATGATGTTTACGCAACAGAGTCAGAAGCTCACCTTTATTTCACGTGAATGTTTACGATTGCCCTGTTTTGCCATAAAAACCATCCAGATGACTTTGCTAGGCTCTAAAGAAGCTTAATGTGTATTTTTTCTGTGATTTTGACTAAAATTTTCTCATGGTTTTTTCTTCCTCCACTGTAGACGCCATTTTTGTCTCGCAGGAGGCGATCTTTGGCATATCACAGAATGACGTCGAAATCATCGGGAAAGACACAAAGTCGAGACATCGAGATTTTTCCTGGCTTACAGCACACAGGGAGACCATCAAGATTAGTGTTACTGCTCGCCTGGTGGCTCGCAGCAATAAGATTTAAGGTTCAAATGGTTTTAGTCCAGTTTGGGCCTTAAATAACAATGTTTTTTGCCCGGTGTTGACACTCGTGAAAGACGAACGCGTGTAAAATCAGCACAATGATCGATGATATTTTATTCTGGAAAGTTTTTACAATGTTATGCGCAAGGGCCCGTGAGCACCAAAGTTCTTGATCTCTTGCTAGTAAGACAAGAGATATACTTCAAGTGCTACGATTCATTCAGTATTCTTTGTCATTATTTACTTACCTTTTAGTTTGATAGAATAGAACAGATAATTACGAAAGATCTGGCACTTTAACCTCAGTGATTTTCTTCGAATTGCCCCAATTTTGGGGCAAAAAGAAATCGCTTCTTAATAATTATTGAACTTCGTTTTCATCGGTCAATTCTGATAACACTGAAATTCAGCACGCTGATTTAAATATCATTTTGTGTTCAAGTGAGGAAGACCGGCTTAGACTGAAATTCGTTTTTCTATATTTGTTCTGAAAAACCTCCAAAAACCGATTAACGATTTATCGACGTGTTATCCGACTTTGGTATGTCTTGCAAAAGTGAAGACATTCATAATTGGTAAATTATCTCACGAGACTTTATTTTAATTGTTAGGGTGGTTTGTTTCAATTGGTTCCTTATTCTGACCTGAAATACTTAGTGTTTCGAAGCGATTCTTGTGACAAATGTTTTTGTTTTTGCAACGATTAAGTCAAAGAATGGATACTGAAAAATGATCTATCAACTCATAACAGTTTTTGATCTTGTTGTCAAAACTATCTTGTATCCATTTGCTTATGTGTTATGCCATTATTTTTGATATGGTAGTTTTTTGTCACTTTAATACGGATTACCGCTAATACTCCGATAAACGTTGTGGTTAGAATATATTTTACTCCTTCTGTGGGAAGGCTCAGAACAGATTAAAACTGACTTTTCGTGATAGGAAGATTAAACGATTTGGTTTCAAACTATGCGCAGGTGAAATGAAGCTGATTTCAAGACTGAGTCACTTGATGGAAAAGCAAATGAGCTTAGACTTTGACGAAACCGAAAACGTTTCTTTTTTTCCCACCGAGAGGGGTAAGTTGCGGACTACCGCTAATACTCCGATAGACGTTGAGGTTAGAATATATTTTATTCCCACTGTGGGAAGGCTCAGAACAGATTAAAACTGACTTTTCGTGATAGGATGACTAAACGATTTGGTTTCAAACTATGCGCAGGTGAAATGAAGCTGATTTCAAGACTGTCGGAGTCACTTGATGGAAAAGCAAATGAGCTCAGACTTTGACGAAACCGAAAACGTTTCTTTTTTTCCCACCGAGAGGGGTAAGTTGCTTCAAAGTCATAGTATAAAAACTAACTTTAACTTGATTTAATTTATCTCACTTTCATAACGGCAGATTAAAAATTTCATAGTGTTTAAACGAACTCAGCCACAGAATATTTCTTTTAGTACTGTGGGGAATCTTTTTCAGCAAATTCTCTCGATGCTTTCAACACGACAAGACAAAGGAACATTCAGAGCTGAATCAATCGAATTTTCTCTATCTGAATACTCCATAATTTAAGCAAAAGTAAATGATACTCACTAGGGAAATGTTACCAGTAAAAAAAGTTCTTGCTCGATGTAGTTCACCAAAAATTTCAAACACATTCAGTTGAACTGCGAATATGTTGATTAAACAAAAGAATAGCGAGAAAGAAAATTAAATATGCGAAACAAGATTGGGAAAGACATCTTCTTAAGGATAAAGAAAAATTCAGAATGAAAGTTGAGAGGCGTAATGTAAACTTGAGGGTCGAGCCCTGAAACAGGTGAACAGTGTAATGATTTGCGTTTTGTCAAGGCAATCATTTCTTACTCGGTTTTTCAAATTAAAAACAAACAATCGCTTGGCAAGTGATAACAGCATTAATAATGAAGAAAAGAGAGCGAAGGATTACAAAATAAACCTACGTATATTTGGCGTCCTCAAAACCTAATTCGGAGCCTCTCTTTATGATCCCGGTTGACAGTGCTGGCTCGGTTAGCGGGATGAATTGGCTTCTATTCATATGAGAAATGCAGCCTGGTTAACAGGCACTAAACGTTCTTTGGAACTCTTTCAATTGCAAGAGAAGGAATAGGGACCATACCAGTCTGAACATCTACGTAATAGTGCAACATTATATATGACACTTCCTAAATTGTAAACAAGTTTCTGAAAAGCAGCTTTAGGTATAGCGGCGGGATACCTTCGAACCAACTACAAACGGGGCAAAATCAACAGAGTCGTACATTAAAATTGAATAATCGGGTCAAACCGTGCTCTATATCCTAGGATTAGTAACATTCCAAATGTTTTAGTTTTTATATAAGTTTTTAATTTCAGTGTTTTAGACTGGTCATGTACTGTTAGTTTTTTTGAAATGTACAAACACGCCCTCCATGGAAACCAGAATTAACTATGAGAGGCTGATGTGAAGTGCAATTTTCTACCCATGTAAACCATGTGAGCGTTATCCCTACTAGTGAAACCATTGGGCCCACTCAAGGACAGAGAAAAACTCTGATTAGGGTGGGAAATGAACCCACGACCTTCGGGTTAGATCACCCCTGCTCTACCGACTGAGCTACAAGGTCAGACGGGAGCAGGTGGTGGGAATTGAAGATGTCAAATTCACGGCAATGAATATGTACAAGTGCAAGGCTTACGTTTATGCAAACGATGGCCGTGTAGCACTTATATTTCAACAGAATTAACTATGAGAGGGTGATGTGAAGTGCTATTTTCTACCCATGTAAACCATGCGAGCGTTTGGGTTCAGCAGGAGGTAGTTTTCAAAGCACCAATCATGGATTCGTTGTAGATCTGCGTTGATATTGTTCTCGGCGGCGTGAGACTCATCAACTGTAAACCGGCGAAAGGATCAATTTCGTCTCGTCTACGTAGCACGCAGTTGAGCACATCTCACTGAATGCTGGTAGGTCGTTAACGTAAATACTAAATAACAGAGCTCCAAGCACGCTGCCCTGCGGCACTCCACACATTACAGGCAGAGCATCGGACAGCGCAGCATTAATGCGAACCACTTGAGACCTTTTGGGACAAATAGCTGTTAAACCAGGAGATTGCCGATGGGGCCAGCCCAATGGCTTCGCAGTAAAATGCCGTGATTGATGCTGTCGAAATCTCTACTCATGTCCAGATAAACAACAGCTGTTAGCTTTCTCTTGTCGATCGCCTCAAGTGTCCGTAGAGGCAACGAGAGAGGTTTCAGTGCAGTTCCACTTTTTGTTTCGGTTCTCGTTCCCTGCCAACCTTTAATTTGCTGTCAGCTGGTTTAAGGCCGCCTTTTCGCACACCTTAGAAAGAATAGGCAATAAAGAGATTGGCCTATTGTTGGCTGCTTCTTCAAAATCCCCTTCTTTCAGAATTGGTGACACGTCAGCAATCTTCCAGTCTCCAGGGAAGGTGCCCAGTGGTAAGCGAAGCGTTAATAATGGAGGTAATAGAGGGAATGATAACAGGTGCATTCACATTTTGATGTGTTTCATTGAAACACGCCAGCTTGAAACACGACGGAAGTACGAACGGACGTTCGGACGGTCGATGACGTCATGGCTACAAAACCAAAATTTTTCGCATCGATGGGTTACCATATTTTCTTAACTATTGTGCTCAGCGCGCGCGCGCCTTCGGCGCGCGGTGAGCTCTGCTATGAATCCCACGAAGAAACCACATTTTATGCAGATTCTATTTATGAGCGTATTTCCTCCGGCTATGAGCCAGTATACAGAGCTCAAGGAACTTGAGACCTTTCTTGCCTCTCAAGAGCTTTCTGCTTTTGAGAGCGTAGGCATATCCCTATGCGATCAAGAGTCCATCATCCAA
>NC_090890.1:9557051-9559551 GCF_036669925.1 Montipora capricornis
GATATAAATTTGAAAAAAGGTGGGCCGACGTTTTTCAAATTTACCCAAATTCAATCCATTTCAATCCTCTCCAGTTTTGTCCATCCATGTCCCTTCTTGGCTTCCCTGTGTTTTGTAAGAGTTCTTCTATAGTTTTGAACAGTTATTTTGATATTTTAGTTAATTCTTTGACCATTCGATCAGTGCTGAAATTGCCTAAAATTGCGTGACCTAGCCCCTTTAAGTACGCCACCTGGGACCACTATATGAGTGCCTACACCAAGTAGTTACCATTTAACGCCATATCGTCTGTCCAATTCAAAGAGTGATACCATGATCTTTTCACTTGTGTGTTCAAGATTTCGCTTTTTACTCCAACGTAACACACCGACAGGACGTCACCTTCGCTGGCATTGGTGTGGTAGGCATGCTGGAAGAGGAAAACTTGTATCCACTAGATCGTATTTACAGATTCTTGGAACTTCAACCGATTACAGTTCACCTAGCGTGCTGCTCTTCACAGACTCTTACAGGTTCATTACTGATCGCTTTATGCTGCTGTGGTCCTTTTTATAGCGAGATTTTGCCTTTGCGAATCAGGTTAAAATGCATCATCGAATCTAACCCATGATTGGTTAGATACCTTCTACAGATTTGCGTTTTTTTTTTAAATGCGCGAAGAAAAGAAACACAGTGTCATTCTTACAGCCATCATAAATCGAGATCTCCCGGGTTTGAGGGAATCGTGCCTTTCCGGCCTCCACTTTATGTACCAGTCAATTCCAAAACCGCCCACCCCCCCCCCCCCCCCCACCACCCGGGCAATCCCCGGGCATTTGACTCGCGTTAAGCTCTATACAGTGGGGAATTTGACCCAAAATGAGGCACGCGCGGTGGGGCATTTGACTTTCGCGTCAAAACGTCCGTCAGCGGTCGGAAACAAAAGGATTTCGCAATTCTTTGATTCAGCACATGCGCCACGTTCACGGGTCATTGCTCTTGTCGATTCCACGTGGGTTTTTCTGTTGTTGTCGTTACATCATATAGTTATATCATGGAATATGCCTTTGTTTAAAGTGGGACAAGCTGAACAAGAAATTCGTAGTGGTTGAACATTTTGCAGAACTTGTTTCCAAAGGTAAGCAATTCTGCTACAGTTGCTTTAACATGCCTCGAGGGTGGGGGATTTGACCCTCTTTGAAGCTCTTGACTGGGAGGGGGGGGGGGGGGATTGGGCCATTTTGGAATTGACTGGTACATTATAGGGTATCTGCTGTAAACTACACGGCCTTTACTCAGAGCAGCACCGCTGACATATCGGATTGGCGATCAGACCACAAAAATATTCCCCTATCGCATTTGTGCTGTTCGTGCACTGTCCTGCAGGAAGATGTTTCGGCTGAACTTTAAAGTGTGCTTATGAATAAAAATTCAAGGTCAACCCATTGACTCCTGAAGGGCTCCCCCCCTTCCCCTCCCCCTCCAATTGACGAGTAAAATCATCCGGCATTAGACCCCCCAGGAGTCAATGGGTTAAAATTGACAACATTAATTTGGTCTCATTTGAGATCAAGCCTGCCACCCCATTACGCTGGTTGTGTGTTCCTTGTTTGACAGCTCCATGCCCGTGAAGACAATGGTGGCCCGGAATTCTGAAGTCACTCTAATTTTTCAAGCCTTTTACAAAAAATCTAAAATCTTTTAAACAAAAAACCCCAGTTCATGAAAGAGAAACAACATTGCCTTTGCAGGGTAACATACCACACTAATTATCTAGTTTTAGTAGGTCATGTCTGAGATTGAGTTTTTATATACTGAAATTGGGAATTGTTTTCAGATATTTATTCAACTGCGGGGAGAACACAGTTAGGATTCTCCATGAACTAAATCGCCTAAAAATGAACATAAGTCAAGTCTTCTTGACTGGAATAACATGGCAAAACCACATTGCAGGTCTTCCAACATTAATCAAGTGTCATTCTTCATCCAGAGAGAGTGCTTTATCAATTTATGGTCCAGAGGGAATAACAAAGTTTCTCAAAGATGTTTCAACATTCTCTAGTACTGGTCTGCAAAGATACCAAGCTTTGAAGCTCTTTACTAGCACAGAATTTATCTGTAATTCAGCTCAGTACCAGCAGGATCCATACATCGATGACAATATAACTATCCTGCCTGTTATTTTTGAGAGAAAGGATCAAGATGTGAGCTTTTCAGAGAGGCAATCTATTTGCTATATTTGTGAATTTGCTGACTTGCCTGGTCAATTTTTGCTTGACAAAGCTGTTAAGTTGGGGGTCACTGAGGAATCTTTCAATGAACTAGCTATTGGAAATCCAGTTTTATCCAGCTATGGAAGGAAGGTGCATGTTTCAAGCTCTTTTAATCTTAAGAATTTACATTGTAGGCATTTGGCTCAGAGCAGAGTAGAGACCAGGCAAACTCAAAGAGTATGTCATGCTAAGTATTGGTGGAAGCTCAGGGCTGTCACTGTTGTGGCAATCCTGGTTCCTTGGGATTA
>NC_090890.1:9574551-9579551 GCF_036669925.1 Montipora capricornis
AGAAAGCTTATCATACGGTTGTGTTTATTTCAGAAGTCGGAACCGGCGTGAGTTTGCACAAGAACGACGATTCGCACACCATCTTGAATCTTACTAGATCTTCTCGGACGTTATTACTACGCTTACGTATGCTCAATTTTCTTCGGCTTGTCTCACTGTGTAAACGGCGCAAGCGTATCCTTGTGCTTACGCTTGTGCTTATCGCTTTAGTGGCCGGTTCGTATGTTGTGTCATGAGCGTTTTTAACACATTTTTATTAAGCCTCTTGTGGACTGGAGGCAGACCTCTCGTTGCGAGCAATGTTTACCACTTTTGTAAATTGTAATGACAGAGAATTTCACAATTTTTGTCTTTGTTCCTGTCACGCTTCATTTTACATCATTCAGAGCTGAGAAATCATCAACCGTGATTCACGCAAAACATGCTTGGCTTAACTTTAATTACGTTGCAGACGAGCCAAACTCCCCTGTTTTCTCTGTTTGAAAATGGGCCAAAATTGTCATTATAAAAATAAAAAAAAACTCGCCTTAAATGCACGAACCGACTAGTTGGTTTTCTTTCCCGTGCGACAGTTGTTGAAGCGTTTTTCGCAACTCTAATGCATAAAACACAAGTGTGCGCCGCTCTTAAGAAGCCGACCATTACGAAATCGATTCGCTGGCTTCTGTGAGTTTTTTATAGTTTGTCGCTCGATACATTTTCAGTTTAGATTTCTTTTTGCCCGATTAAGAGATTGTCGATGCTGGAACCAAGCACAGATATTTTAATGCTTTTTATTGTGGCCTCAAGTCCCAAGCAATCGTTAAGCTGGCGGCATGAGGCCAACATGATGAATGAAAAATAGGGCGGGGCCGCTGGTATCATCGACCAGCAGTCGAAGAGAAAACATTGGTTTGGTTGACCGGTATTCAGAAACGTTCTTTCGCATTCCCGTTCCTGTCATATTTCATTCTATCGCACCCAGACGCGAAAAACAAACGAGTGCCAGGAGCGCGAAAATTACGCTAAACCATGCTTTTGTGGAAGATATGAACACTCGAATCTCTTGACTTTAAACGCATTTCATACAGTTTTAACCCTGGATTGTTGCTATGGCCAGAATACCTTGAACAACTTGGAATAATCTGAAAACAAGTACATTAACGAGTGGTGATGCGTTCGAAATTCGTCGTCGTTTTTTGCTCAAAATAGGGATCTTAAGCAAGGATGACGACAACTGCTACGCGAACGCCACAAAACAATGGGTGAAATGAACAAACACAAAGGCTCTGCACATGAGTTTTACGTTTGGCTCAAGTGTGAATTTGATAAGAGTGTTGGTATTGATGGTTTGCATCTGACGTCACGGGCAGCCATGTTGATGTACAGAACAATGCAGTAAAATGTCTTTTGGGAATTTGACTCTATTATTATGCAAAACCTGTGGCGCCATTGTCTGTTGTTTTGTACACCAACATGGCCGTCTCATCACGTGGATGCAAACCAAGAATAGCATGGGTTGGCTCCCCAGCACAGTCACAAATGAGTCTGTTTTTAGAATATCCGTTCCCGCGAAAATCAGTTGTCATGTCCCTGAAAAAACATGACAGAAGCAGTCATGCGTGAGATGTCTTCTTCTGATTGGTTAAAATCGGGGGCTCTTTGGTTGTTTCCCGCTTAAAGTGTGTTTAGAAAGAAATCCATTTGTGAGTGTGCTGGGGCAAGGCCGCAAAGTGATAGATCAACAACCTTATCTAATTCACTCTTGGTTTGGGTACATTACTTTGCCGCGCGCGTACTGACGACGACGTGCCAATGACCACATTTGAGTTTCTGGAGGACGTGAGCATCAGATGATAAATGTTCAATTTTGTCGCTTAACATTCGGCCCGTTCATAGCAATTTTACTCCTGGAAAGTTGGTATGCACTAACAATGCTGATCGATTTGGAATAATCGCAAAATGATTAGGATAACGATGAGCGAGTTATGATTTTATATGACCATCTCATATTAGTATCACCCAACTAGTGGACCAATGCAAATCCTGCATTTTGATTGGCTACGCTACGAGAGGACTATTCGTAATAGGCTTCGCCTCATGGGCTATTGACCCGTGGCCCGTGAGGGCGATGGGTCTAATTTTTAAATAGCCGTCCTCTTCGTCCTTGCGTAAGCCCTGAAATAGAGCAATAGAGCAACAGAGCCACCGCGCACCGGTGGCTCAGTTGGTTGAGCACCGGGCTGTCACGCGGGTGGTCGTGAGTTCAACTCCGGCCGGATCAACACTCAGGGTCTTTAAATATATATAACTGAGGAGAAAGTGCTGCCTTTGTAACTACATCTGCAAATGGTTAGACTTTCAAGTCTTCTCGGATAAGGACGATAAGCCGGAGGTCCCGTCTCCCAGCCCTCGTTCATTAACTCTGTGGGACGTTAAAGATCCCACACACTATTCGAAAAGAGTAGGGGACAGTGTTCCCGGTGTTGTGGTCGGCTTAGCAGGATTAGCTTGAAGGGCTTCTGTGTGATCATGAATGAGAGCACAGTTGTGTATAACAGCCAGAAATCAGGCTACTTAGCCAAGTGCTGGAGCCTCACTCAAAACTCAAAATTCAAATACTAGTGAATAAAGCCCGTGGGAATTTTTTTAAAGACGCTCAATGACTAGCCGTTTTACTAAATAAATTGCTTTTTTCAATAACATTGCAGGTCCGCTTTAGTGATCTTCCGAGACTTCATAAGTTACGACCGGCCATCGCTAAAGTCTTCGAGAAACCGCCTGATAAAAAGACAACTGTGAGAGCGCCAACCCCTCGAGAACAAAGAATATTTCGAAGAGAAAGAAATCAAGAATTATTTAAAATGTTATTTTGAGATTTACTTGCGTATGCGATTAAAATGAGCTTTTTTTTTATCTCTCTGAGACAAATGTGTGTGTAGAAACTTCATTATTTAGTAAGTAACCCCCTTCAGGCCGTTGGTATGTCGGTATCTTGGTATTGTCCGAGTCTGAGAGATTGTCCGAAAAATGAATATTTGGCCGAGAAGCAAAGCTTCGATGGCAACGAACGGGTGTTGCTGCTGTTTTCTATGGCGCGACTTTCCAGTCAATATTCAAACAGCTTTATTGTGTAATGCTTCCATTACATTTTATATAACAACCCACGTTATTCTCGCATTTTGATTGGTTCTTGGCTATGATCTATTAGAGGACAGACGCACAATTGACGTCACCATCAGCTTTTATGCGACATTTAAAAGTTTAATTCTTTATTATATAAAACAAATATATTCCATGTTGCCGTGCGTCTTTTCAGTAATAGGGACTTTAAGATCTACGACGCGGTGGTCGACGAGAACGCCACGAAACAAGAATATCATTGGTTAAAAGAGGAAAAATAATCGTGCTGCACGTGCAGCACGCATTTTAGCGCATAATTCGTGCGGTTTTCTGCACAGCAACGACGTGAAATCACCAAATTTGAGGTTTTGACGACAACGTGAGCCTTCAAATGTGAATCTTTCGTTTTCTATTTTTGCTCTGAAACCGCTCGTACCAATTTATTTTTAGGATACTTCGGCCACATCGTAAGACGCGAACGAGATGGCCAAACCGCGAGAAACTTACGATAGTGCAACGTTATATTTTGAGGTGACGTTTTCGTCGACGTCGGCGTCGTAGATCTTAAACTCCCTAATAGATCACAGAAGACGTCAACAAGACAAAACTAGCGAGAATATCCTACCATTTGTCGGTACGTACAAATGGGTACCGGCGAATCTAATGCTGGGGGAAACCCTGCGATGGACTGGCATCCCATCCAGGGGGGAGTAGAAATCCTCCTAGTCGCTTCATGCTACAGAAGCCGGAGATAAGCGCCGGCCTGATGACGCGTTAACGCAAACTGTAAAATGAAAGTTTCATAATTATCTGAAACAACAAACCCACAAAGGGAGACCGTGCAGGTCTGTCACATTCTTTCAATTTTTTGTTTATAGCCTCACAGAGGGAGACTGAACTCGTTAAATCCAGCCGAGCCACACCGTTCTTAAAAAACTAGGTCTTAAATGACTCAAAACCTTAAAGGGAGGCGCGGTGGTCTCATGGTTAGTGTGCTTGACTCCGGATCGGGTGGTCCGGGATCGGGTCCTGGCCGGGGACTTTGTGTTGTGTTCTTACTAGCCAAGACACTTTACTCTCACGGTGCCTCTCTCCACCCAGGTGTATAAATGGGTACCGGCGAATCTAATGCTGGGGGGAACCCTGCGATGGACTGGCATCCCATCCAGGGGGGAGTAGAAATCCTCCTAGTCGCTTCATGCTACAGAAGCCCGAGATAAGCGCCGGCCTGATGGGCCTGTAAAATGAAGGTTTCATAATTATCTGAAACAACAAACCCACAAAAGGGAGACCGTACAGGTCTGTCACATTCTTTCAAATTTTTGTTTATAGTCTCACAGAGGGAGACTGACCACGGGAAATCCAGTCGAGCCACAACGTTCTTGAAAAACTAGGTCTTAAATGACTCAAAACCTTCAAAACGTCCGACGTGCGGCCAAAATGGCGGAAAATGACCCACGTGAATCACGGTAATACGATCACGTGTTGCATACTTAATTGGAATGAAGAAAAAAATACTGCACAAATATAAATACACATACAGAACGAATGTAAAATAAAGAAAACAAAAAAAATAATTACATGTGTTAACACTTATATTTAAATTAATGGGAAGAGTTGAATTGCTTTTTATGGTTATTAATGCCTGTCTGTAAATCATTCGGCCTCGAAGAAAATCATAGCACCTTATGCCAAAATTGGCATGTTAAAAAAAATGTTTATTCCACCTAGTATTGAATTAGCCAGTTAAAATATGTTTCGCTCTTTGTTTCACGAAATAAATATTCTCTCAAAACAAATTTGTGATTTGTTCTCCTTGAGAATGGAAACACACAACAAGTTTCCGCAAGATATACGGTAGACAACAGCTTCGAACATATTTTTTCCCTCGCAAAGAA
>NC_090890.1:9584551-9617051 GCF_036669925.1 Montipora capricornis
GCTCGCTAGTCTCCCTGTTTTTATCCCGCGAGAGAATCTACTCGCTTGTCCCGCGTTTATGATTAAAACGATAGGTTGAACGTGATGGTGATTTTCCACCAATTGTTCACGTACAAGCGCACATGGAAAACACACGTTCACATACAAGCATCTTGTCA
Source organism: Montipora capricornis (assembly GCF_036669925.1). Classification (NCBI taxonomy): domain Eukaryota; kingdom Metazoa; phylum Cnidaria; class Anthozoa; order Scleractinia; family Acroporidae; genus Montipora; species Montipora capricornis. The sequence goes on from NC_090890.1 coordinate 9,584,710, forward strand.
TAAACACTGAACAATTTTAACCTGAAGTTATGACGACAATCAGGTGTCATTGTCAGGTGGTTGTTTCAAATGAGGTTTATGCCGATAGAAGCTTGTTTTTTAACCCATTTAGAAACTTTCATGGACATTTTGAAGGAATTGGGCCGACACGTGTTTGCTTTGGATTTGAAAGTAAGTTGATATTCTCTCTCCACTTTCACTCTGTGAACACACAATTCAGTGTGAAGAGGTACACGGCTTATTTCGACTTTTTATTCTCCTTCCAGAATTACAGTTTTTTGGATGAATCCTGGCTGATTCCTGTGAGTTTATCTGCAGCTTTTTTTTTCCGGTCGTTACCTGTTGCAGCCATAATTCTGATTTTTCCGCAAATTGGCATTTACTGCCCTGGTAGTCTAATTTTTTTTTTCTTCTTTTCGGTATTTAAGGAAATCAGACATTTCGACATTGTTCCTTGCAAAGAGCTTGGATTGGTAGTAAGGTCAGTACACTGAAGAAGGTTCGACTTGCCTGTAAAAGTTTCCCTCGCTAGCGCTGGATATGTGGATTTGGTTCGTTCGTTTGATCCCCAGTCTATTAAGATTGGCCAAAATAACTTCTTAAGGGGTGTAAAATGTAATTGCTTTTGTATGAAGGATGCAAACGTAGCTACCAAACTTTTCCACAGGCACCAAACTTCGTTAATCTTGGAGGCAGTGTGGCCCAGTGGTTAGGGCGCTTGCCTTGAGATCCGGAGATCCCGGGTTCAAGACCCGTTCTAATCACTCGTTGAATTTGTTCCTGGTAGTCCCTGGTTCAAACTTCCCCGCTGCACTTGTAAATAGCCAACTGGTTTGCCTCCGGCCAGTTGGGATTCTTAACAGTTGTTGTTGCTGTGTTCTGTCGTTTCATTTGATTGGGTTTCATTGGCCCTGAAAAGCCCCTATGGGGAGCGGTCAGGAGCCCATGAGTAGGAGCCTCCATATGCACTATATCCATGAGTCAACCTTAGTCTTTCTATTTTTAGAACGCCACGAGTTGTTCGGCACTGCACGCACTGTTTAAAATGGCCAATCAGAATAAAGTCATTGTCTAACGAAGACAAAAATAGCAAAAACAATGTACGCAAATTGTGCGAATTGATGTAAATTGATGTAAATGTGAGTCTCCTGCTGAAGGGTTGGTTCTAAAAATAGAAAGATAAGGGCAAAGGTTGACTCATAGGACTTGTATGGGGGAGGCAAGCTCCTACTCATGGGCTCCTGGAGCGGTCAATTAAGTATTTATTGTATTGTATTGTGAACTACACAGGACAACCTTAACTGGCAGGAGGAAACCAGTTGGCTATATAAAAAGTTGAACTCGGGATCACCGAAGACATATCCCGCCAGTGGTCAGAGGCGGGATTGGAACTCAGCGCATGCGCATGCAAGTCCAGTGCCCTAATTAAACACGGGATCACGCCATCTCCTTTGAATGCAAACAAATAGCCAAATTTTGATCAATTCGGGTGTCAAAGGGAAAGGGTAGTTTTGGGACCACATTGATTAATCGTTAAACCGGTATGAAATCTTGAAATAGGTTTAGCACTTTACATAAACTACCAAACTGACATCCACTCGAAGTCAAAGCGCTTCAAAAACTGTAGTTGTACACAAGCAAATGACTCTAAGTCTACTTGTAGTTAACCTGCTAAGTTACCAAACGTGCACAATAACCAGTACTGTAGCGGCTCTCGGAACCTGCTATTGTTTTGTATTGTAAGCAGTTTCTATTGTTTTTAAGTTTTATCGTTTTTGTGAATTGTTTGGTCTTTTGTTTTTGGCTCGGGTAACGAGCCATTCACATTATACGTTACGAGAGCTGCTACATTTACATCACCTACAAGAACTGATATCGAGACAACATTCTCGTCACCAGGGCATCCGATCTTATACCTCAGCCATGCGCAAAAGAGTAGATCTCTGGGGTCGATATCCAGTGAGATACGTGATGGTGAAAAGTGCACGCGCATCGAGAGATTGTTTGTTGATGTAACAGGTTTAGCCTTTTTGTGCGTAAGAAAGTTGCCGACCTGTTGGGTCAGACCATTGGAATTCAACTACAAGTAAAACTATAGTCGAAAACTGCAAGTAGCGTGAATGACCAGGCAGGGGAATGAAAGTTACTTTGAAGTGAGGGTCGACCATCACAATCAGTCTGAAGAATGGGAAAAGATGCGTCCAATTAAAACGGGTAGAAACTGAAACATGATTCAACTTTTGATTGTCTATCACAACAGACTTTAAACGTATTCTAAGAAATTTAATTACATTTTGCAGGACAGTAAACAGTAGAGTCATGGTAGCAAGTGTAAAAGCAAACAGCGTGGCCGAAGATGTGAGTGAAATCGAGAAAAATTACTTCAGAATAGTTCGCATAAGGAAATGAATCTTTTCATGTATATACCCTTCATGGGCTCTTGTACCTGATCACTATATACTGACATGAAAGCAAAATAGTTGCTAACTAAGTAAAAATGACAAACAAGACAGGTGTCTAAAGAAATACGAGTCGCTTAAATTCAAAAGAAAGTAACAAGACTAGTTAAATGCAGTTCTTGCACAGTCACCTATTGTGCATTACATCCTTTGTCAAAGGTCTTAATTGTTGGTTAGTAGTTGCAGATTTTGTACATAAAGGGAACTGAATCCAAATATGAGCGACAGCACAAAAACAAGTTCTGCATATATAAATTCCTTTTAGAGGATTACAAAAATAATGCCAAATGAAAAACGATGTTACGTAAGTGATGTTACATAAGTGAAAACCAGAAATTCCGTGAAATGGTAAGGCAGGCGAAAATGGAAAATACGCGTTGTCATTCAAGTGGCTAGCGGCCATATTTATTTGCCAAAGCATCGATAACTATTTGCATGATACCTGGAATCAATTTTGCCGTCTTTTGTATGCTCACACACTGTCCCCCTTGGATTAATATCAAGACGATCGACACCTTCTTGTGGTGTTAAGTATAACAGTTATTATTAAAAACTAGATCGTTGGATAATGCTATTCTAGAGTTTTGATTGGTTCAGCCTTCATGGTATATGAGCTGTTATGCCATGCTCTACGAATATCATTATAGATTTATCCGTAATTTTTGGGTGTTTTTAAGAAAACAATTATTCCACTCACGCTTTTTGGATATGAGACGATTACAGCCAACTCGGCGGTACGGGCCTCTTTAGCTATCTACCATCTCGTATCCAGCGCGCCCTTGTGGAGTAATTGTTAGTATGCCGTTCTATTATGTTGCTTTCTGTGTGTTATTTGCACGCAAAATAACACCGTTCATCGTTGTTGAAATGATGCAAGAACTCCTTTTCATACAGGCTGGAATCGCCTATGGTGACACTCTGGACGAGATACTTGGCATTTCTCTGTTCAAAACAAAACCAGCTAAGGTAACTGAACTCTGACGTAGACACAATTTTGACTTTGACTTTGTCTTCGAGTCTTTCTTGTCAGTCATTTTGCTTATTTTATCAGTTAAACATGGTCTCTATTATTCAATTAAGGTGGCCGATTTGCTGAGAAGAAATATTGGTCGACCTGTGTCTTGTACGTTAGTGAAGGTGAGGCTAAGGTTTCTGCTATCTCGTTTGAGGGATATGTATGTCCAGAAATGCCCCTAAAGCCTGGTTTTCACTAGCGACGCAAGCCCAAGCGCAGGCATAAGTAACTGATGCTAGTGAAAACGAACGTCGATATAAGCATCAAAATTCAACCACGGCGTCCGCCATTTTGTTCAAATTCTCAGACGCGAGGAATCTTGAACGAGTGCTTTAATTGGGCAGACGTAGTAAATTTCCTTGTGCTCTATGATGCTGCGTTTCGTTTTCACACGACGCAGGCTGCGAACGCAAGCATCAGGGCAAGCACAAGGAAAAGGAAAAAATTTAATCTTTGTGCTTATGCTTGCGTCAACCCCGTTTTCACGGTGAAATTAAGGAGCTTAAGCACGCGCGTCTTTGAGACGCGGACGTTAACCGGAAGAGAAAATATCGCGTGCCAGGACAGTGGCGTCTCCCAGATTTTTATATTTATCATCTCTAATGGACAAAAGATACTTAGTAATGTAAATGTGGTTGTGTGAAGACAAGTTAAAAGGGAAAACAGCTCACTTCCGGTTGCCGTCCGTGTCTCAAAAACGCACGTGCTTAAGCTCCCTAATAAGTGCTCTTATGCTTCCGCTTGTGCTTGCGTTTGTGCTTGCGTCATCAGTGAAAACCAGGCTTTAAAGGGGCACTTCGTGGTGGGTGTCAAATTTGGAAGACCTTAGACAGCAATGACTAGAACCAGGGTACTGATCAGCGGTTTTCGTTAAAACAATGGTAGGTACTTGGTGTCTCTTTTTCTATTGTTTCAAATTTTTTTTGAACAAGGTATAAAAGGTTCAGTAATTATACAATTACCCTGACCTAACCCCAACGCTAACCCTAGTCCTAAGCCTGAAGGTTTTACCGTGTTTAGATAATTTTGTGCAATAGATAACCATTAAATGACAAAATACACCAATTACCTACCAAAACAATGGTTTGCTGGGGGTGTTCAGTCTCGCGGGCTCAGAAAACCTGGCTGTGGTCATTGTTATTTAAGGGTTTTCGTCAAATTTGGGCATGCATCCAATTATGTACATTTCTGGACACAAGTGGCAGATATGTCAGTCTATTTGAGGCATAAGGGGGATAGGGTGCTCCCAGTAAAACGTTTGGCTCAATTGGTGCGAATTTTGAACCTGAAGTTGTTGCAGTGTTTAAGGTCGTTATCAAATGATATAGAAGAAGATGATAGAAGAGATTAGCATACTCTAAGATTCAAGAATTCCTTGCAACGTTTTTTTAACTAGGCTAGGACTTGAGATGCCGTGTACAATGTCACGATTTGTGTGCCGATATTGTCACTTGTAATAGGATATTTGAATGATGATGCCATTTGACTTCAAGTTCCAGAATCCTTCAGGTTTTGCTTGTCTCATGCTACTAATTAGAATCGTTGTTAATTTTACCCCGCGTGGGAATACAAGATTTAAATAAGATAAGAAAAACAAACTGAATTCTGGTACATGTTGTTGTAGTCAAATGACGCTATCGTGAAAGTTGCCTATTGAAGTAACCAACCACAAACGAAGAAAAATTGTTGCACTAGCATTGTTCTCTAAATGCATTCTTACACTGAGCACACAAACCAGGAAAAATGTCTCGAGGCAACAAAGTCTTTGAGAATGTTTTTGCGGTTTGCTTCTTGAAAACATCGACAGCTTTTGTTTTTATTTTATTTTATTTTTTTTGGCTTTTTTGGAAGTTAATTTGCTTCCGCACGCAACATAAATACAAGTGCGCGGTTACGTTCACACTGCGACATTTTGGGCAACAATGTTTCCGCAAAAATGTTTCTTCGTTTTCGAGGAACTTTTGAAAGAGAAGTATGTGACACTCGTTTATTTCTACGAGAACTATGCCAAAATTAAATAGAGGATATTACATTTTACATTTTTTACAGGGTAAACTTCCTAATGGCAAAGATTTTCCGCCTTCTTCAGAGCGCATGGCGGTAATCGTTGCAGACCCGTACGAGGAAGACGATGAGAATGATTTCGACAAAGCCCCACAACAATTAGCAGCGTTTGAAGAGACGCCAGTTCACTCTTCGGACACAATGTACAGTTATTGATTTGACTTGGCCTGGCCATGATTACATACTTTTTTGCATAAGTGAATCAGTGGCTTAATAATAATAATAATAATAATAATAATAATAAATTTGTCACGGAACACCTTAAGAGCGCTCAGGAGCTCGTTCAACATGTGTCCGTGCATTCCGTATCGAATTGGAATTTTGCAGTGTTGGTTTTTCTGGAAAGGGAAAAACCGGAGAACCCGGAGAGAAAACTCTCGGAGGAAGTAGAGAACCAACAACAAACTCAACCCACATATGACTCCATTACCGGGAATCGAACCGGGGCTACGTTGGTGGTCAGCGAGTGCGCTCAACACTGCGCCACTCCTGTTCTCTTGGCTTAACTTTATTGCCCCACAGTGTTAGGGGGACTCTTCGAAGTGAACTTAATATTGTCTGTATTCCTGGACTAGAGTGTGTTAAAAGAGTATTTCTGGACATATTAGGAATAAGGACAGCTTAGGCTGAGGAGTAGGGAATATATTCATCCATCTCGTGGTTTGGTGTATTGTATAATGTTACAAAGTGTATTTGAATACAAGTTCCCAGAAGATGAACCATATTAGAGATGGTGCAGTGGTGTGAGCACTCGCCTCCCATCAATGCTGCCCGGGTTTGAATCCCAGACTCGGCGTCATATGTCGGTTGAGTTTGTTAGTTCTCTTCTCTGCACCGGAGGTTTTCTCGGGGTACTCCGGTTTCCCCTCTCCTCAAAAACCAACATTTGACTTGATTTGCGGTAATATTTCATTTCAGTTTTACAGTGTCCCCAATTATTGTTCCAGCGCGAGAACGACTACAAACTTAAATAAAGTTCCTTTCCTTTCCTTTTTTTGCACCATATTAATGCAATTTCAATACCAAGTGCTGTTTTTTTTCGGATTAATTTTTCTTTTTCCTTTGCAGTGCAATATACTCCGCCAATTACTACGGAAAAGTGAATGTTGGACAGGTAGGTCTATGGGTCATACTTAAGGAATCGTTCCGTTCTTCTAAACAGAAAATCAACCTGAGGATAATTTTAAATAATGGACTCAATCATCAGTTGTCAAAATTCACTCTCACCGCGTTTGGGTTGGAAAAAGGTTATCTGGCCCCACTAAGCGCGGAAAACTAAAAAAAATTGCGAATGTGGTCGAAAATAAGCTGTTTTTGTTTTTACCGAGATGAAAACTTCATTACTGTCGTTGGGCAAGTGGTAAATAAAACCTTATAAATCTCATACCTAAGGTATTGTGCTTTTTATAGCTCTATACATGCAAAGTTTGCGGATAAGAAGTCGTTCCCTTCGACCGAGCTGGTCAGGGGTAAACGTTTTTCGTTAAAAGAGGTCACAAATCGCTTTGCAGTGCAGAAGGTACTGATTTGAAAATTTGAAAACGAAGCTTTTTTGATGTCATCTTAGTACTGAGCTCGGCCATTGGACCGAATTGTCATCAGTGTCTTTCCGTGACTTGTGAAAAATCTCGAGAAGGAGAGATAATGATGCGGTGTTGAGATTTGTCTTCTGTGAAAGAAATACTTTGGAGGTTAAGGTGGATTTGAACCATTTCGAACAATCTCAAGCGATGTCTAAGGATTGACTTTCAATTCTCATTCCTTCCCCAGGATGGGGGCGTTTCAATCATAGAGGATTCTATTTTGGATGTCTTAAAGCAAGAGAACAAGCCCAAGGTACACTGATGTGATGTTCTAAAAATTTCTGTTTCCGGAAATGAAGTTTCGAGAGAAAGGAAGCAAAGTAGTGAATAGTTTTGCCAACACAGACGGAAGTGGTGTACTAGTCCAAGGGAAATAATTTCATTAGATGGAATTAATTCTGTCGATGCAAGATGCCCTTACTGACTTATATCCCTTGTATCCGCACAGACCTACATGTCTTGTTGAGTAGTGCAGATAAAATATGCTATTTTTATAAGTTACATATCCAGTTAAGTCAACCATATGCGAAGAGAATGGTAAATCAGTGATTCGAGCTTTAATTTGATATACCTTTGTTACAACTATAATTTTCATTTTAACAGGCGGTTTATTTAAACCTTTCTGAGACGAACATTGTTGTCACGGATCAAGAGACGTCAAAGGTGTGACCCTTAGGAGCTCAATCTTCAATTTTAAATTAAACTTCAATGCCTGATGCAGTTTACTCAGGTTTTAAGTCATAGTTGACATTATTGTCAATGGCCAGAATGACGCGCACAAAACGACTGCTATTGATCCATGCCAGTAAATACGCGTCCACATGAAAAGTGTTTCTCTCGCGTTCTGACCCGGGTTGCTCGAAGCACGGTATGCGCTTACCAGCATTAAATACCATGGAAACCTATAGGTTTTGATGCCTCTTAACCAACGGTTAGCGCTAACCAGGCTTCGAGCAACCGGCACCTGATTCTACGGTACGATTGACCTCTAAGCAGCGGAAGAGAAACAAAATGCAGGCGCTATCTTTTTTCAAGCATTATACTGACAGGATTATTCACCGCCGCTTCCTGGTTCGGTAAATATCCACCGCTGTTACATCCATTAGTTTCGTCCGGTTGTTTACCATTTCACGTCCGGTACTCTAACGCTAAAAATTTATAGATTTGTTGGCTTCCTTTCCCTTTCCTTTACTTTTTCTTTTTGGTCTTGGGTATCTCAGGAAGCCATGGGCTGAAGAAAAGGAGAGGAACTTTATTTAGGTGTCTAGACAATCACACGCAATCAATCCTTCAAACTAACAAGCAGCCTTATTTTGCTTACTAAACGGAATAATCGATCTGGCCCCAGTTTTTCAAACGGTGGCTCGCGCTATCCGCCGAATAAATCACTATCCATTGGATAAGTAATAGCGAAATCAATAGCCCTATCAAATGGATAGTGATTTGCCGGTTTTATACTAGAGACGCATAATCCGACCAGACGAATTATGCGTCGCTCGTGTTATCCGTCTGGTGTAAAGACGGGACGAACTATTTAAGACGCATAATTCGTCTGGGACGAACTTGAGCAAACATTTTTTCTGCGTCTGTTAAATTCGTCTAGTATAAAGAAGGGCACAAGACGCATAATGCGTCTGGACGAACTTTCCAGAAAAGTGCGTCTTCGAAGACGCATTAAAGTGGATACTTCGTCCAAACGCATTATGCGTCTCGTGCCCTTCTTTATACTAGACGAATTTAACAGACGCAGAAATAATGTTTGCCCAAGTTCGTCCTGGACGAATTATGCGTCTCTAGTATCATTTATCCGGTGGCTAGCGTATCCACCTTTTGAACAACTGGGGCCTGGCCTCGTTTGTTTAAAAAGTGGATAAAGCTATCCACCAGATAAATCGCTATCCAGCGGATAAACACCAGCAAAACCAATTGAGTTATCCAGTGGATAGTGATTTGTCCAGCGTATAGCGCTATCCACCCTTCGAACAACTGGGGGCTGATGACATTTCATTCACGTGATAAGCCTTGTTTTTTTTTCTCCGATCTCTTTTTTTCTCTCAGTATCTCTGAGAGTTTCAGACCTCTCGAGAGTTCGCTCCCAATTCACCTTGCAATCGGCCTCGCAACGGAAGCCGGTACTTTCATTATCAAATCCGGAAAAGCTATCCAAAATCCTGATGAGAGAATTTTCATGCTATAACTACAAGTGGAGGCCTGTCGTTTGACAACCAGACGGCAAAAAGTATTGGCTGCCAACAAAGGGCTCCTTCCTTCGCGTGTTTGGCACAATTGATTAACGGAAAGGATGTTTATCCCCCACCCTCCCTTTTCTTACTGACTCGCTCTACGGACTCTTTGAAATAAAACTCAACCTTTAAAAATTTAAAATTAAATTACGTCAATCTTTCAGAGCCATTTACCTAATGAGATGCTTTTATATGTATTGCAGGTTTTGAGAGTTCATTCCTTTACCGAGACTTCTTCCTGTGGCCAAAGAGCGGACAGAAAAGATTTGATCGCTTTCGTTTCAGGGTAATTGTAGTTGTTGTTTTTCGGATACATTTCTGTTTCTTTGACTATTATCCGTTTAAATCATCTCAGCCCACACGATCTGACTGAGCCATACACATTTCTACGTTTTCGTAGGTTTTGGCGAGAACGAAGCAAAATAGTTTCATCTAAAGAAGTAATTTCGAATTGTTTTCGCCTGAGCACACTACAAAGACCTGAAACTAACTCCCACCTTGGATTGTGTATGTGTTCATGTGGAATTACCCTCCGATTTCGAACAATCACCAGTGGTTTGTGACGCTCTTTACGTGACCGAACCCAGAATACAATGTTTTTGTTACCTGTCCAAAAAGCCCTTTTTGAAATGATTCCATGCGTTATCAAACGTCTTCGCTGTTATTGGCGTTTCATGGCGTTTTCATGCGAACAACGCAGTAAAACGTTGGCGTTTTTAATTCAGACTTTAGACATTTTACACTTAGTGGGAAAAAAATGTGTATGGCGCATGTACCACGAGGATGTGCTCAAATATGTGCTTTACAACAATGTACTGCGAAGGAAATATTTCAAATCAAACATAATATGGTTACTAAACTGAAGAACTCATACTCGTGCTAGAGTTGAATTTGGCGGGATTCGGGCCGAATTCGGGGTCACTAAGATAGGAGAGCGGAATTCGAACCCAGCATAACCCCACGCGAATCGCACGCCCTAACCACTGGGTCACACCGTCTCCTGCCACGCAAACTAAAATCTGTGTTTATGTTGTTCAGGGAAACATCGTGTGCGGTGGCCAAGAATTTCTACTGCTACGTGTTTGAAATGAAATCGGAAAGGATAGTAAGTTTTTCCAAAATCGTCTCTTAATCTCAAAGTTTTGAAGAATATGCCTGCAAAAGCCTTGACAAATTCTGACGGTGACATGTAACACTAATCGTGTTACGTCACCGCCGTCATGTTGGTGGCACCAACTTGGCGGGAATGACGTAACTTCAAGCATGGAACGTCATTGGCCGTCGAAGTGGTCATGTTTCCTTGGCTCAAAGTGGACAAGGGAGACTCTCTAACATGAGCGAATATTCCCATCCTATGGAATAAGGGCATCTTCCCAAAAGAACAAAACAGTACAGTATTTCCAGGTAGAGTTAAGCGTTCATATGAAGTATTTAGAGCTAATCATAAACTGAATTTTAAAATGGTTAGCTTTACTCATCGTATAAACACTTTAAAAGGAGTTGGTTCCAGTAGTTTGTCTCGTTAGATCTCTTTGGTAGAGTGGAAATCGGAGTATTCGTAAGTCGAAATCCATTTTAAGATATGGTTGCAAGTGTTAGCAAGAATCCATCACCCAAGAATAAGATTTACCTAAATTGGCCTTCGCCCCATCAGCGTCAGAAAAGTGTCTATTTTTAAACCAAGTTTTGCGGGAAAATAGACATTTTACAATGACTGCAAAAATTCTCGCGCAGATCTACTCGGCTATCGCCTCGCGTGGATCCACAGCTCTTTTGACAATGTTATGACGAAATTCATGATCATTAACATGACAGACGCATGAAAAACTGACATCAATTTGTTAAATAGACCAAACTGGCTAGCTCAATGTTGTTCTTAATTCAGACCCTTAAGGAATAAAACGTTTTGTTTCAGGTATTTCCATATCATTTAGATGCCAGTGTTACATTATCATGCAACATGCAAATACTATACAGAAAGAATCCTAACCCCTCCCCCCCCCCCCCCCCACGGGAGATTGAAATTAGGTATAACATTGAGTTGGCCCATTTGGTCTATTGTTTATTTTCCCGCAAAACTTGGTTTAACAATAGACACTTTACTGACGCTGATGGGGACAAACCTGATACTATATTCTTACTCTTGAGTAATGGTCTCTTGGTGATAGACACGGAAATAAGTGCTATGGTTTATGAAATAGGATCGTGTCTTCACTTCATTAGCCGAGGTTAACATTTATCATTCGCTTCGTAATAGTGCAAATGTCAAATTTGGACAATTTTAGTCAAAGCAGTAAAGCGGGACAATAGACCATATTCGTATTCTCAGTATTGCACTGGAACTGTAGCTTGCATTGGAGACTAATCTACATCTACATCTACATCTACATCTACATCAACATATTCCAGCACTCGGCAAAGTCCCTTTTTGACTTATGGCTGTTTATGCTTAGGTAGCCTCATACACCGTAAGCCTTTCCAGAGACATCACTGCCAAGCCGGCCACTTCTGCTGGAGAGAACAGGACAACCACAGCACTGGGGACTCCATCCCCTACTCTTTTCGAATAGTGTGAGGGTTCTTTAACGTCCCACATGGAACTTATTAACATAGAAATTTGTGAGACGAGGCCTCCGGGTTATAGTCCTTATCCTAATGCGGGGGAATCTTTTCAAATGCGAATACTTTTTAATTTATCCCCCCGCATTAGCCTCCATTGCAAGCTAGTTCAAGTCCAATACTGAGAATACGAATATGCACCCGGTTGTTCGAAAGCCGATTAACTTAATCCAAGATTAGTGTAAACTTTTGTTTCATGTTTTCAACTTTTTGGTGAAAGTTTCTTTCGCTTACTTTTGTTTTTCAAGATTGACTTCTTCTAATGTAACGTTTTGCCAAATATCAGCGTTGAACAGCATTTAGGAGAAGAGAAATAAACTCCTTGGTTAGTTTTAATCTAGGATTAGCGTTAATCGGCTTTTGAACAACCGGGTCATGGTCTATTGTCTCCTGATCCTAGTTTAATGGGGTGAAGCTATATCGAATGCGTTGATCGAGGATTGAACACACGCGTTTATGGGACAGCGGCGAAGAGTGTAGCACGTCTTGTAAGCTACATGTTTTACCAATACAGAAACAAGCCTAAACATTCGTTAAAGCTAACCTTTGGCCTTACCTAAACAAAAGTTTTTAGACTTAAGATTAGCTTTAATGAATGTTTAGGTTTGTTTCTGTATTGGTAAAACCTGTAGCTTACAGGACGTGCTACACCCTAGGTATTTCATGAGTCTCGTATTATAGAGTATTTAAATTATAACGTATTCCCGCGCGTAACACATATATACCCATGTATTATCTATATACCCATGTATACCTTATACATGAAGTACTTACCTGCTACACTCTTCGTCCGCTGTCCCATAAACGCGTGTGCTCGATCCTCCATCAACGCCTTCGATATAGTTTCACCCAGTTTAATGGCCTGGGCTCCCACGAGTCTCCTCTAGCGCAGTGGTAGAGCATCCGAACTAGTCATCGGAAGATCGTTGCCTCGACTCCTGCATAGGAGCACTCGAGTTTTTACCGAGTATCTCCGAGTCACCATCGAATCACTGTGACGTCACATGTAAAGCGAAAGTCGAAATCACCAAGTGAAGGTCCTTATTTTACACTTTTAACACCTGACAGTGAACTAGAGTCACTGATAATATTGTGGCCCTCGATGCACACCTTTAACCCCCTCCCCCCCCCTTTCTCCGTCAATGCTCCGTTTCACGGGTATCTAAAGCTACAGAGAAACGGGTCAGAGGAAAGTCGAAAAGACGACGATCGAATGAGACGGGGATCGAACTGGCGACCTCCAGCACTAATCCACTGAGCTACGCTTGTCTCTATTAAGTTCACAAAATCTCTGCGAGATATCACTTTTCAAGCAAACATGCAAAACTGTTTGACCCCTGACCTCCGACTACCACAGCTGCAACCATGCAATGGATCTGACACTTCCTAAACCGAAGAAAGGGAAGCTTCAGCTAAAGTAGCGCGATGCTTTGGAAAAAACTCCCAAATGAAGCTAAATTAACGGCATCGAATCGATCTTTTAACGAATACATATAGAAAAGTATTTGGGTCACGCCATATTGTACTTCCATGCATTAGGTTAGTCCTCATTGTCTATTTTTCACCTTAGTTTGTACAAGAACTGTTTTTATAAGGACGTTGAGGCAGAGATTAACCAAAATTTTATGACCGTATTAACAACATTCCTCAGGCTGACAGTCGATTTATGCTCATTCAGTTTTATTTGAAATGAAAGCATAAGATAAAGGTAAATATATGTAAATTAACTCAAATACTGAAGGGCATATTTTGTATAACCAGAAACCCATAACGTGTAACGCGCGTTCACAGCTTCCGAATATTCAGTGCAATCTGATTGGTTGAATGTTTCAGTGCTAAGTACCATATTTGGAAACCCCTCGCTCTTGTTGTTCCAAATATGGTACTTAGCAAGTTGAATATTCAGAAGCTTGTTTCGCAGCACACATGGGGCCGTTACACGTTTCAACCCTTATGGGTTTCTGGTATAACATAACAATGGATTTCTTATTGCATGATACACACATCTCAGTTTGTAATTATATGAGCAGTTCTTACTTATAGGTTTCCTGGTCATGTCTGCATTGATTTCTTGAAATACTGTACCATGTATTTTTAAGAACGTCGAAGAACGTTTTCAGCCATAGCAGAAATATATAAGAAGGTTCAGCCTCAGCTCCAAATTAGACTTTCTTATAAAAAAAAGAGTGTAGTTCTGTATGAAGTTATTTCCGATAGTTTAACATTGTTTGCGATTACGGATCTTTGAATATATATCCCTTTAATTTTCGCCCTCCATGGAAACCACCTTAGATTTGTCAGGGAAAGAGAGTTGATATTTTTTGTCTAAATAAGGTATTTCCTCCCTCTAACCAAATACAACCTTTTACGGTCTGACCTCAATTAAATTTTTTTTGTATTATTTTTCCTTCATTTTCAGGCCAAGACCGTTTTATTCAGTATTGGTGAGATACAGTTTTTTTCTTCAAAACTTACTTTACGCTTCCTTTGTTTTGGTGAGTTTGAACTGAGTTGTCAAAATAACCAGTGCTTCCTTTTCCTACAGCTGATGGCTTCATTCGTACGGTGTGGTTTGTATAAATGGACAGAAGGAGCATCTTGAGATGATATAGAACGATTTTTTTAAAATACAGCTGAAATGTTCAGCTGGCACTTCAAGGCACAAGCTAATACGCCTTTGACAATATTTATGTTCTGTGTGGTTTACACACGCAAATCTCTTGAGCCAATTCGTAATTTGACAAACTTGTGCTCGTGTGGATGGCACAGTAATATTTGTCGCAGACGTTTGTGCACCATAAATGGCTGAACAGCAGTGATAAACACGAAAACAAGCCGAGAACGCTTGGAAACTACTTTAACCTGAGGGTTGTCCAATACTCCGACATAATGAGATTCATGGCACTTCACAATAGACATCACAGAGTGTCCCCCAACCTTAATCCTTAAAAAAATCATAACAGTTTTGCGAGACTTAAAGAGCGGGACACTTTGTGACACTTTGTGATGTCTATTGTGACGTACCAGGAATCTCATTATGTAGGAGTATTGGACATGTATGTTTAACCTTAGACTGCAAAACAGTCGGTTTTCGAATTCTCGCGCGCTTAGCGCGCGAGCCTCACAGACCTTTCGCTTGAAAAGACGCATTCGTCCAATGCAAATATACGGCTGTTTTGCAGTCTACTTTAACCTCTGAATATTTGCCACATTTTATCAGTGACGAGTCATCCACACGAACACATTTTTGCACGAGGAATTTTCTCATCCACAGAGGCAAATAAAAACTGTGGTATAAAATTGCCTTTTAAAATTTGCTTTGCTTTCAGTGATAGTAATATATCGTAGTTGTAAACCATCTCTAAGTGTTAATATATTAATTGGGGGCTTACGCAAGTCCAATGGCGACGTCTACGAGAACGCTTTGAAGCAATCAATATAGGCTTATTGAAAAAAAGCCAAATGCTCTGCACGCCGCCTGCGCGTATGTTTTACATTCTGACAGGTAAAATGCCCAAATTTGAGAGGACGCGAGCACATGTCGATAAATTCTCAATTTTGACTCCAAATAGTCAATTTTATCTTTGGAAAGTTGATACACACTTTTAATGCGGAATGACTTGCAGTAATCGCGAATTTACTAGAAAAATGGGACATAATACTTTTAGACTATGTTCTCGTACCCGTGGTCGTCTTCCCTGCGTAAGCTTCCTAATAGAGCGCCTTTCGTATGACCTTGAAAAAGTGTTCGCAATTTGTTTCACGGACCAATATGTTTGGCAAGATTAAAACAAAGCTTCTCCTTATTCCCGCCAAGGAAACTCCTAATATGGGCAGTAAACAGTTCGATTGCCCAATCCCATTACTGCATTTCAAATGACATCAAAGCGAAACTTCCATGCAGAGTTGACGTCACTGCATGTTTGCGTCCGCGTTCGCTAAGCCAATAAAATTCGCGCTCGTTTGTTTTTGTTCGCAAAGCCAATTTCATGTTTTGCATTTATGTTTACATCAATCTGATTTCACGTTTAAGGTCCTATGAAAGTCGCTCTAAGCTCTGGTCGCACGCAACAATTGCCCAATGTCCGATCCACGATTACAAGTAAACAGTATGCTAGATACAAAATAGTTAAAAGTTATTCAGCCTCTGAAAATATTTGTTACGCACACCTTGAGTAAGAGTCTTAAACTGCTCAATAAAATATAGTATTAATGAGAATGAATTTATTATTTCGCAAAGGACAGACTAGTATAGGTAGTTAGCCGCCCTGTTGGTGGACGAAACACCAGATCTCTCACTGGCTTCCCTTGTTCGCTTGCCAGCAATTGTACGTTACGCCATTGTTTTGTCTGTTTCTAACCCTAACCCTCTCCTTTAACCCTAAACCTTAAGGATTGGGTTAAGGATATAGGGTTTAAGGAAGTGTTAAGGATAGGGTTAAAGGATAGGTTTAAAGGTTTAAATATTGGAACCCGAACCCGAACCCTTAATCCAAACGGCGAAAAAACATTATTCCACTTTTCGTTTCATTTCTCAGAGGATACCATCGTTGTAGTGTACCGCAAATCCTCTAGTAAGCCCCCTCCCTCGGTGGGGCTTCTTTTAGAGGGGTGGGGGCTTGATATAGAGGGGGCTTATTTAATTGAGCGAACTGCATTACCGGTAACAAAAACAGAGGAAGAAACAGACTAAAGTTGTGCTTTGCTACTTCCTGTTTTGTGGACCTGAGGCCCGTTTCTCGAAAGTCTTGATAACTTTTCGGGCCCGAAAAGCCATTTGTGAAACTGGCAACCGCTTGCTTTGGAAAGCCGATCATCATTTGACATGTTTTCAAGGTAACAAAAAGAAAAATTACTGTGAAGTTTGACGACTTAAATGTTCTCCGTTCTTGAGATGCAAAAGGAATTGTGATACCCGAAAATGGCCCGTAAAGTTTCGGGACCTTCGAAAAACGGACCCCAGTTGTTCAAACAATGGATAGCGCTATCCGCAGGATAAGTCACTATTCAATGGATAGTGATTTATCCGGTGGATAGTGTTATCCACCTTTTGAACTACTGGGGCCAGGGGAATGACTGTCTAATGTGGATATTTGATATTACACGTGTTGTGCAAGTTATTTTCAACAGTTTTAGTCACTTGTGGGAGCCGCGTCAAATTTAAGAAGTCGAAAAATTTTTTATGGTAAAATAATACGCTAAATGAAAGGATAACTGTTAAGTCGAAATTTTGGAGGTCAAACAGCGAAAGATAAAAACAAATCCGAAGTTCCATACCAGATCAGTCCACATGAAGTGTTACAGTCGTGATCATAATAAATGGTTGTGAAGAATTAGAGGCGGCTTATGAGAGAGGGGGGCCTTCATGGAGGATTTAAGGTAGCCTGCCGAGGGGAAGACAGGTATCTGAGACAAAGTCTGGGGCCAAAGTGCCCATGAAGGCGATCCGCGGGTAGAACAATTTCGGGGTGCTTCGTCACGGTACGACCCTCTGGCAACACTTCGAGGGGTACTACTACTACTACTGCTGGTTCCACTGTTGTTATCCTGTGTTTCAGACATTTGGTCAGAGCATGCTCACGTTTACCAAATGTCAGATGCAATGATCGAATTCAATAACACATCGATGCGGTTACAAGAAGCTGCTCCTTTACAAGGTTTATGCCCTATTTAATTGAAAAGGCAGTCGGTTGAGATTTTTTAAAAGAACAGAAAATTAAGCATAAATAACAACATTAATAATAATAATAATAATAACAATCACTATAAAACAGAAAATTAATTCTGCTCATAAAGCAAAAATTTCTAGGAAGAAGTTGATTGTACTAAACTTTAAATTTTAAAGCCAATTTTTGCGGTTTTCCATGATTGTCGCGTAGCAAGTCTTGCCAAAACATATAGGACTGAAGGAGAGTTGATGTTCTTAGGGTTAGCCCTTGGCATGAATTTAAGGTTCACAAATTTAATTTGACTTTAATTCTACATTTTGCAAAATTAATTATCCAATAAAACCCGGCAGTAAGTGGTTTTTAATTTTGCAGGAACTTATTTTCAATTAGACATTTAATTTTTGAAAGCCACGTTTTAGAAAAATGAAATAAATCTATATCCTTTCAGTTTCTTATTCGAAATGTCTGTCACATCTGCTCTCTTGTTGATTGCCGGGTTTGGCTTTAGCTTCGAAGCTTGATTGGTCAGGGCCTTTCAAACAACCACCATAATAACCTAACACCTGATTGGTTTAAGTTTGTCATAATTTATTCCATTTGGGGAAACAGGTGAAGTGCCATTTGCAAACACCAAAATTACAAACGACGAGGTCGACCAAGATCAAACCTTCTTTAAACACGTTTTCATGGAAGAATTTAAAGCAAAAACTAATCGTCTACGATTCGAGATTGAGCGGGCTGAAGAGCGAGAAAAAGCGGCTCTAAAGAATTTGGTGTTCGCGAGAGATGAAGCCGAAGAGAAAGAAAAAGAGACTGACGCTTTGAAGAGAAGAAGACAATTGCTGGAAGACAAACTAGACGCTGTCGAAGATCGCGTTTTCGAAAAAGAGAAATTGTACCGCGAGGAGCTGGCGAGGTTAGAAAGAGAGGACAGACAGAGAAAGATCTTGGATGAGGTGGAGGAGGAGGATGAGCGAAAAATAGAAAAACTCGAAGCCTTGCTGAAAGAATACAAAGCAAGGGCAGATTACAACGAAAACAAGTGCGCCGAATGTTTGCGACGGGTGCAGATCATTACTCAGGAAATCGAAAAGTTTGGACTGCGTTACAAGTGCGCAGAACGAAAAGGTCGAGAACTGGAAGAGCAGAACAAATATGTGGGTCGGAATTTGCGTAAATTGGCAATTTCCGAGGAGAAAAGATCCGATCGTGAGGAGGCCTATGAGAATAAAATCCGCGAGTTGGATGAATTGAGAAGAGATGAGGAAATTCGGTTGGAGGAGGCAGAAAGGAAGATTGGAAGTCGGCAGCGAGAAGTAGACGACTTAAGAGATCAGATTCGAGAGGAAGAACAAAAGATCCACGAAATTAAAAGCATGTTTAATGAAACTATGAACGGTTTGCATCATTTTTGATTTGTGGTGGCTCAGAGGACGAACGAAACGTTAACTACGTCAGTGTTGGTGAAGGACAAACGATTGACCTGTGATTTTCAATATGCCCGTTTTCTTTGGGAGGAATAATCATTCTTTGTAGAATACCTGATTGAAAATGCTGGATCACCAACGATGCAGAAAACGAAACTATTATTTCTCGACGTTTTCTCTTTGAAAATATTTTAATGAATTCGTGTTTAAGGCACACAAAAATCTCTGAAGGACATGAACAATGAATCCAAACAGAAACATCTGCTGAAGGGAGAGCTGAGTTTTAATATCGGACAGATTTCGACGATGAAAGCAATGTTTATCAATGCTTTTGAAACAAGTTTCTCTTGAGGAAGTTATTTCAGACATGTAGGTTTATACAAAGGTTTTTTTACGGTATAAAAGAGTAAGAAAAAAACAATCTGATGTCTTAAATTTTCATATAGTGTGTCAGTTCAGACCATGATTAGCTTTTTGTTTACTTTTCGGTCCAAATGCAAATCTACTTGGTGTACAACACATGTCTTCCTTGACAACAAAGGCCATGGATTTTGAGTTCATGACGTTATTTTGCAGGAAATTTGAATATTGCCGGGGCAAAATAGATTTTTGGGTCGATTAACAATTACCCGACAATTTACGCGTTCGTGAGAGGGGTACGTAGTGTGGATTTCTTAATTCCCCTCTTTGAAACTATGGGGAAGTAGACTCGAAAGTGGCTTCGTGGGATCCCTTGGGTAGATCACGCTACGTACATGTTAAAGACAGATTTAAGAACGTGTTTGCATGAAACGGAAAACAGGAATCGCCCGGCTGTTGCTAGTCATAAAAACGAGAAAATTCCCTTTTTCTAAAAAGTCTCTCTCCTTTAAGACGTTCTTCGATATCTAGAGCTAACAGGCAAGAGATGAGGTAACATCGAACGAGTTTCTTTCAGTTCTGGCAACAGCAAACCTTAGTCCGACGTTTTGCGTTTGCCGTAATTGCGAAATAAGTTAAACACAGCGTGGAAATCGAGAGAACAATGCAACGACTCCACGTGCCAATCACAAAAGAAATGCTAATTCTACAGCTAATGAATGCAAGGATTCACCTGATTTTTCAATATTACTGTATCATTTGGTGAGGCCAATATAAACCATTTCTCAAAGTGTCATTTAGTTTCCCATCAGAAAAATTTAAAGGAGGACCAGATTCCACCTCGTAGAAGAGCCTGGCTTTCTTATCCCTGTGTAGATTAGTATCGAAGCTGTGGAGCAGACGCAGGCGTATGTCATAAATGTAGTGTATAAAGTCCCGGACAAATGGCTTTAACATTTGCTTCAACATCAGCAACATCGTATCGATTTTGTTGGACGATGTTGAATGATGTTGACTGCAAAGGGTGGGCAAACGATTTCGACGCACTTTTAATTTAAACTCATTCAACATCGATTCAACTTCGTTTCAACATGTTTCAACTCAGTTGAAAGGGGGGACAAAGGCTGTTCAACAAAAACGAAAGGATGTTGAAGCACATGTAACACAGTGAAGCCTGTTGCCCGGACCAAACATGTAAGTTCTACACAAGTTATGTTAATTTGCGGGACGCTATTTACAAGGCAGGATTCCAAAACGGTGGAAGTACTTCTATCTTTCAGTTTTTTTACTGTCCAAAACAACGTAAATGTCTCCAACCTTCAACAGTACTCCTAAAACACTCCATCACTCTCCCCACTGGTAAGAAAAACTCACTCCCACGTCTTTCCGAGAACTCCGAGCAGGAAGAAAATCAATACGGACCAATAGACTTCTTTAACTTGTACTCACAGACCACGTAATGTTACTCTAGAGAACAGTTTCTTTGAAATGTCGTCTTGTGCACGAATAACGTATGAAAAAAAACAAAGAGGAAAATTCCCTTGAGAACATCACGTGGTCTGAAATGGGAAAACAAAACGTATAAGCTAAAGAGCTCTATAGAGCGTTTTCACATGAAGTCACGGCCACCATGTTGGTGTTCCAAAACAAAGAAATGGCGGCATGATGGTGTACCAAACTAATCCTCCGGGAATTAAAGTCTATTTTTATGGAAATTGTTTCAGTAATCCGATATGGCTGCTGGTCATGTGAGTGAAAACGCTCTATTTGGCTAACTCAGAATTGTGGAAGACCTTAGACAGCAATGACCAGAACAAGGTTGCTGACCAGCGGTTTTCTTTAAAACAATGTTTTTGCTGGGAGTGCTCGGTTTCGCGGGCTCAGAAAACCTGGTTGTGGTCATTGTTATTTCAGGTTTTTCCAATGGATGTTGTAGCCAACTCAAATCCTTTGGGATAAGATGTTTTTTTCCAAGTATTTCCATATCATTTACATGTGAATGCTACTTTATCATGTAAATTCAATACACAAAGAATCTTAACCCCTGGGAGATTGAATTGGGTACAAAATTGAGTTAGCCGATGTTGTATATTGAGGGATAACTAAACGAAAAATCTTCACAGGTGTCAAGCTCTTACAGATAACGAAAATAATAGTAGTGGAGGTGATTGAAAAAATAGATTAAGACGATTAAAATTGTTCATTTTGTATATTCGTATGCATAGTCCATTTATCACTATTTTAAGACGGTTCTATCATTTTTCGGTGCAATGACCAGAATGATGCATTCCAAGGATACAGATCTCTGTTCATGATAGGGTATCTGTTACGAAAGACACATATCCAAAATACCAATTGTTTAATACTTCGTTTGTCATATCATATATGGAAACGATAGAAACGATTTTCGTTTCTATGTTAATTGATTAAATGTCTACTCCCATCTGAGATAACAAGTGAAGTATTTACGAAAAGCAAAGTAAATTCTGTCAAACTTAAGCTGGTTATTTGCCAGCGTCCATTGTTCTTTTCCCGTCGAGTTGTCAACAGTCTACAAATATACCTGCAAAATATAAGCTTGATGACGATGTTCTTAGCAAAATCGTGATAATTATTTAATTTGGGCCGGGCAGCAAAAAGCATATAACAAAGCGAAGGAGAGATCCAATTTGACGCTTTCTTGAGGCATTAGTGCGCATGTGATGTCATGTTGACCATTGTTTTCCCATTTCAGACCACGTGATGTTCCCAAGGGAATTTCCCGTTTGTTTTTTCATAAATTATGGATACATATGCACGTGCATAAGACGACATTTGACTGAAACTGTTTCCAAGAGTAATATCACGTGGCCTGAAATGGGAAAACAAAACGCACAAGCTAAAGAGGTTCATAACCTGTCTCTCCGCTGGGTGCTAAACTTTGTTAAGCAAAATTCTGCGAAAAGAAATTGTATTGTATTGCCATCTAACATGGCCGCCTTGTCACGTGGGTGAATATCGTGACTGCATAAATGCTGGCAAGTTTTGGACGGTTAATAAAATTTGCATTTAAGCGGTGTGTCCTCTCATTGAAGTTTCAAATGGGAATAAAGACTTCAAAGGTACAATAAAGAATATAACCCTCTCTCAATACAAGTACAATTTTAAATTAAGAATCACCACTGTTTTCGAGGATGAGCTTTAAGGTTTTAAAATTTATGATAAATTAAATTTTGCGGACCTGTCAATCATATCCTTGGCCAAGATTAATGCGTCACATGACACAAAACTGACGAAAACAAGCTTGGTCAATTGTCGTCCTCTAAATTAAACAAGAAAGCGCACACACTATTGTCAATCTGTCTTTGTACAGGTACCATCTTGATAACTTCTTAAAGAAATACTTAAGCTTCAGCATGGTTTTTGAAGTCATCGGTTTCGGTATAACCACCACAGCTTTGCTCATCACCTTCGCCAGGTATTTTGCGAGCAACTGGTTTCCGTACTTCATGGTGGGTCTGGTTGCTTTTGAAGTAGGAATGTTCACCATGACAAAGGGCAAGATCATTGAACCAGAGAGAGCGCCAAAACGGAGCGAAAAATCTGACGGGAATAACAGAGATCCACCTACACCAAGCGCAGCTAACAAAGCTCAGCTTTCCCCAAAGAACCAGGCAACCACGAAGAGTCCGTCACCTGCAAAGGGTCAAAATGCAAATAATAAACAAGAAAAAGCAGCGAAAAAGGCTCAAGCTAAAGCAAATGCGGCGGCCACAAAATAAACAAGTCAAGTTCTTCATCAGCCTTATCTCCTTTCTAAATAGCTTTGATGATGGGACCAACGTTTAACTATTCCTGTTCGAAGTGAAATTTCTCAAGCTTATACCGGAACTTGTTTGAAGGACTGTGACTACGGTTTGCTTTAGCCTCGATAAACACTTCCTTTAAGTCCATTAATGTACTTACGACGTCTATGCAGAGCTGCAGACGATATAAAAACTAATATAGCCATAATGATTTTGTTTTAAGTTAGTATTGGGTCACTTGCCAATTGTATGTAAGTTATTTTCACATGTCGTTGCAACTTGAAAAGGTTGATGTAATTATGGAAAAACAAACTGTTTCTGTCAATTACTCAGCGAAATGATGGAATAACTCTTGCGTTTAAAAACCGCACTAAAATCACGAAGTTCGTGTTTCATGTAGTTTTGAGCCAAGTTGAGCCAAAACAGATAAGGCTGTGCATCTCATAGGGTTATGTATTCCCCTGGAACGTTTTGACAATAAGGTGGAGTTGCAATTGGCAGCTCTTATGCTTCTCTCGTGCTCTTTACAACTGAACGCGATAGACGCACTGCAATAGGTTTGAAAACGAACCTACAATTCTTAATTGTTTAGGGAAATTAATTGGTGGCTATTTTGTGCGACTCTTTTTTCCCAGTCTGCAGCTATAAACAACTGCTCGTTGGTTGAGAAATAAATTTCAAAGAAAATAAGAAAATTGGTAGACATCTTTATTGTAGTCTAGGGCGAAGCTAAAAGTTGCGAAAAATGACCAGCTGTTTGTCTGAATTTGGCACCA
Organism: Montipora capricornis; assembly: GCF_036669925.1. Lineage (NCBI taxonomy): Eukaryota > Metazoa > Cnidaria > Anthozoa > Scleractinia > Acroporidae > Montipora > Montipora capricornis. The sequence goes on from NC_090890.1 coordinate 9,608,710, forward strand.
TCTAAAGTCAAGCATTTTATAATTTAAAGCTCAACAGGAAGCTGTCAAAATTCAGGCGCTCCAAAGCCCTTCCAGCGTTTTCCGAAGGACGCTTGAAAATACATCTAGGGCCGGGACTGCATTAAAATGTTCTCACATATTTGATGACTATTGTTGTTCCTATTCCTCCAATTTGGCAGTACACGGCCAAGCAAACCTTATACATCTCAGAAAACGAATACGGGCCGTCCAGTTTATTTTCTTTGTACATGAAGCTATCCAAGACGCTATATTTCTACAAATCATGTCCCGTATAAAACTCGTGCGATACCACCACCATGGGCTTGAGTGTTTTCAATAGACATTAAGACCTTGCAAAGAGACAGTACAAGTGATAAATTTAAACGAACGATAGGAAAAAGGTCTTCAGGCAAAAAAAGCAATTTGTTTTCAATAAAGAGGACAAAATTTATTACAATGAAAAAACCATGGACAAATGCCAGAATTATGAATTTTACCCAAAAATTGAAATTGAAATTGTTATTGAGCATGTAGAGAAATACATAAACTGCTGTAGATGTTGAGATTCTTTCGTTGCGGAACTTAAAATCTAAGGATTTCCAAGACGAGATTTCATAGAAGATGCGGGGCGAAGCTTAAAGTTTGCTACTAATGCAAATATTAAACGCGTCAGTGAAGCGTTAGGCTTAATTCAAGGACAGAAAAGCTAATTACACAAATTTCAAACGAAAGGACAGGTGGTCACGCTATGCATACTTTTAATATGCAGCGAGAAACTGGACGTTTCACAAGACTACAGTACGCCGACTGCACATCAAAACACAACGGTTTGGTGGTTGTGGTGAAGGGTCAAGCAGTATTTTCGATCATGCAAGTTGATAGTGCTACGCTGATATCCATACTTCTGATCGAGTAAGACATTTCGGTTTTTAAGGACGGCCAACCAAAGGGCACAACGTTGGAAAGCAAGGGTAACAGTGCATCTGATCTCCCAAGTCTGAGTGTGTTACTTTGACGACGCAGGTTGACTGCTATAGTTTGAGTCCGATCTTCTCCGCATCGCACAAGCGTGAAGTGCATGGATATGTCGCTGGCGGAAATAGCGGCTGTGTTCTTGGTTGCAGTTCTAACCGCGCTTCTGTGGTCCTATGGATTGGAGATTATAACGAAATGCGTCAAATTTCTCTTGCTTGGGATATTCAAGATTATAAAACTTATTTTGTTTCGCGAAAAGAAGGAAGCACAACAGCAAAAAGACCTTGATCCAGAGCCTTCAAAAGAAAAGACAAGCTGAATACAAATATAAATACAAGACAGAAGAAGATTGTAAGTAAAAAGGCATCACCGTGACGAGAATGCAGGACGAATAACTCACAACTTAAGTGTTTGAACTAGGAGCGAAAAAGCAATTACAGATTTACAAAGAATTGGACGTTTTCAACTATCGCTTTTGACATTGCAAAGAGCTTCAGACTTTTCAGACTTTTTTGTTTTTAATTCGTTTAGTGAGCAATTCAGAATTCCAAGGGTTTCAGTTTTATGTTCAACAAGTTGAGTTTATATATTTGGTGGTGTGGTCCTTGCAGGATTTTTTTATCATAGCCGCGTTGTAGTCTTTCTCGAAAATGTCTAATGCAAATTAAAATGTTGATTTTGACAATGACGATGATGGTAATAATTGTGAAGATATCACCTCCATAAATTTGCTGCTCCATATACTTTTAATACTACTCTGAATGGTTTTCAATAAAGGCCTTGTCTATTTTTTTTTCAAACGAGAAATAAAGAACTGCACAAAATATCATGTCAATGGTAATACTCAACATCTCTTGTTACGAGACAGCGTAGCCCACCCGTCAAGACGAACCAGATGCTGGTATCCCATTGCTTTATTTGAGCACGCGACATTCAGCGAGCTATTTATAGTTCAAAGCAGGGGCCCGTTTCTCAAACGTCCCGAAACTTTACGGGCCATTTCCGGGTGTCACAATTCCCTCTGTATCTCAAGAACGAAGAAGATTTAAGTCATCAAACTTCACAGTCAGTTTGCGTTTAGTTACCTTGAAAACTTGTTAAAAAATCGGCTTCCGTGAAAAAGCGGTTAGCAGGTTCACAAATGGCTTGTCGGGCCCGAGAAGTTTGCGGGACTTTCGAGAAACGGGTCCCAGGAGCCCTATCTGGAGCTTCCTTGAGTATTGTACCTTTGAATCAACCCTTTCCCGTATTATCTTTCTATTTTTAGAACTACTATGCTTTGACGTATGTGACGTGTGTGGCTGAGAACATACGTGAAGTGGTCCACATAAGTCACATACGTCTGTGACGTAATAAATGGTTGACCATAGGTCTCTTACGATTGGCTATTGCGAAAACACCCATTAAAGCCCCCCCTCCCCCTCCCCCCGGAAGGTGCTTCTAAAAATAAAGAGATACGGGAAAGGATTGACCCAGAGGGTTAATATGGAAGACGTAGGTTCCGGGTAATGAGCTCCTCTTCAAAGAAAACACCAGCAAAGACAAATTTGTCCCCAGGGCACTTATTCGCACTTAAAAAAATAAAGTAGCCTGGGTATGAGGTTGCGCCAAAAAACTCTTATTACGCGATTACGTTTTTTAAATCCATTTTCATGCCGTATAATCCCTTGGTAATAATAAAAGAGCTACAGTAGATAAATAGATCGCTTTAGCAATTGATAACCTTTTGTTCTGAACTGCATCAACGCATCAGTTCTCAACAGTGTCGAAGTCAATGAGCCATTTCCGAGTTTCTGTTTGTCTCGGTTTCGAAGTAAGTCTTGGTGCTCAACTATAGTAAGGGAAATGAGTTTGACTTGCATAAGAATACGGAACTCATTTTCATTTGAATGGTTGTGCACCAGGACTCGCTTTGAAACTGAGGCATGCGGTAACTCGGAAATGGGCTATTCACTGGCTTCGCACTCTGAATGACCAGTTTCATTACAAGTATTTCAGAGGTTTGGGAAAAAAAGAACATAGCATTTTTTAGTTGGGGAATTGAAAGCCAAACAAAAGAGAACTACCTTTTAGAAAAATGGAACATAAAGGGTATTTAGGAAGCCAAAAGCGGAAACAAGTTTTTAATTTGCCAGCATCTATATACTGGACAGGTGTACTATTAGAACTTCGACTACTATATTGTCTTCGTACTGAGCAGGTGCTCTTCTGTGAGCAAGAAAATTATTCGATCTTTGAATCCTAAGCGCGGTTCATAAGGGGGGAACTGATAAAGTTAACAGTTCCAAACTTGTTTTAATGTTAGCTGAGAAAGCGAAGTGTAGCGCCCTCTTTTTTTTTTGAGGACTTTCTAAACTTTTTAACTATTTAATTTTCTTAATAATGTTAACTGAGATTGTCAAGGTGCCACCGTACATTACATTTCACATTTGATGTGCTTATTTTAAATATTTGCCACATTGGAGGACGTTGGAGCGAGTGATATTATGATAGGAAACAGTTGTAAAATATTCAAACATTGCAACATAGTTCGCTATAACGTTAACAGAAGTTAAGGGCGCAATGCTTAAATCATACCGGTTTGCGAATCGGTTAAATTTGGTACTTGATGATGAAAATAGTACTGTTATACTACATGTTTAAAATGATGTTTTCCCAATGTTTGGAAATAAAGAAACAAATACTTTATGGCGCTGTGCGTTGGGGAGGGAAACCAAAATTCATAATTCATAGCGTCGAAATTTTCATACATACATAGCAGGTGGTACATTGTTTATGAAACGAAAAAGAGCAATATTGAGATCACGTCTCCTGTATTCTAATTAATTTGAAAGAATTGGAAATGAATTCTTCATTTTTTGTAAACAACAAAGACTCACGCTTCGTTTTTCGTGACCTTTAAAGTACGTTTTCCTAGGCGGTGAATTGCGACAGGATGGTTGCTGCTCCAGTAATTGAGGGCTCTTTGAAGAACATGATCCACTCTGTGAGTTTTGGCTTAATTGTAACCACACTAGGGGTGAATTTCGGCAAGCTGTTTCTCCAGAATTTTTTCCCTTACATGATGGGGATAGTGATAGTCGCCGAGGCCGTGCTCTTTTCGTTGGATAAACCGAAAGAAATTTACGACAAATACCAGCCGGCTGGGATCAAAGGAAGGCATACTATTGACGGGACGGGCGCTCCTCAGATCACGGTTTCAAGCCCAGACCAAGATCCCAACGCTTCAGTCAAGAAGCGAGACAAGATAAAGGATAAGAAAGCCGCGAAGAAAGACTCGAAGGGAAGACAAGGGAGCGGAATGCCACCAGGTTCGCCAGCCAAACAAAGACCAATGCAGAGCCTTAACGTACCGCCGCCTACCTCTGCAATGGAAGTAGTCAAGGAGGAGGATATGGGAGTCGGTGAGACTGGGAAAGATAAGAGTGAAAAGGAGAAAAGGAAAGAACAAGAAAGAGAGAAAAAGAAAGATAAAGAAGAAGAGAAAGAAAAGCAGAAAGCTGAGAAAGAAAGGATGAAGGAAAGCGAAGAAGAAAAAAGCGAAAAAGGAGGATGGAGGAAACGAAACAAGAAAGAAACAAGCAAGTGAATTATTGATGCGTTTAGCGGCCGCTATTTAATCACCAAGGCACCCGGGGCAAATTAAATTATATCAGACACGGTTTTACTTAGGAAAAGACCAGGTGTAGTTGCAAATAACAATGGTTACGTTGAAGTCGATAGAAATGATTTTTATGTAAACTTCCTCTTTGATGCAAACCATTTACTATATTTGGTAGTATTACACCTTTATCTAAACACGATCAATAGTTAAAGCTGTACATGCAGCTTGAAGGGTCGTATGTAACAAACTATAATGACAATGAAACATAAAAATATATACATTAAACTGAATAATAACTTAAAAGTGTACATAACAATCATCAAGCTTGAGTTTGCACTGACTCGTAGTGCCGTTAAATTTAAAACTAAGAAATACATCTGATTTTAACAGAAGATTGTTATAACTTCTTAAACTGGTTGATAATTTGTAACTGTTTAATAAAACTCTATTCCAAAGAACAGAGATGGGCTGTAGTGGTGGAGTCCTTCATGTAAGGTAAAGTCTGCATACGAGCCAAGTGACCCATCAGGCCGGAGCTGTTCCCGGTTTCCACGGCATGAAGCGAATAGGAGTATTTCTTCTCCCCCCTGGATGGGATGCCAGTCCACCCGGGTCATTCGCTCCGGAGTCGAACACACTAACCAGGAGGCCACCGCGCCTCCCAAGTCCTTCATGTATAGGGAGTTAAATCTTTAACAATAACATTATCTTCGAATTCCCCGCTAGATCTATAAGATTTGTGTACTCATTATGTTTAATTAATAAATTTGGCTATGATGGAGAAATTTTTCGCTTAGAAAATCGCTATTGTTAGCTATATTGTTTGGACATGTATTGTCTTTCCCTAATATGGTCATGCGGGCTAGTCGCATATCATTCATCGGGTGATAAATGAAATGTACACAACGACTTGTTTTAACTTGGCGTAGTGTTGCCCATTTTGTTTATAATGCGTTCCTGCTATTCCTTCGGAGATTTTTAGATACTTTAAAGACTGTAAATTGGGTGATGAAATATATTTTCTCGTCTAGATGGAACATAATTTTTTTCCGGTAAACTTGGTTGGATCTCTAGGGATGTCTTACACAACAGCGACATAGACACGAAACAACCCATAAATTCTTGGAAAGTAACTGCTACCTCTGCACATTGTAAACTTAACGTCAGTCTGTACATGCACATTATTCATCAACTTTCTGCGCGTGCATCGTATTTTGTGTAGCCGGAATTACTAAATGAAAACAAAAAGAGAGCGCTCTTCTGAATGGGCGAAATGAAACCAGTGTTAAGCTTTTATACCCAAGGAGACTGCGCGCAACGTGGCAGGTAACACAAAACTTATTTCAAACCCAGATATGGAGTTGCATATGACTATACCAGTGCTGTTGCAGTCTGTCTGCAAAGCAGGCCGAATTAAGCTGTTCTATTCTAACAAATACAATCAGGAGCTTATCAAGGGGAGTTTCTATCTCAGTCACTAATTCCTTGGGGCAACCCTTTCCCTAGTAAGGGCCACTTCATATCAGCCCGGTTTCCGAGATCTCGCCTCGCTTCCTATTTCGATATGTTCGTATGAGAGGACGGGCTGGCTCGGTTGCCGAGATCTCGGTTTTTCCAGCCGGGATCTCTGTAAGCGGGCTGGAAATTTTGCCATATGAACATTTCAACCCATGGCCAGTTACCGCGGGAGGAATGATAGAACGGACATTACCGAGGTTTTACGTTACTTCCCTATTCTCCGATAAAGAAGCTCGGAATAGTTTCATTTGATAGTTAACGTAAAGTTTAAGGTTAATTGAACAAAGAAAATCGAAAAATTCTCGTAAGGCTTGTTAGTTAGATTTCACGTCTGAATGGTCGCGTCACCACTTTTCATCTCGGAAACCGGGCTGAAAGTCGCCATGTGAACAGAAATCAATTTCATCCGGTAACCGACCCAGCCAGGTCAACCGGGATCATGTGAAGAGGCCCTAAATTTATTTTTAGGAACAGGTTTTTCCCGAGAAAAATATCCGCTTGTTTTCCTTGATCCTAAGATAGCTTTGTTTTGATTGGCTTTTACAACAGTGGGCGTGCTGAATCTCCCAAGGGAGATTGGCTTTTACAACTTCTCCCAAGAGATGAGTTCTTTAAGTAAATCTACCATGGAAAATGTTGATTCCCAAGCTAAACGTGCGAGAAAGAGGGGGAGGGATGGGGAGAAAGAGGCTTACTTTGATGAGTTCATGATACAACTGATTAATAGCAAGAGTCCATTACCTAAGAGTAAGGTCTAATCCCCCCATCAGCCTCTGATTTTTCGGGAAAATAAACAATTGACCAAATCGCCTAACTCAATGTTGTACCCAATTCGGGTAAAAAAGGTAAAGTCTGCTTACGAGCCTAGAAGGCCCATCAGGCCGGCGCTTATCTCCGGTTTCTGTAGCATGAAGCGACTAGGAGTATTTCTACTCCCCCCTGGATGGGATGCCAGTCCATCGCAGGGTTAACCCCGGCATTAATTCGCCGGTACCCATTTATACACCTGGGTGGAGAGAGGCACCGTGAGAGTAAAGTGTCTTGCCCAAGAACACAACACAATATCCCCGGCCAGGACCCGAACCCGGACCACTCGATCCGGAGTCGAGCGCAAAAACCATGAGGCCACTGCGCCTCCCAATTCAGACCTTTCGGGAATAAAACGTTTTGTTCCAGGTATTTCCATATCATTTAAATGTCAATACTACATCATAATGCAAATGCAATACACAAAGAATCTGGAGATTTGAATTGGGTACAACATAGCCAATTTGGCCTATTGTTTATTTTCCGAAAAACTTGGTTTAAAAATAGACATTTTTCTGACGCTGATGGGGACAAACCTAGGGCCCGTTTCTCGAAAGTTTCTCGAAAACGTTTCGGGCCCGAAAAGCTATTTATGAAAGTTTTGGAAAGCCGATCTTTTAACATGTTTTTAAGCTAACTAAAAGAAACATGTCTGTGAAGTTTGACGACTTAAATCCTTTCCGTTCTTGAGATACCACGGGGATTGTGATACCCGAAAAATGACCCGTAAGGTTTCGGGACTAACGAGAAAGGGCCCTCCATGCAGTTTTTCCCCTAAAAACCCCTCCAAAATTTCTAAATATCCCCAAAAAATTTGTAAAAATCTCTAAATATCCCAAACTTTTCTAAAAATCTATTTATCTCACACTTTGTTTTTTCGAGACTTCCTGTCTTTCTCGAGTGACACTGGGCTTACGTCGTCTTAACTGATCTCGAGAAAGACCCAGTCTTTTCGAGATCAGTGGTCATCTTCAATAGAAACTCCGCCATGTTTGAAACCTACTTCCTTTGGAATGATGGGATGCATGCATTAGAAATAGGAAACACCGCTGCACAATTGGATTGCGATCAAGCAGTCACCAATAGCCCTTTTCACGGATAGTTTATCTCATTTGCATGACAATATAATCTACTGTAGCATGTATGTGAGGCAATTTCGGGTTATTTTGTAGTTTCAACCCGAAATTGCCTCCCATCCACGTTAGATTACATTGTAATGCAAATGAGAAAAAATAACCGTGAAAAGGGCTATTAGTAAACAGTCGGACAAAATTATCATTTCATTGACCGAATGCAAAAATGGCCGCCAACAAATTATTCTTTTGTCTTTGTGTTAATTAGCTTAACTAGCCTCGCTTTACAGCCCAAATTCTTTCAATTTTACGCGTGTGAACGAGGCTAGTTAGGCTAATTAACACAAAGACAAAAGAATAATAGG
>NC_090890.1:9627051-9634551 GCF_036669925.1 Montipora capricornis
AACCATCAATAAACGAGTTGTGAGTTTAAAGCGCCCTTCAAACTTCTTTAAGCATTAAACGGCGGTTGGGGGAGCTATGCCTACGAGCGGCAAGTTTTTTTTTCAGGACGAAGAGGAAAATTATGCCGATTCAAAGGCAAGTTAAAATACAATACAACGATTTTCTTCATGTCTGAAAAATGTTATTTGTGCCAATCGCGAAACGGGCCAGACTGGATTCTGCAGCTGCCAAAATGACCTACTATAATTAAAAGGAAACCACTGTCCGGTTGATGTAAGATGTATATTCAGCGCATCGATCCGAGCATTTCCTTCCGACTGTATAGACCAGTTTTAAAAATACCATAATACTCTTTGTTTGCCCCTCAAAGTTTTGTACACACATTGCTTTTATTTTCTCTTGGGACCCAAGAGAAACTGGAAACAATGCTTATGCAAAATTTCGGAGGTCTTTTCCTCGAGGACTGCCGGCTGCTGCCATTGTTTCGCGGGGAATAAGATTTATCATGTCGAATATCAGAATGAACGCCAAAAATGCAAATTTGATCACAGGAAACTGCAATTAAAAGGCTTTACGGTGCCATTGTTGCAAACAATTTTCTTAGCGAAACACACAAAGATAACCGCAAAAACAGTTGTAGACATTAATTGTTCAAAGACGGCAGAGCCATCTTGTGCAGCAATTGTCATCAGTTCTGTTCAGTGCTTACAATGACAATCGTTTGATTTTAACGTATCAAAACAAAGCTTTGGTTTTAAAGCAGCAAAAAACATACTCTTTTGTTACAGGACATTTCGATTTCACTTCGAACGAAAGCATAAGTTAAACAGCAAAAAGAAATACACATCTGTGCCTGAAAGAGTCATTTTTTAAGACATTTGAATCTAGACGGGATAGTGATCTGAAAAGAACAGAATGTTTAACGTTCTTGGATTTGGCTTGGCTTTTGCGGTTTTACTGGTATCATTCGGCAAACTTATTACCGACAGCTGGTTTGCTTACATGATGATCTCAATTATTCACTTTGAAGTGATCATATTTTGGTTCGGTTGTGGAAGACCTTCGGGCGAAACAGAGAACACCAACGCTGATTACGACTATGCCTTTTCAGAAACGACTCCAAAGAAGCGAACAAAACCACCGCAGAAATAAGGTCCGCAGATCACATCATTTGCTGTCAAATAAAATGGTATTGGTTCCTGGTCGTCTGAAGACACTTCGACGTGAACTTTCATTTAAACAGAGTAATTCCACTGCCACGAAAGTGACAAAAGCATAACGCCTTGTTAACAGCTACTCCAATACTTAATTTGTTCCCAGAAGCTTTTTAGAAATCAAGCGTTGAAGTATTAGAAAGTGGCAAACTGGATAAAAGACCTGGGATAATTTTATGCAAGCTTACAAATGTTCATATTTTCAACGGACTGAAAAATTCACACAAGCACAAGTTTCTTTTATTACCACCTCTTTCAAAATCCGTTATAAGTTCACGCTTTAAATACAAAAATAGACTTGACCTTCAGTTTTTATGGCAAACTACTTTGAAATTTCAATTCACACAGTAAAATATATATGTACAAGTGATGGAAACGAATGTGCTGCTTTGCAACATTTGACTTAAATAGACCCTTTGACACTTAAAAGTAGGGAAAATTATTTGAACACTCTTTTAACAGCTAAAAGCTCGTCAGATGCAGACGGCATATGATTTCATAAGCGACGGCATCTGAAATTTCTATGACTGGATGCTCTCTTAAATAGACAAACGATTAAGCTTGCGGTTACGCATGAAGGGTTTTAAAGTCGTCAGAAAAAAATATTACTGAAAGACTAAATTGGGAGGTTCGAAAAGATGATGAAAGAGAAAGCGAATTAAGTGCATCACATGATCACACACGCGTCTTTAGTCGTCCAACTGGCAGAGAAGGGCCACGCCCCTGTTGACCCAGTGCCTTTCGGGCTTGTTCGACGGTAGATCAACGTACATAACAAAGTTCGTCGAGTGGCCAGTCGTCGATAGAGTTCCCCGGCGAGCGCTCGTCTTGTAAACAGGGCTGGCGTAAGTAGGTTTCGGCTTGAAGGTGGATTTTTCACCAGGAATGATCCACATCTACACGTTATCGCTGGTTAAGGAATTAATTTAAAACTCGCGTCGAGCAAAGCCGCGTTGTCTAGTGCAATGCAAAGAGGGTGTCGGGAATACTAAAAAGATAACAGTTTTTAAACTGTTATCTTAAAACCTTAAAAGGTTTAAGGATATTGGCTTCATTTGCCCATGGTAAAATTGCTCAGGTGATTAAAGGGATCAAGTTACGTCTTTATATCACGGTGACAGTGTTGTTGATCTACCAAAACAAAGAAATTGTTATGTCTTGCTATTGATCTACTAAAACAGAGAAATGGGGGTGCATGTTGGTGTTTCTACCTAATTCTATGGGAACTTACTCAAATGTATTTTGTTTTGGTCAAAAAATATGGCGGCTTATCACTTGAGTGGATAGCCTCTTTAATCATAAATACTTAGCTTCTTTACAAAATGACCGCGGAACTTTCTTCAAGAAACAAATTAAATGAAAGGAAAAAGCAATTGTTTCCTTAATTTATTTAAAAGTGAGGGAAAATATTGGCAACAGAGGTTTAAGATACATAATCTTTCTGAACTGACTAAAAACTCGGAACGTAAAAACTTCAACAATTCATTTAATTGAAAAACATTTCGGTTGAATCGTTCAATCGTTCAACCTTCATCGGCTTGACTAGCAGTCTATGATGCTGTACTTTTGTCACAGGGCAGCCCTTCGGTCATGTGAATGAAGGGGGTAGTTTCTAAAGAAACTGTGGTGCTGCGTCGGTGGGGAAGTAGAATACAAAAATTTGGTTTTATCAACGGAGTTGATAATGTAAATTGGCCACCGTACAGAGATTCTAAAAGCTGACGTTTCGAGCGTTAGCCCTTCGTCAGAGCGAATCGAGGAATTATGGGTTACGTGTAGTTTTCGGTCATGTGCCTACTATGTAACCACTCACTGCTATTCAAGCAGATGAAGGTTGAACGATTCAACCGAAACATTTTTCAATTGAATGAATTTTGTAAGTTCTTTTTATTATGTTCTGAGCTTTTTGCCCGTTTATTAGGGAAAAAATTGTTAAATATTTCACTCACTCGCGATAAATTTATAGGTGGTTAGCGATACAAATAATAGTTGTACAAATAATGGTAATTGAACTGAGTGGAGTGCAATTTGGTCTGAAATCATACGTGGGATTTCAAAACCAAACGAGCGCGCAGCGCGAGTTCGATTTGAAATCACAAGTTTGATTCCAGACCAACATTGCACGACACGAAGTTCAATTACCACTTTTTTACATCCATTTAGAAATCATACAATCATTATTTATAGCTAAAATACAGGATTGTAGTCAGTACGAAAATTTTATTGATCCAGTTGGGAACAAAAGTTGCAAAATGCGCCACACAATGGTTTTCTTTCTCTTTCATTTTCCTGCAATTTGATTGGTTACCTTAAACAAGCCTTGAAATCTGATTGGCTGTTTTGTTTTAGTGTTCCTTTCTCATTGGCTGGGGAAATGGTGCGATTTAGAGCACAAACTAGTGCCATTTGGGAATAAATCGCACTGCTGAAAGCCAATCAGATTTCAAGGATCAGCAGTGATTTCTAAAATGGATGTAACAAAGAGTGTAATGTACAAATGCTGCTGGACGAACAACAGAAGCTAAAGAAGAGGTCTACTGTTCGTGTCATCCAACATGGCGGCCATTAAGTAACGTCAAAACCAACTACTGGGAAATATTAACTTATTTATGAAAGGATACTACAGGAAGAGTGTCGAAAAGAACTTTAGGAAGCGATTCCGACAACACCATTTGTTCCCTGTCCCAGCGGGCGCCTTCTAAAAACAAACCCTGCGAGGGAAAAAAAAATGACGTTTCAAGTATAACTGCAAATGGCCGGTCGGTTTTGTGAAAAAAAAAAACACTTTCATGTACCTTTACGATGGGAAACGAGGGGGTGATGAAGCAGCTCTCGTAAAGTACCGACTAGGTTGGCTTAAGTAACAACTACGGCTATAACAACAGCAACAGCTGCGCATTTAATGAGGAAAAAAAAAAGATCTTTAGTCCGGTGGCTTCCCTTTCCATGTCCGGTACTTTGATGCCAATATTTGAGGAGTTTGCTTTATTTTTTATTGATACAATTTTTTTACTCCCTTTTTAAGGCCGGAGAATTTGAGTGAACTCCAGCCTTGCCTGGGAAACTGATTCTTGGATTCCAGACTGGAAACAGCGTTTTTTAGTGTTCCATTTTTAAAATTTCCTGGGGGAGGGAGGGGCATGCCCCCAGACCTCCCTAGGTAGCTCGCCCATGCATTCGGCGCTCGCACGGCGCCAGTTGCGGTGCCAAAACTGTCACGTCCGGTGCTTTCAGAAATATGTCCGCTACTTTACAAACCTGTCGAAAATCCTAAATAACGCGAATTCATATTTTGAGACAATGTAATCGTTGATTTAGCTTCCGAGATAACCATCGACGGCGGCAACGAAAAATTCGTCAAAATCCTCGCGAGGATGAAGAGCATTGGGGTTATATTCCAATTCGTTCAATGCGGAGAGTGTGCGAGCTAAACTATCCAGGAAATTAGTTGTTATGAACAACGTTAAAGCAAGAAAGGAAATGAGAAATTCAAAATTATGTGCACCTGTTAGAACCCCCAAAGTTGACCTTTTCGGGTTGCTGAACAACGACGAAAGAAAAAACGGAAACAATCGTTCTGTACGTATTTTAGTACATTATTTCTTTTTATAAAATAATTACGATAGTACGCGCACTCTCATTGGTCAATAGCTGTGTTTAGATGAGAGTATAGAACACGGCTGTGACATCACACGAATTTTGATTGGTTATGTACTCAGACGCGCGTTTTGATTGGCTAATAGGAAATATGAGCGTGTATCAAGAAAATCTGTTTCAATCAAGACGTAAAAAAACCAGCATTTTCCTTCATTTGTCGAATTATCTTTGAGAAATATTTTATAAAAGCTATAGAGGACTTTTTTCCGTGTTTCCATAGGCGAATCTAAACACTCGGGGGAGTTGGGAGAATTCGAGACAGTTATGCAAACCCTCGAAAGCTTCTCGGATTTGCATAACTGTCTCGAATTCTCCCAACTCCCCCGAGTGTTTAGATGAGACTATGGAAACACGGAAAACGTCCTCTATTGCTTAAGCCGTATACGTACTCTGAAAAACAACTACGGTAATGTTCCCAACCCATGACAACAAGTGTGAGACACAACAGTTTGTGGGCTAATGGGGTAGGAGATGAAGCACTCCATTAGCAGGCCAAGAAAAGGTAGGATAACTAAGTTGCCCGGCAGGAGAGGTCGCGATCCTCTCCATGGGGTTACAATCTCCAAGGCCATGACAACAAAAACAGAACAGGAATGACAGTAGCAAAGGTGGGACTCGACATAAAAGTCCAAAGCAGGAGGTACCTAGAATGTGATTGGATGAGGTGCATGGTGTGACGTTCACGTGAAACAAGGCTTAAATGCACATCCCTCGCACAGATCATGGTTGTCACATTAACTTTAATTTATAATGGTTTATAATTTGGCTTTAAATCACCACATTTAACGTGTTGAAGCACAGTTAATAGAGGAGAATGGTTAGGAAGCTCGGCAAACATCAAATGAGCAAACAAAGCAGCCAAGATTTAGGTTGGAAAGTCCACTACCGTGCACAATCTTTTGTTTTGCGCTCATACACTATGCATGAATTACGTAACCAACACGTTTCTATTGGTTAGTTCTTCAGTACGGAGTAAACAACCATTGTGTTTTGTGCACGGTCAAGGCCAGAAAAGTGAACAAAAACCTACAACAAAGAAAGTTGTCGGGTTTCCTAACCATTCTCCTCTATTAACTATGGTTGAAGATAAGACCGCATTATCAATCCAGCTATGGGATGCTTTGCCCATACTGTAAAACATAGGCAGAGGAATAATCACGAAATATTTTAGACAGCGCGCATTTAACCTGTAAAGAGACCACTTCGTTGTCGAGGATGTTTACTAGGGACTTGACGATCTACGACGGCGACGTCAACGAAAACGTCACCTCAAAATATAAGGTAAGTTTAATATCGTAAGTTTCTCGCGGTTGGGCCATCTCGTTCGCGTCGTGCAATGTGGGCGAAGTATCCTAACAATAAATTGGTACAAGCGGTTGCAGCGTAAAAAAAGAGAATTACAGATTCACATTTGTGCGCTCGCGTTATCGTCAAAACCTCAAATTTGGTGATTTCACGTAGTTGCTGTGCAGAGCACCGCACGAATTTGTGCTAAAATGCGTGCGCACGTGCAGCACGATTACTTTTCCTGTTTTAACCAATGAAATTGTTGTTTCGTGGCGTTCTCGTTGACGACTGCGTCGTAGATCGTGAAGTCCCTGCTTCCAAAAAAGGACGGTAAAACTGTCCGTCCAAACAAGCATGCTATACCTGCAGCACAATTGTTTTTGCTTAAAATATTTGCAGATAGTGTTCTCTAATAACTACTTGGAAACTATAAGAAAAATTAATTCAGTTCACTGAACATGAAACTCAACCGTTGACTTCATTTGGTTTGACCAGCGACAAGACAGAGAGATCATGCGGCCACTGGATTAAGATATACTATGCAATAACGTCCAAAATACAACCACTTGGATTTTACTGTGCCGGTACTTACGTAAACATAAACGCCATCTTCAGGCTGGGATTCCATTTCTCTCTCACTGTTGGTCATTTCAAACTGAAAGCCCACGTGATCAATAGGAATGGTGTACTTCCGAGCGAAGTTCTGACGCGCTCCTACAGAGAAATAAAATACCGCTGTTTAGACCATTCAACACATCACTTTCCTCACCTATCGAAGTGGGTTATCATAAGAATCACATAGAAGAAATTCGAATAACTTTTTGCTTGGCTGGTTCTCAGTGGGCGCCTGGTGAATGGTTTCCGAGCAGGTTTGAATCAAATCCTGATTGAAGCCGGCTCAGCTGACAACAAAATGGAGCTGTTCTGAGCACTCCCCGTTTTAATCCCTTGGCTCCGCTTACAAATAGCTAACTGGTCTGCCTTTTGCCAGTTAAAATTTTGAAATTTATAATATTCATTTGCAAGACCCTAAAAAGCCCCTCTAAAGGAGCTAGGTTTTTGTCATAATTGTGTTTCGTGTAAATAGCCTGGTTTACGCCTGATAGACTTTTGTGGTTCAAAAAAGAGTTCACCGACTTTCCTTCCAAGTTGCTCAACTTAAATCACGCAAAAACAATAGCTTTAAAAGTCCCCACAAAACCCTGCCGTCTCATGAACTGTTTGACTGAACACGCATAGGTTAATCTGAAACTATATTCGTTAGCTTAAGATGGATATGCAGGAAGAGAACCTACCTGTCAAAAATGACTGAGTGAAATAAAATCCAGAAATCCAGAAGAC
>NC_090890.1:9639551-9642051 GCF_036669925.1 Montipora capricornis
ACCTGACGTTTCCCGGTTCACGTAAACGCAACGCTAGATCTCTCCAAATGCCACACCCGAGAAACAATAACAGAACATACGCCAAGCCGACCAATCAATTCATCCCAACTATCGAGACTGGCATTTATTCCGTCGTTTGGAGGCCACCTGCTAATTGAGGGAATAGAAGAAACGACAACATCAACGCCGACGAAAACGTCTCTTAGACTATAAATATTTACCCAATCGCAAATAGTTTGCGATTATCGCGTCCTTTTCGCTCCGTTGTACCTGTACCTCGTTGATAAGTAACCTACAACTCAGGAGCCCATCTGGAGCGTGCAACTTCCATACAGCGTCTGTGAAACGGCATTTTCACAAGTAGGTTTATTTTTAGACTAGCCCTTCCCGCGAATTAGGTAAAAAAACAAACGCAGTTCCGGTTCGGTGACCCTATGACGTCAGCTTAATTTCTTGTAATTGGTGATCGGGCTCCTGTGGGAGTCTCATTCGCGGGAAATTCAATCTAAAAATAAATCGGTCTGTGAAAACGCCGTTACACGAACACAGTAGAGTTGTAGGCTCCGGGTCATGGGTTCCTGACAACTACATTAATTTTCACTGGTAGATACACCATAACAGTAAATGTAGCTAAAGAAAGAGTAACTGTTGTGTGCTTATGTTATTGTCAAAAACTCATAAATAAATGTTGGTGTTCTTGAAAACAGTTTACCTGCAGTTGTCTCATGCTAATTCTCAGATCTGACTCATTGAACTCATAGGGAATATTCCATCCCAGAGGACCAAATTTTCTTCTTTCTTGCACCAAGGCGTGGAAGAAACACAAGCCAAATAAGAGCTTCTCCCATGGAGCAGGCTAAAACAGGGAGTTAAAATAGAAAATTAAGTTATACATGTCAGAACAGGCTTCATCACGCGGCAATTAGAATGGACTGGGAACTAGTTTATAAATCCCCCATAATCCTCTCCGGGATCAAATTAACAAATTGATGTCAGTTTTTCATGATCATGAATTTCGTCATAAGTAGCTGTGGATCCGCACACTACTTTGACAATGTTATGACGAAATTCATTGTCAATAACAGGACAGACGCATGAAAAACTGACATCAATTTGTTTTTTACAATAACAAATTGGCAGAGGGGTCAAAATTAAGGCAAAACACGAGAAGAACGCGAGACAAAAATGCGAGAAACTTCAATATGACGCGAGAATTTTGCAGTCGTTGTAAAAATTACATTTTTCTTTCATTTTAAGGTATAGACATTTTCAAACTAGAAATTTCAACGAAGAAAAAAACGATAAAAAGATGGGTCTCAGAAGAGTGAATGTGTTCAACCCATTTATTAATCATCGTATCAATGAGGTAAACGAGTGTTATTCACGCAAATAAAATAAATGCCTGTGCCCATCATCAACGTTGCATTCCGCAGGAACTGGATCATGTTTAGGAGGTCGCAGTTCTTCGCGTTACTAAACGGTTCCAAACTATAACTTCAAGAGAAGTAAAGCGCAGAGGTTATGAAGAACTAAAAGTACAGAACTGAGTAAAAAATGTGATTCTTCGAAATCCATTAGTTTGTTATTGAATATCAGGCACATGCAATTAGTGTCATTTGGGTGGCAGGACGAAAGAGTCATGACGAAAGCTTTCGTTTCTGCTCAGTCCTTTATCTGTCTTTAAGACTGTTTTGTCTCAAGAAACTGAGCCAAATTACATATTTCCTCCTCAGATCTCACCTTGTTGCAGGCGGTGAAGAATTCCTTGTCTGAGATGGGATCATTGAGGTACGAGCGTAACAAGTTGGATCGAAGACCCTTTGGTGGTTCATTGGTCATCTTCACTCCTAGGAAGGAGAAAAATCTTAAAAATCAAAAAGTGGAACCAGCGTAAAAATGAAATCAAATGTCAAAAGGTTTCCTAAATAGATGAGTTTTAACTGGCTATTAAATATATTAAGAGAGATGTTTGTGTAATTCCTTAAATTGTCAGGGAGTAAAGGGGCGGATCTAGGATAAATGATCACTGGTTTCCAAAACCACGAAAAAGTTTCTAGGAGTTTCTAAGGGGGTCCGGGCGCATGATCCCCGGGAATTTTTTGGATTTTAACTCTTTAAAGTCCTCTTTCCCGTGTTTCTGACCGATTTCCGTAAAACGGTGGAAACCGGTATGGATCCGCCCCTGGAGTAAGTTCTATAGTCTAGGTGCTGATGTACTAAACGCCTTATATCCATAGCTCCGTAGCTTGTAGGGAGTAGACTCAAGGAAGTTCTTAGAAGAGGATCGAAGTTGTCGCTTGGGTTTGTAAACATTAATCAATTTCTGTAGGTAGTAGGGTGCCAGGTTGTTCAAACACTTGAAGGTTATTAGCAGAATCGTGAAACAGTGAAACTACAAAGAGAAAACATAATAGGAAACAGGGAGCAGGGCTGGCTCAGTGGTGAGAGCACTTGGGCATACTCTGGTTTCCCCTTTTCCTCAAAAAACCAACCCATGAAC
>NC_090890.1:9644551-9679551 GCF_036669925.1 Montipora capricornis
CATCGAATAAGATGCATATAACAAACGAAATGATATATGAAGTGAATCATATATTAAACTGCGGGTATGAAATTAAGTGAAGCTATGATCCTCGCAGTTATATGAACGCAATTTTAGCAATTGCGTAGAGAAACCTGAAAACGTCAGGACTTCAACGGGTTTGAAACCCGTGACCTCATAAATGCGAGGATCATGGCTTCACTTGATTCCATATCCGCAGTTCATTCATCACAGGAACATTTGAACCCACAAATGAACAGCTCCCAACATCATCCCACCGGCATCGCCAGTTCACGGGTTCAAACCCCGTTGAAGTCACGAAATTTTCAGGCTTCTCTACGCAATTTCTAAAATTGCGTTCACAACTGCGAGGATCATAGCTTCACTTGATAACTACAGCAGTTGGATGAAAGAGGTTGGACAAACATGCTAGCAACATCAACTATTTGCATTCCCACAATGATATTAGAAAATCGATGACAGCTTGAGACACAAAAGATATCACGATACCTCAACACAAAGGTACTTGTTACACAAACTCATTTGGGAAAATTGACCCGCAATATCGTCCTTTAAATCTTAAAACAAAACTCACTCTAAAAATGATGTGCATATTTTCATGACGTATTTGCTTCCTAATTTTGTTTCATTAGCATAAGCTTTTCGTATCCTATTCCGGCAATCCTCCAAGAAGTCAGCCATGTAAATTTTAAGTGCCCTGTATAATCAGCCATATATGTGCACATTTTGGCTCGACATACCGCAATTTGTTACAATTTCGGTTTAAAAAATAATAAAAATTTAAAAAGAATGTATGGACTCGTTAAGGACTCTTGCCACCCCGTAATAACTGACAGTTCTTGATGACATCCGTCTGCTTTGCTTAAGTCTTAAAACTGGCGAGGTACGTTACTTTAAGAAAAAGTCCTTTTAACTTTTTGAGTCCATCTGCGTATCGAAAGACGGCCTCTAGAAACAAATTCGTGTGATGATCAGGCCAGGGGCCCGTTTCTCGAAAGTCCCGAAACCTTTTCGGGCCCGAAATGCCAACCGCTTGTTTTAGAAAACCCACCTTTTAACATATTTTCAAGGTAACAAAAGGAAAAATGACTGTGAAGTTTGAAGACTTAAATCCTCTCCGTTTTTAAGGTACAAAGGGAATTGTGACACCCGAAAATGACCCGTAACGTTTCGGGACTTTCCAGAAACGGGCCCCAGATGTAAACAATAACGACAGCAAAGATTTCATCATAGATGAATTGGAATCTGCACTGACTAGCTCACCTGTCCCTGACCAAGTGAAATCGTCTGGATCCTATTTCCTCCAAATCCCTTGTCACTGGCGAACTTCAGAAGCCCAGCCATGGGGTCGGCCCCAGGCGACAGTACGAATATCAGCGGAGCGCAACAATGGGAATCATTGTAACTTAGCTGGAGATTGAATGTTGGCGGTTCGATGTACGAGCGGCCCATGTTCTCCACAATGTAATCCTAAAAATAAATTATTAAAGCGTTTAATAACTTATGATGTAATTTATTAATAAATTTTGTGTAGAGCTTGCACGCTCGCAGGCCATGCTTGTCTTTGGAAGGTTTTCGATTCACTCATACCTGAACTGCAGGAACCATCTTATCAGGCCTAAGACACCGAAGAATAACCAACCTGAAAAAAAAAACCGAGAAGATTAACATTTGTGAAAAGACCGAAAGGCGACCTTTTGGCCAAAAAGGAAGACTGGACACGAAGAGTTTTAACATTAACCCCTTGAGAAACAGACAAAGGTCTCCATATTTGTTTCAGTTTCACATGGAATTCCTAGCCTTTTACGAGCTATAATACAGACAAGTTGTGGCGTTGCAGTGACAGTATAGCTGTTAAATCATAATGTTGTCAATGGAACTCTGTAGGAAGTCACAATCATCTAGAAATCAAGTCAAGTCCACCAAGCCGCCACAATCTGCATTTCTAGGATGGTTCCTTTCATTCAATCAGTTTTCAGTTTACCGCACGCATAACTTTACTTATAAACTGACGGTCAAAGCTGAAGCTTCTGTACACAGACAGAATTGGGTGCGTGGAGGTGTGCCTTTGAATCTTTATTTGATACGTGTTTTTTCCTGGAGTTCGGAAAATTGCCTGCATCGCGAGATCAATGTTTGCAGTCTAATGTCGTATTTTTTGCTGTTAGCAAAAGGTAGTTTGAGGTCAAGTGATTTGGTCTGAAATCGAAACTGTCTCCTGGCAACCAATCAGGCCCATTCAATAACGACTTGACATGATCAATGAAAAGTTTTCTTTTTTATGATACCGCAGGGTCTTAGGCTGGAAGAGAAGGCCAGTGGTTAGCGCGTCGAATTTCCAAGTGTTTGCGGCGCCGCGTTCAAAAAAAATCCTCTCACTGGCCACTGTGTCTTTGATGATCTCCAATTGAAGTCTAACAATCTGTATATTGCTAACTGGTTGATTCCGGCCTGTTGGGGTTCTTGACTATGGTATGTTGGATTTGAAGTATTTCTTTCGGTATTCACCGTTGTAAGGCGAATTTGAGCACATCCAAATGGAAAACGAGCTATATAAATGGTACACAATAGCAGGGTGTCACAAATTGTCACCACGACAGAAAGTCCTGAAGCCGAGCAACCGGAGACGAATCCTTTGAAAAATGTAGTAAGTACTTTTAAAACGTGAAACTGCAAGCGATAAGTTTCTACCTTAAATTGTCCTCTCGATAAGACATAGCTCTGTGCTACACCTCGAGAAGTCTTCTGGTTAGATAAGCGATTATCACTCGAGCGCGACGGATGACTCACCTATCAAGGCCTGATACAGCATCCCAAGGGTCTGGCATCTTCTCTACGTGAGGTGTGGCCGAGTCATAGAAAGCTTTCCACCCGGGGTCAGGAAAACCTGGTTTAGAGGAGAGAAAATCAAGAAATAGTTGCAGTAGAATTGGATTCGGATTGAAATAAGCAAAGCAACTAAATAAATTAATTGTTTAATGGACAACTCGCCATACGGGCCTGTCAGGGCTAATGAAACAAATATCATGTGACACCACAGAACAGAGGAACGTTTTAGAATCCAAGCTGATGTAAGGCAAACCAGTTGGTTATAACTACAAGAAAGTTGGCTTCGAGGAAGAGGAGGAACGAGATTTAAAGGATTTAAAGGATTAAAGGGGTGCAGGGATGGTGCAGTGGTGAGAGCACTCGCCTCCCACCAATGTGGCCCGGGTTCGATTCCCAGACTCGGTGTCATATGTGGGTTGAGTTTGTTTGTTCTCTACTCTGCACCGAGAGGTTTTCTCCGGGTACTCCGGTTTCCCCTCTCCTCAAAAACCAACATTTGAATTGATTTGCTTTCATTGTTAATTTCAATTTACAGTGTTCCCAACTAGTGCTTCAGCGCTAGAACGACTAGACACTTAAATAAAGTTCCTTTCCTTTCGATGCGTTTTGGGTAAGTGGAATGTAGGGTCCTGCCATAGTAACAGCGAGACTTGTGAAGGTTTAGGGAAGAAAAACCAGTATACTGAAAGAACTGGACTGAGAATCCGAACTAGTGACAGAAAAACCATAACTCCAATTCAAATTAAGAAAAATCAAAAATTCATTTTTTAATTGGATCTCACTCATTCTGCTTTGAATAGTCGACGTCATCCCTCCGTACTTCGGGAAAGCACTTCGAGTCCATGGAATTGCATTATGCTACGCCACATCTTATTGAAATTTTTCCTTTAAAGACTTTGTACAAATGTTAGAGGTTGCAGAAGTCGCTTCACAGCGGACTTTTAAATACTTACTATCTTTAAGCCCTTTCAAGTTTGGCAACTCAGACGCTCTGACAATCTCGGACCAGGATTTCTCACTCAACCACTCCGAGCAGGGGTTTGGAAATGGGTTCTCGAGAGCCACTCCACCGGTCAAAAGAAACCGCCAAACTTGATCATCAACTTTATCTCTGCGAATTCAAGGAGGGTAGAGAGGTCACCAAACATTAAGAGCGGGTTGTGTATTGCATGAAAGACAATAGGGAGTTTAAGCAAGCGACCTTTTTGAGTCGCAGACGGCAACCGGAAGTGAGCTGTTTTCCCTTTCAACTTTTCTTGTCACTACCACCTTTAAATTGCTAAGTATCTTTCCTCCATTAGAGATGATTAGGTTAAAAATCTGGGAGACACTACTGTCCTGGCATGCGAAATGTTTATTTCCGGTTGCTGTCCACGGCGCAAAAATGTCGCGTGCTTAAACTCCTTAATTAACTCCAATGAAGGCGCATAAACCAATTTGCAGCAGAGTAAGTAGGTAACGACTGTGAGGGCGGCAGATAAAGGCGCCAGATGACTAACTACATTTTGATGTCTAATCAATTCGCAATGAAAGGACAATAACTAAAAATAACGTCTAACTAAGCAATTCACCTTTATCACGCGGCGGCCATTTTGGAGTCCGTGGGGAATAAAGGCTTTGTCTTTGCATTGTCTTTGCCCGTCCAGCCTCACGCTGAATGAGAGGTTCGACGGGCAAAATCTTTTGTTTGGACATTGAGTGATATGGGTCTATACTGACCAGCAAAAAAACATACACGGGAGGTAGATTCTGGTTTACCGATCAGACAACACTAAGTGAAAAATTCAAAGTCTTGCTCCAGTGTAAGTGACGAAGACCAAAAAGGGGATGTCGTTGAAAACTCCAAGGTACTCGGGCTTAATTACAAACGTGACAAAATCTGTTTACTAATGTAAAAAGCCTTTCTCAAAAAGCTTGACGCCTATCACAGCCTTCTACTGATACAACGTTAAAGGTCCACTTTCACACAAAAGCCATTGCGCGCTTGTGTTGTTATTTTGAAATATTTTCAACATTTTGATTGGGTACTCGCCGCGGCTAATTTTCGGATTTTCCGTCTGTGCGAAATTTATCGCCGCGCGCAATGTCTTTTGGGTGAACATGGGCCTTAACGAATTACATACGTTGTGAAATTCAATAGACCTTTTTTATAATGGCGGCCCGATAAAATATTCTTTTGTTTTAATGCTGATAAGCCTTTCTAGCCTCGCTGCAATGCGCAAGATTCAAAAGAATATGTTAACCAAAATGAGGCCAGTAGGTTCAATTAACATAAAGACAATAGAATATCAAATCGGTCGCCATTTATGAAAGTGGTCTATAAGAGACCATAAAAAAGTGAAGGCCAGAAACAGATTTCAGCCATTTAGCACTGGGCTATACATTCCCACAACATCACGAACTCTTATGAGACCCTTCTTTACGCTTGCTAAAGGAAAGCGAACCCAAAAATAATTAAGCACTTATTTCTCTCGTTACTTACTTTCCTTTCAAGATGCCAATAGTCAGAGTAATGGAGAACAGCAGCTTGTCCTTTTCAAACAGCGAGCGGCACACGTTGGAGTAAACGCTTTGCGTAAAATGCTCGTTCAGGTTTTCAATTCTTTCGTCCAAGTCTGAGGAAGCACGGCTGTTACTAATGGACTGTAAGTACAAACGCAATAAGAGAATTCAAACATCACAAAGTGTCTCAATAAATCTTGAGAGTCAAGTACGTATTTACGAAAATAGAAGTGACGCTAGCGTTTGTGTTCTTTTTTAAAGTTAAGGATTCCGTAAATGTTTATGTTTATTTTAGGAGCATAGTTTGGGCATCACTTTTTTACGTTCATCACTTGTATTACAAGACACAAGGGATGTTTACGTTGAAGAGAAGGGTCAGATCACACTTTGTGAGGCTTACACAAGACAGCGTGTATCTCTTTATTTAGAAGAGTCAAGGAAGAAAAGTACATCACCACAGGTATGCTGAAACTTACTGTGTGAATACTGAACCGAAAAAGGTTTTCTTTCAGATGTAAAAACGCTTTGTCCAATAAGGGAGCACTTAAGCATTTCAGATAATATAACAGAATGAGCTTAATTGTGATATTTATGCACTCTTTTGTTTTCACAAAACCCATTCGCTCGCTCAGCGCGCCTCACCTGTTCATTTAAAAAAAAAATTCAACCGAAAATACCGCAAGTCAGCAATTGCAAAGAAGAAATCCTAATTTCAGGTGCTTCTCAGGATGCCACTTACCGGGCCCCATGACACTCAAAGACACTATCTTGACGAGAAGCTTTAAGGCGGCGCATAAGAAAATTACACTGCTGTTTGTTTACGCATCTAATGGCAAATACATTTTTCTAATACATTCGCCCAAAAAAAATAAAGTAAAGTTTTATTATATCCAAATTTTAGGGCGGCAACTTCGCTTGAACTTGCCTGAAGGTACAGGTTTATGAACCATGTGAGCGAGTACTGGTACATCGGTTCAATATTGGCCAGGTCTGAGATACAAAAGAACAAGATGGAAGAGTGCGTAGCGACAGGTTTGTAGCCATTACGAGTCTCGTCAATCTCCTTCTCTGTTGCGGACGCAATTTCCTGCGAAAAAAATACAATAAGTTCTTTAGGAGTTAAATGTGTGTAACTGCATCTGTGTAACCCCTAAAATGGGTTAAATACGTTAACAACTTGCAAGGGGTAAATATAATAATCAGATTAACTATTTCATTCACTTTACTGCGCTACAAACCCTTTGCGAAAGAAAAAATGACGCCATAAAGGAAATTCTCACTCGATGCGCGAGCAGAAAAGCCTATTACATCATGATTCTTCTTTCTTAATGGCTGCTGTTTTTCGTTCGCGCGAGCTCTGCTGGCTGGGTGAGCTAAACTTAAATTATTCATGTTATCTATGACTCATACAACCTCAATGCAAAGTTGAATGGTTAAGACAGATTTTAAGACATTACTAACACCTATATATAATTTAATGTGGCAAGAAGCGCAATGAACTGAAACGTAACACAACTTTGTTAATTTACGGCAACATGAGCTTAAGTGGGTAAGAAACCTCTTCCTCTTAAACATATTAAAGTTGTTTAGATAATTAATCATTTCTTTGGTTGCAAACCTGCTTAGCGGAGATTTCTTCCGATAGAACTTTTGAAGATGATAGGATTTTGATTGCTGTTTCATCTTCCAATATATTTCCCTGCAAAACAGGCACCTCACATCGGTTAATTAACACACAACGGGAAACAGGTCGAAAAGAGCAGTTGTCAACTGACTGAAATCAAACTTGGCCAATCACAAAAGATGAGACATCAGATGAGCCAATCTCAACGAAAAGCAAATACATCCAGTCGGCGCCGAGTTTGACTTTAAACGTGGCACGAGATTTTGAGGTAATAATAGTAGCGACGCGGAATAGAAGCAAATTGTTAAATATTTTACGACAATCAAACACAAACCGCTGTGAAGTGTACAAAGGATGAGGTATAATAATAAATAAGCCAAAGAGCAGGTCATTGACTTGGAAGTGAAAATATCTGAAGCCCAAGCAATCTATTACACTGATCTTGAATGATGAAAAAAATGCAAAAAAAGAAAAAACCCGCACCTCTGAAGACGATAACACCTCTAAGATCTTGTCTTCAATTTCCTTGAGCTGCAAACAAAATAGAGAAGAGTGTTATGTACGTTCAGGAGCAATAACTGCCTTTTGATCCAGATTCGTTCGGTAAACGAGCTGCCATATGGCCACGGTGGTTATGTTGGTGTTTCCTGATAAAAACGGCAATGACGAAAAGAAATCCAAATATTTTCTCAACCAACCTGTTTTTTATTGGCAGCACTTTCCAAGATGAGTTGGTTCTTCTTTTCCTCGAGTTCCGGTTTCTCCCTAGCTGCCACTATCCCTAGCAGCTGATCCTCAAGACCCAGAGGGGTAATCATAAAGTTTACAAGTGTCACCTTAACTGAGATTTCCGGTAGGTAGTGAGGATTGCGCAGACGCGTAGTAATGTAAAACCGGAAGTCACGCGAGTACTCGATGCTGTTTTCACCAAGCTTGAGATACTGTGACACATGAAAAAGAATTAGAGAACCAAAATAAATGCTGGGCAGAAATTTATGGAAAATAGAGTTCTTTGAATGGACTGATTGAGTCACTAACCCAATTAATCATTTTCCGAGGTTTGTGTTAATCTTTTTTCATCTTGATCTTGATCTTGATCTTGATCTTGATCTTGATCAAGCATCTTGATCAAACAAACTGCCTGAATTCATGGTGTCACGGTGTCGTGGTTTACACAGCTTCAAAGTGATAAATAGTGACTCACCTACCGACTTAAGTTATTCAAAGCTTGAGCAATGACATCCAGTTGCTTTGCTCTCGTATTATGCACCGCGAATGTACATGTACACCGGTCTTCCTTACCTCAACACCACCTTGTTTGAATGTCTGTTTTAAAAGAAGTGGTTCCAAGATAGGATCCAATTCCTCTCCAACATTTTCCAAGAGCACAGGTGTACCAAACTAACGAAAGAAAACAAGAACAAAAAAATGCGCTATAAATACAAAAGAAACAATCACATGAGTCGGACGAAGGCTTCGCAAAGGCATGCCTTTTAATAACTTCATTTAAGTCAAGTCTGGTGAAATATTGCTTTTTGATGACGGGGCAAAACCGGCCAACGTAATTTGAGACAAAAGTGATTGGCGTCGTATACAAATTTGGTACCAGGTTCTGAGGCCCGTTTCGCAAACGTCCCGAAACTTTTCGGAGTGGTTTTAAGACACAAAACTTCACAATCATTTTGCTTTTTATAATCTTCAAAACATGTTAAAGACTAGATTATCAAAACAAACGGATGCCAGGTTCGTAAATAGCTTTTCGGGCCCGAAAAGTCACCGGGACTTTCGAGAAACAGGACCTTGGTTCGGACTCGACGACAAACGGAGGTCGAGCTTGTTGGTCTTGTTCTGCTCCTAGAGGGTTATCAACAATGAACTGAGAAAGCGAATATTAACTACAAGGAATTCTTTTGCGAAACAAACAAACAAACAAAAAAACAAATTTAAGGTGCTTACCGTTATGCTGTTTTCCAAGGTGCGAATGTAGTTAGCGTCAGAGAGTTTGATAACAGACAGTTTGTTTTCCTTCTCCATGTTCTTAACCCACTTGTTAGCTTGACCTGCGACGAATACATGAAAGATTATGGTGTCACTTATTAAATATATGTTCTAAACCGCTTTAAATATATGTTTTAAACTGTTTTAAACAAGACAACACATTTTAAAAGCACGCCGGTGGTCGATCAAACATAACGGAGAATTAAGAATCGTCAACGGCAACACCACATTATTGGCTTAAAAATGAAAAAATCCTACTGCACTAGCGGCACTTATTGAGCGCATTCCTTTGCTGTACTCTGCAAAATAACAACGTGAAATGACCAGTTGTAAGGTTTTGACGGCAACTTGATCAGTTCATTCCACTCTATCTTCACTTAACGTTCGCACCAGTCCAGTTATAGAACAATGATACTAGTATTTTATACAATGTAAAAGAGATGGAATAAGTGGGGAAACCTTGTGGATCAATCATGAGCGGCCATCTTCGTGCGTTATCCACCACAATTCCGTTATCGACGGAAAACGAATCCACAGGGAGACCAGCAATGTTCCAGGCGCGGATTTTGACAGCGCTGCCAAGCGTAGCGTTCAAAGAAAACGACTCCGAGCATGGGATCTTCTTGACATTGCACTGTTCAACCCAACGAGATATACATTGCTGAAAGCAAAATAACACGGCTGAATGAGATCACAGCAACAAATACTTTTCAACAAACTGTATGTAAATGAATTAAAACAGGAATCACTAATGTTAATCTCGGAAAACGAAAAAAGAGATGCACTTATACATGATGATTCCGAATGCTTAACAGCAGTCGAGTCTTTACGAGTCGAGACTTCGGATCTCTATCGCGTCGTGCGATTACCGCCGCAGTCGACCAACGGATACAACGTAACAAATACTGACTTGAAATTTATTACGCATTTAACTGAGATACTTCACTGTTTAAAAAGGACACTTCCACTCAAATACAGGTAATCAGCGCTTACGAAATAGAAGATTAGAACAGAAATATGCGTATAACATGCTGGTCATTTAGTGAGCTGAAAACAACAACCTGCGACCTTGCTATGTCACTGTTTGTGACACAAAGTGGCAAAGCCGGACAATTGCATATTCGTTAAGACTTTTCATTGTCATTTTCTGTTAATTTACTACAGAAAAAATCAATCGGGTATTGTTTGCCAAATAACACCAATCTTAAGGGCTGTTACGTATAAGAATTGACTTACGTTCCTAAAGTCCACCGTGAAGGGGCCTAAATACGCCACTACCCCTGAGGACAAAAGCACATCCCCAGTAACCCTGTCATATTTATCGCCCAACACACGAGCTGCTTCCGTCCAGCGATCTTTCTCGCCTCCCAGTCCCCCGATCAGTTTTTCTGCTCGGTCAAGCTTTTGCTCGCAGACCATAATATTGTGTTCCAGTTCTTTCTTCTTGTTCGTCATGACGTCGAATTCGTCGTTCAAAGCTTGAAGTTTATCGACAACCTAACAAGAGAGTAACAACCGAGAATTTAAAAACAAAATTAAAGAAAATAAAAGCGTTTGTCAAACTTAAGCACTTCCAAAGGGAGACTGAAAAAATACAGCCTCGAACGGGACTTGAACTCATGACCGTGCCTCGTTCTCGCTAAGAGTCGTCACAATACGCAGTTCAAAATATAAGAATTTCATATATTTCATTATCTCTGAAAAGATGTGTTACCAAACAACGTTCCTTAAAATCAAGTACCGTATTTACTTGAATAAGCGCCGTCCTCGAATAAGCGCCGCATCTGGGACAAAAAAGTTAATAAGCGCCGCCCTCGAATAAGCGCCGCACCGCCGATGCGGCGGCCAAGTTATTCGAAGCGCTCGGGACCCGTAACTTGGAGAATATTCTTGGTTTTCAAATGATGTCACGGCCGCCATGTTGGAGTCCCCAAAAAATGAAACGACGGCCATGTTGGAGTCCTGATCCAATCCTCCGGGAATTGAACTCTATTGTTATGCAAATTTTTTCCTTTTGTTTTCGTTGAAAAACATCGCTGTTGATCACGTGAGTGAAACCCAAGAATACAACTGGGTTCGCACACCAACAAAGGAGTGCATGACTAGGAGCGAACAACTCCAATACTAAGCCTATGTCACGGCATTTTTACAGACCGATCTATTTTTAGACTACCTTTGCCGCCAAAAAATAAACGCATTTCCAAGTCAATTTAGTCTCTTACGATTAGCCGTCAGGCTCCTGCGGGAGTCTCATTCGCGGGAAATTTCCATCTAAAAATAAACCAGTCTGTAAAAACGCCATGACAGGAACATATGGGAGTTGCTCGCTCCTACTCTTGGGCTCCTGGTTACATCTCGTGTGCTCTAAAAATCTCAGGCGGACATTTTCTCCTATCACATTATAGTTTTGCAGGGGATGGCAAGAAGAAACGTGCTGCACATACAGTTCGACAATCTTCTGGCATAGAGCCAATTGTTTGTGACGCCAGGAGCCTGTATTACCACAATTAAAAAACAAAATCCCTCGTCCAATGATGTTTTGGCGACCTGGACAGTAACATGTGGACGCTACTGTCAGCGGTAAACCTGTGTTTAGTCCCATTGAAAGACATGGGATGATTGTCATAGAATTCATCTCGATTTACCACAAGCACCTGTTTCAAACAACTCGGGTTAGTAAAGTTCAGTTTTTGGTAGCAAAAATGCTAGAACATCATTTAACTTGTAATAGAGGTTTTACACGGAAGCCATGTTGCATGGCAGGAACAATGAAAATGTTTTGCATTAGAAAGAACATTTGTTCCCAAAGGGAAAAGAATCTATTGTTCCTGCCACGCAACATGGCTGCCGTGCAAAACCTATGTTTCACATACTTTGACTGTATTGCAAGATTCGTCTACGCTAAGTCTGTCTACAGATGTTTAAAAAAATGTGCTTGAAACTTCTTTGACAAAAAACACTCGATCACATTCTTTCTTCATTCTTATCGCAACGGTGCGCGCTTTCTTTATTTTAGTTAAAAAGAGCATTTACGAGTTTGAAAATACAAATTAAAATAAATTAAAATGAAGTAAAATGACATGGCACAAAGGAAAAACAACCACAAACGATGGCTCTCTAATAAAGGGTAGAGCTTATGCGAGTTATCCAGAGACTGACACGCACGCAGGCCCTTTACAAACCTCTTTCAGCTGAGCTCGTTTGGCGTTTAACTTTTCCATTTGCACTGCCAGCTCGGCTTCTGCTTGAGCAAGCTTTTCTTTCTTTGGAGCCACAACCTATGAAGAGAATTTGAATCAACTTCACCGCTTTCCTGCTCCCCCGCATTTTTGCAGCTTACGTCTGCACAGGTGGGTTCAATAGGCTGATTTAGCAACGGAACGGGAACGTCAGTTGACGACGGCGCGCGCAGAAAATTTTCCATATTAGGTCAGATTAGAGTACAATCCAGACTATTCCGCGCGTTCTTCCGTCGCCAATTGATGTTCCCGTTCTGTTGCTAAATCAGCCTATATCATCTCTTCATTCCGTCGAAAAGGTTCCCCCGTGCTCTGCAAACAAACAACTCTTCAAACAACATTTTTATGCGCGTACTCAAAAATAAAGTGCATTTCGAACATAAAGACTCAACTTTCAATTGGTCTTCACTGAGTCATAAGCACAGATGCATGCGTATGCAAGCATAAACGTCTGAGATACAAAAAGGCCAGAAAAGGAATAAAACTAGCAAATTCGACTTTCACTTTCTACGTGGGCTAAATAAGCCAATTAATTACCAAAATGTACAAGAATGGGGACTCCTTAAGAAGACGAAGCCACTCCTTTATCAATTTTTTCCATGACGATAATAAGCTAACGGTGCTTTGCGCTTGAGTAAGTCTATGTCAATGATTGTGTTCTCATTTAGCCTTTTTGGTCCTAATGGTTAGCGAAAGAAGGCTCAAAAACGAGAGACTCTTATGCCTTACCTTAGCCACTCTCTCATAAACTTCCATTGCTCGCACCCATCTGCACAAACCCTCACAGGCAGACGACACTGAACGAATGTTGTTTGGATCAAAATCAGGGTTCGTCACATACCTGACAAAAAAACAACTACCTCAGTGGTTGTCGGTAGATAGTGCTCTGGAAACAACTACTCGATAAAGTCGTCAGTTAATTTGTTTTTAACATTTTCCTCTTTAAAGGACTCACGAGAGAGTACAGAGCAGTGGAAATGCCGTGTGGAAATTATGTAACTCACAGAAAGCTAGTCATACCCCTTAACCGAGGACTGCGACTGCGATAAACTGTAAACACGACTTGACTTCGACCTCGATCACAAGTAAGAATTTCCAATTTCAAACTAGTGATGGCGGATGCAGACAATGTCTAGCCAACAGTTTGGTATCAATACTTGAATGTACAGTTAACGATCCGCCTCGCTAAAATGGGAGGTGGGTGCCTGGAGTATCCAGGGGCTTCCACTATGGCAAGATCCATCCCCTAGATAGAATACCGCCCCCATGGCCGGCAAATTCCCGCAACCCAGCCATGAGCCCCCATTCCAGGCACCCGTCACACTGATGAGACTCAGTGGAAGGAAAAACAGAGGGTAGGGTGGGGTGGGGGAAAGCTTAAGACCCAAAGATGAACACCGCTGCAAAAGTCTGAGAAAAACTCATGAAAAACTGGCTGACGAAAACCACAACGATCCACGTGAGGCTGCACTTATAAGTCTGACCGCTAACAGCTTGACCGAAGACCGCCCAAAAGAAACGATGACTGCTATAAGCGATGGCCGCTAAAACATTGAACGCTAAAAATATGACCGCTCTAACAACGATGACCGCTACGCTCTTGGTGGTTAACTTAGTTAAATGAGCGAAGGGGTAGTTTCTAAAGAAACTGTGATGCTGCGTCGGTGGGGAAGTAGTATACAAAAATTTGGTTTCATCAACGGAGTTGATAATGTAAATTGGCCACAGTACAGAGATTCTAAAAAGCGAATCGGATTCGCTCTGACGAAGGGCTAACGCTCGAAACGTCAGCTTTTAGAATCTCTGTACGGTGGCCAATTTACATTATCAACTCCGTTGATAAAACCAAATTTTAGTTAAATGAGCATTTACCTAAATCAACCATGCACCTTAAAATTTCATCTCTTTCCACCTCAAAGAACGTCAACAACAACCCCCCCCCCCCCCCCACCTAATCTAACACAATGTCGTACAGTAAAAACCACAAATAATCTAGCCGTGTCTCAACATTGTTTTGAGGGAAGGGGAGCCACAAAAAGACTTGCTTCATAAAAGAAAACCTGTTTTCTTAGATATGGACAAGAAAGTAAAGAATATCTCAACACTATTGCCCAAGATTGAGCCTGGACACGCAAAGGGCGTGTCCACAAAAATAATTTGAGGATAGCTAAAAAGATCGGTCACTCTCTGAGCTCAGCCAGTTTTCAATAATGTATTACATACATTAGCGGAACAACTGGTCATCAGTTTGGCTGCAAACGTGTATTGAGAGTAACCACTGATCTTAAAATTTCTTGTTTCACTTAAAAGACTTAAAAGACTTAGTTCAGTTACCTGTGATCGACTGGTACATCCTGATCCTAAAATGTTAACAACAGCAGAGAATTTCACGACTTACTTGTCTCTTATTTTTTTGATGATGGCAGCTGAAATGTTATCCTTATCGTAGACTTTTAAAGACTCCAAGAATTTCATGTCTCCCAGCATCTTCTGCGAAGGACCCCAGTAGTCTTCCACCATGCGTCCCGATCCCGAGGGATCAGGCTTTCTCTCGGGTTTAATTCCTTTCATAATACACACGGCTTCCATGACGAGTTTGACTGCTGACGGTGGATTCTGCAAATAATGTAGCAACACTGAAGCTGACAGACGATAATATTGTGATCCACACAGCAGTCAAATACATCTATTTATACGAGGCCACTTTCAATTGGCGAACAATTACGAACCAAAAAGACATTAAAATGACTTTTTTTTACAAAGACTAACTATCCAACATAATGAATAATTAATTATCCAACACCGAAAAGAGTCCACTGACTTTGAACAAGCCAATTAATTGCTTTGTCGCGCAGTTATTTCCTTCGGGAATAACTTAATTCAGTATAAAACCATGCGCAATCTCCGACGGCGCTTAAACCCTAATGATGTCCTTAAGTCGAAAACGTTCGGTTTTATAATGACTTTTCTTTTTTACTTGTTAGCCTTGCACATATATATCATTTTATCTTTTTAGCGGATACTTTGTCAATTAGGAAGCAGCTACCTAGAACTGTTTTGTTTTCATTCGTAAATTTGATTACCCTTGAATTTTAAAGCAGGTTGAGGCAGCAAAATACACCTCCAAGATTTGCGCACTAAAGAATGAAGTGCCGCAAAGGAGAACCAACACACCGGGGAGTAAGTTCCCTTCCTCTTTCGGAACAGGGTCGGGTTTTCGACATGATCACTTTTCCGAGGCGAAGATGATTGCGACACGGAAGGCGACAGTTTCCAAGAGGATCTGAAGGCATGCCCCCCCCTAGTAAACTATTAGTCTACCTCCGGCTTTTCCTACACTGGGAAAAATAGTACCTTGACAAGCAAGGAGTTCACTTTAATTCTATAATTTCAATTAGATAAGAGGTGTTTTGCTAACAAGTACAGCAAGCTGTCCTTCAGACTTGGGGAAGCAGGAATGAGAAATTGATGAAATGATGATTGATGGCTCATTCCGATGGATAAGCATTATAGCCAGAACGTATGCACTCATCATGACCAATTACACTGAAGAATTACTTTACGCATATGGTTACCCTTTAGGCGACGAGTTCATTATAGCCTACAGTCAAAACATGGAGAAAAAAATTTGCAAGTATATCAGTTTTACAAAAGTATAGAGCAGGACATGTTGTACAACTGAATGAAACCTCCGCCCTCGGACGTAAAACGAAAGCCCTAAAGTGTGCGTATTGTTTAACATGAAAAATAAAGTCTTCAAGAAGATAGAGATATCATCTTTCCATTAGCTAATTTAAGACCCTGCGAATTAATCCGTTGGGATTTCGCCAGTGAATCGGTAGCTGTTATATGTTGCAATGTGAACTAAGTGGTTTTCAAAGAACTCCCTATTGCCACCCTCCCTGAAAATCGACTTTTGGAGCACAAAGTATGAGCAGGCACTCTTAAAAATCTTACCTTCATTGTTTTTACCATACTGATATCGCTGGGTTTAAGGGTGTTCAGCGCTTGCATAGCCGCCTCCAAGGCTGGCATCGCTTCAGCTAGATCGCTTTCGCATTCATCCTTAATGCCCTTAGCTACAGCCGCGGCTTCACTAGCAACTGCCTCGTCAGCAGCAACCACCTGTTAAAACAACAAAGTTGAGAATGTTGTTAAGCAGTTGTTTTATTGCTGTCGCAATATTGTTTCTAGCAATAACTTACGGCGGTTAAGAGACTAGAGATTTGCTTATTCACGTTGTAGTTTTGCAGAAAACGGAAAAGAAGTGCAATAAAATTCAACTGAAACGCTCGTAAAGTGACACTACTTCACTCTCAAAATGCAATAGTTCAGTCGCATCCTCCACGAGGTCGCTATAGGTTTCAGTGGGGGTTATGTTAAGGCGACCACTCTGTCGTAAGGTGAAGATAACAAGAACAACAAGTAACGCGGTCCCAATTCTCTACGTCTTCAAATCAAAGATGGCAGCCCAAATAACAACTTCAAGGTACAAAGCCCACAGAAAGCAATGCCATCCCTCAACTAAAAAAAACGCTATCCACGCCAGGCTAATGAGTCTCACCTCCTTCTTAGCCTCAACTTCGACTGTATCCTGTTCAATCTTAACCATCAGTTTTTCAGTTTCCGCTGACGTTTTTATGAGTTCCGGTTGCAGATCACTCAGTTCCTGTTGCATGACGGACACTTGCGATGACGCAAAGTCCAGTTTTTCCAATCCAGTGACGTAACGCTGCTTTAGTGTCATAATTTCCTGGCGTTTGATATCCAACAGTGTCTTAAAAGTCATGATAAGTTCAAGGTATGAAGTGGGGGTGACATAGTTTTTGCGCCTCAGGGACTGATAAAAGCTGTGAAGGCAATTAACAAGACTCGTAAACGCAGAAGTCTGGCGTTTTTTCAGATTATATCGTACGCCGCAAATGTTTGATGTTGAACAAGTTTTCTTCGAAACCTAACATTCTTATAAAAACGTGGAAAAAAACACTTCATGCAACGTGGATTCTTTTTCGTTTGTATAGAATTTTTTATTAAGTCGCGCTAATTATGTTGAGAGTTATTTTCCGCGACTTTAATGAAGTGCAGCGTTTATTTCCGCGCTCTTAATTCCATTATTTTAACTCTAATTTTGAAACCTTTCCAGACATTCATGACACCTACAAAACAATGTTTTATGTTTTACGAGACATCTGGTTTGTCTCTTCTACAGGGCAAACCTGCCCAGAGGGAAGGAGCACGAACAGGACTCGAGGTCCTATGCGAGGTGCTCCACCCTACACTATCCAGACCAGAAAGACCAGACCACAACACCGGGAACTACATGCCCTACTCTTTACGACAAGTGTGCGGGTTCTTTTACGTCCCACAGGATTATGAACATTGAAGGGTTGTGAGACGGGACCTCCGG
Source organism: Montipora capricornis (assembly GCF_036669925.1). Taxonomy (NCBI): domain Eukaryota; kingdom Metazoa; phylum Cnidaria; class Anthozoa; order Scleractinia; family Acroporidae; genus Montipora; species Montipora capricornis. Next base: position 9,662,172 of record NC_090890.1, read on the forward strand.
CTTGTCGTCCTTATCCCAGAAGAGTAGAGAGGCTAACCGTTTGCAGATGTAATTACAAAGGCAGCACTTTCTCCTCATTTATTTAAAGACCCTGGGTGTTGGTCCGGCCGGAGTTGAACTCACGACCTCCCGCGTGACAGCCCGGTGCTCAACCAACTGAGCCACCGGTGCGCGGTACAAGCTTTCTTTCTTTCCGTTAACCCCTACAATTAATCAGAATTTTGATGACTGCTTTGTTGATCAGAGGGCTCGGTTTTGTTCAGAACAAAACTGAGTTGAGTATATTTGTTCCAGTGGTCACTACCGTGTCTTAACCGCGTCAAGTTCCTCTATTGTGAAATTCTACCCCCTCCTTCGCGTTAATTTTCTTTATTCGAAAGTCGTTTTACATTAAATTCGCGTTAATTTAAGTCGCGGTAATTTTCAATACCTTAATTTCATGGAGCGTTAATTTCCTATAATAAGGTATGTTGCCACGCCTTTTATACTAAGTCTTTTGTTTTTCGGTAAACCATACAATAACAAATTACTTACCTGTCAGACAAATCCCTTACGTTCTCGTGGAAATACTTGCACATAAACACGCACTCTTTGCGCACGTCATGCGCCATGTCCACTTCCTCGAGGAACTTATTGGCGACCATCTCCAATGCATCCTCAGGCCAAGCCTACAACAGTGATACAACAAATAACATTAGGTTTCGTTCTTGAGGAAGGAAACGCTTACAGTAGCAATATCTGTAAACAGTGTATCTACGGTGAAGTTGTTTTTGCCGATCACGCAACCAACCGCAAGAATCGCAAACTCACAACCAACAAAAGTATAATACCACAAGGTCATTCAAACGTCGATGAACAGGAAATGTTAATTATAAAAAAAGTTCTTAACTGGACAGCCCAATTTCGATATAATGCAATTATCTCACAAAAGGCATCACCTTAAGGCTCGCGGGAAAAATCTCAAGGTATTTTTAAAATGACGTTTCCAAATAAACGATTGTTTTCTTCAGTTCCCAAAGGTGGTTTAAATCTGTACATTTATACCGTAGGCTCACCTGGAACCAGTCGATAGTACAACAGTTGATTAATGAAGGGAACATTCTCATTCGGCTTCTGAATGCATCTCCAATAGGACTCATAGCAAGTACAACGTGAAGGTTGGCTCGTACTCGCTCAATGAAAAAATTGTACATTGCCAAAGGTGTAGCGTCGATTTTACGACCCTGAAACAGCAAAGCGAATATTAGGAACATCACTGCGAAATGAAAAACGGACAATTCAATACCGTAAAGAAACAACTTGTTGTTGCAAAATGCAATGAAAGCATGAAAAAAGTCTGAAAATTTAACTGAACAAATTGTACATCGCTAAAGGCTTAGCATCGATTTTACGATCCTAAAACTGTCAAAGCAAAGATTAGAAATATCATTGTGGAATGAAAAACGGACAGAACAATGCTGATGCTGCAACGTGAAAGAAAAACTGCCTTGAGAAAAACACTGCCAATGTTAAATTTAAATTTAAAAAACTCAAAGCTTTCGTAAACAATGAACAGTTGTGCCGCGCGCTTTTCTTTTGCGCGAGAATTACATCATTCCAGGAATGTAACAATTCGAACGTGCATCAGGGTTGTCTGTACTCTTATCGACAACGATATTCGTCATCACAGTGGTCAAAATGTTGTGGACTCACGAGACTCAAGCGAGCAGCGTTGTCTAGACTCTTATCGACTACGGCAAATTAGCCAATCAGATTGCGAGATTACAAGCACTTGTGGTAAAAATGCCTTTCTCTGAATAGAGCGGTTTAAGATTGAGTGTCGAAAGTAATTAGCGAATTGCTTTGGGTTTGCATTACTTCACTCAGTGATTGGTTCGAAGTTCTCGCGCCACTTTTTCAACCAATCATGCAGAAGTAAAACTAAGACCAAATGTGGCTCGCGCGTGCACATTTTCAACGCAGTACAATGCTTCAAATAAAATCTGACCTTAGCTTATTGACTAGTTTGGGTGAAAAAGGAGGGAGACTTTACTTTTATCGAAGGGGCCAGGCGCTATGCGCAACTGCTTAAAAACGGCATACTAGTAGTTTGGTAAAAGCTCCCGCTTTTGCTACGCAACCAGCTGAAAGGAAAAGGAGAGTTTCCCCGTCAGCTGATTAAGTGTCTTAGATGAAAGAAAAGGGCGGCTAGGCTGAGTAGCAAACTTTCCTGAGCGCCATACCGCGTGCTGATGAAACTAAACAGTGAAATAAAACTGTTCGTTATTGTGCTTTTGACTTCACCTCAACTCTGGCCACCGTTTGCATCTTTTCAATGACATCAGCTTTTTCGTCAGCCGGGAAGATGTTAGGCACATCGCCAGTGTTTAGGATCATGTTGATGTCCTCAACGAAGGACTCTTCCTTGATCTGATTATCGCTGAATAGAAAAACTGTGGCTTTACCATCCACACCCGCCTTGATCAGCATCTGAAAGATGGTTTTTTTGAATATGGTGAATACAAAATATCAAATTTTAACTGTTTCTTACATTGGGTATTCTCGCTAGAGTGTCAGACATACAAAGGGCGCTTTAAGGAAAACTGATTCCGTTTGTTTCAGTTCCGGTTTAAGAAAATTACGGCGAAGAGCCTTTAACTATACAAGATGGCGTTAAACATGAAGCCTGAGGGGTCTTCGATATAAGGGGAAAATGTTCAAATTCTACAAATGTTTCCCAGTTGGTAAAACCAAATTATCATCGATTATACCTTTTTGACATCTTCTCTCCATTCATTCTTGGTGTAGTTTCGTGTGATTTCAATCTGAAATAAATCGTAGTCCGCCATGAAGGTTGCCAGACGAGTGGCGCTCTGACGACCGCTTCCACCAATACCTGCAGACAAAACACAGTATCAAAGTTCCCTCAGCAGAGTTTTCAGTTGAAAATCTGTTTTTTTGCATTAGTACGCTTTGTGATTGACCTAAAACTCTCTTGCAACTTTTTCACTCATCAAGAGACAAAACCCAAATCAATTGCCTTGCAGTATGACTGGCTAACTTAAATATCTTTGCCTGTTTTGATTGGCTAAGATAACAATGGTTGTCGTTTTACGGCCGCTCCAACGAAATAACCAATCCCAACCATAACGCACCCTTGCTAAGTCATTTCGACCTTTCGTCGCCCTCAAAGTAAAGTCAGACCCCACCTAACCACAGTGCCACTTAACTATTAGCCTGGACATCGCTTCAGAATATGGTAACTTGATAAGGAGCGAAATGAGTCATAAATTGAGAAGACGAGGCACCTACTACACAGTCACAATGAGCTCAATAGACAGAGATCACTTACCTACAAGAAGGGCGTGACCGTTGTCTTGCTTTAGTACACGCGCAACGCGTGAGATGTGCTCAATGGCAAATTTGAACATGACAAGCGACATGGGTGTCTTACTCATCTGGTTAAACTCTTCAAGATACCTAATAACGAACAGCAATCAGTTAAAAAACAATCCTTTACTTTTTCGGACGGTAAAAAGAATACAAAATATGAACGTTATCAAGATGAAACAAGTCAACTCGCTCATCTTTGGTTAGTGCGCCATTTTTTGCGCAACTTTCCTTTGACCTGTGTGACCAGATTTAGCTTAAAATACTCTTTAAAAAGATAAGTGACTTGGAAGGGGGAGGTGAAGGGCACACCGATGGTTTCCATTGATGCCAGCTTCACAGTTGACAGAATTACCGCCGTAATTCACAAAGAGCGATTATTGTTCGGCCGTTTTAAAACTTGGCTAAACCACTTTTTAGGATAAGAAAGGGCAGGGTACTGCATGGAGAAACAAATGTCCGATTGCACTTTCACCAAAAATCAACTCTTTCTATGATCGCACTGAGGACAATGCTCGAATCAAGGATTGAAAATTGAAAAGAGAATTAAGAGAATGAGATTGCCGACTTACCCCTCCATCTGCTGGGTCAATTGTGACAGGTCCGTTACTTCATCGTAAATTCTTTCTGGGCTGTCAGGTTTCATGTAATCACCGAAGAATAAACTCCTAAAACAAGAATAACGACCATCATCAGGCACACAGAGACACAAGATTGTTAAGCAAAAGGCGGTTTCAGGGATATTCACTAGCAATGACCCACTTTTTCACTCTTTGGCAAAAGACATCCCTTTGAAGACGAAGAGAAAAAAAACTCGTAAAAACCCTTATTTTAATTCCAAGAGCCTCGAAACCGATGACGTGAAGGAGAAATGAATAAGAAAACATGTTTCCGGAGATGCCCGTAAAGCTAAATCTAAAAAAAGGATCGAAATGGCGTTCAGCCTGAAGCTTCACACAATGCCACGTTGTGGTACCGAACTATGACGAATTTCATATGACGACTTCTGGTTGCAGAAGCAAAGAAAAATTGACTTCAGTTTTTTAAGGTTATCCAAGCCCAGGGAAAAGCCTCTAGTATTCTTCTCGTTCTCTTTATTTTTCTTGACTAAGACAATAACCTGATGTGGTCGTCTTTGAGTTTCTGTCCTGTGGGTACGACGTGATCCAGCAAGCTATCCATGTCTTTCTTGAATTGCTGTTTGGTGGTCTCCTTCATCATTTCAAAGAACATCACTCGATCGTTGTTGTCGATAAGCCTGTCGTAGAACACGCGGTAAACCTCGTGGATCCACAACCGCATTAACTTGTCTCCATCTTGAAGATGCGTGGAGGGAACAAGGAGGACGCCAAAAACGACACGCGCGAAGTCTCGCAAGTTAAACACGTAATGAGATTTGCTTGGAGTTGGAAGGAATTTCTCGACCACAGCTTTGTACACATGCATTGTGGCTTGGACAAGGATCTGTGAAGCATTACATACATCATTTAGCTGCATTTTGAGCAAAAGCCTCAGCTAATCACTCATTCTATGAAAATGCCACCGATTTGAGAAAGTTGTCAGAAACGTTCAAATGGGCGAGACATCGCCACTTGTTGTCAAAAGCACAATGTTGCTGCGTTTTGAGGAAATTTTGAGCAGAAAAAATTGAAATAAAACATGACTCTTCCGTGAAAATAACACAGATGTGAGAAAGATGTCAAAAACGAGCTCAAATCTGCAGATGAGTACCAACTTTGCAGATGAGCAACAAATATATTATGACCATCCAAATAGATGAAACACAAAAAAATGTCCTATTACTGTAGACGGAATCAGATATCGTTTACGTTTAAAAGCGAAGTCACACCGTGAAGATTCCGTCGTAGGCTAAAATGGTGACTATGTAAAAGCCAATAATGAAAGGATAATAAAGATATGTTTCATTATACTTTAAATTTAAGGTAGTCTTGAACGCTTAAGGCTGGATATTCCAATGAGGCCTAACCTATGTGACTTACTACTATGTGACAATTCAAATACAGCTTCCCGTGACACCTTAACCATGAAGTGCAATTTTTTTTAAATCTTCTAAATCCTGTTGTCTTGTGTGATCGTTTAAGCAGCGTTACTTTCACGAGCGCAATCACTGCAAAAAGAGAACATGAATCTAACCTTTCCAAGCCTCGAAAAGGAAGCATCAAATCCTTTGGCAAAATGCCAGTCGACGATGGACGTAAAGATCTTTGTCATGGTGTTGTCGTCAAAGGAGTCAATCGATATAATATTCATATGCCGAGTGAACCTGCCTGAGATGTCATTACGACCCCCACCAGGGGGACCCATAGCAGAAACTAAGAGCTGGAAGAAAGGAAATAGTTAATGTGGCAATTTCACCAACTGAATTTGTCATTAGATAATTTCAAAAGACGTGTACGCAATAGAGGACCAGTTATAGTAAAGTTCACATGCCATGCAAAGCGCAAACATAAGCGACTTTCGCGCGTACAACGTAAACCCATGGGCCCGGTTGTTCGAAAGCCGATTAACTTAATCCAGGATTAGCGTATATAAGCTCTTGTTTCATGTTTTCAACTTATTGATCAAAGGTCTTTTACTTATTTTTGTTTTTCAAGATTGACTTCTTCTAATGTAAAGTTTTGCCAAATATCAGCGTTGAACAGCATTTGGGAGTAGAGAAATAAACTCCTTGGTTATTTTTTACTCTGGGATTAGCGTTAATCGGCTATTGAACAACCGGGCCGTGGACTGAGGTCAGCACGCTCAGTTAAAGTCACCTTTCAAAAAGGCGAGCGTAAGAGTCCGCCTTCGAAAGCATAATATTGTAACGTAGCCTCTATTTTCACCTAAACAATCAGTCTTCCAGCTATTTATAATGGAAAGAGGACTGAGCGGAGTAGAATTTGGTCTGTAATCATGCGATTGATTAACAAAATCGGATGACTGCGTAGGGGGAGTCCGATTTGTTTAATCACGAGTATGATGACAGACCGAATTGGACGACACGAAGTCCTGTTACCAATTGTTCATAACCATTACAATTTCCGAGAAAACAAAATTAATGCACTCCTTTTTCACTGTCTAACGTTACAAATTTGTCCATTTTGGAAAATCCCCAGTTTGGTAGGGTAAGTGGTTGTTGCTATGGTTGTGATAAATTCTTTGATTGGTGGATTAAGCTGAGTGCACTTAATGTGATCGGCTGATGTAACTGTCCGATTTCACGTATCCGATTACAGCCAACTGTCCGATTTCACTGTCCGATGTCAACCCTACACAATAATTAGTGAAAAATAACGTAGTTAATGCACCAATCACATTTGAGAAAATTGTAATGGTTATGATTAATGCCATAATTCCACCATCATCGCGGTGTTTTTGGCTAAAACATACTGTTTTTTTTTACCTTAAGAGTCTGCGTTCTATCAAGGTGGCATGGCAGCGAAATTGTTTCCTTGCAATAAGTTTGCGTTTGCACTGCCCCGTTTCACCGCATGGGAAAGCAAGGAGTAATTAATTAACACATGCATTTCATCCTGTTTGCATTTGCATCTGCATGCATCTGCATTTGCGTCGTATATGTGGACCATGTTTCAGAATCGGAATCACCTCAGAAATCATTATGGGTATGAAATGAAAATTAGACAGATCACCGCAGTTACTAGACACAGCGAGCAAAAAAAATCCAAGCTTAGATTTTATAACGGGATGGATTTGTTCAGGTATTTTTCAGACTTGCTTGCAACTGCTAAAGTTACTAATCATAAAAATTACAATTTCCTCGATTGTGATCTCTAGTATGATTACAGACCGAATTGGACTCCACTCAGTCCTAGTACCATTAACTTATTTGACTGCAATCATCTTTTTAACTTCCTTTCATGTCCATTAATTCCGCAGTTCTAATATATAAAATTACATCTATTCTAAAATCAGAAATCATTATGTTCCTTTGAGCTTGTTGTGAAAAAAAAAAATTCTGCAATACAGAAATTGCTCGTACAAAATTGATCGGTTTAAGAATAACTCCAAATAATTGTCCTACCATATCCATTAGCTCCAGTTTGGATGTGTCCTTACGATCATACCAATGAGAATGGTCAATCCACTAAGAACAAGTAAAAAAGAAAAATACTATACTTTACTATGAGGGTGAAATATATTACTTGTAACCTAGTCTTGCTCGTGGTAGACTTCTTGCAGTTTTCCTTTACTATTTAAAGATTCGACACCATAAAAAAAACTTCAAGTCACCAACAGGGAAAGGTCAAGACCAGCCTTTGAAGTACGTGAACTTCAGTTAAGTTCAGTAAAACACTGATTGTCGAAACATCCGCATTAGGCTTGAAGTGTCATCTCACAACAACATGTTGTCGTGCTTCCATGAGTTTACACAACTTCCAGCTATGTGAGTTAAGGTTCGCACTGCAACCAGGTTGACAACCTTGGTTTGAAAGGTTTTGAATGAAGCTTAAAATTTTAAAATTCCAAGACCAAGCGTTTGAACACACTAAACAGGAGTGTCGAAACGTTGTCTTTGAATTGAAACCTTTAAAGCTGCATTCAGAATTCCCCAAGCTGTGCCCGATTGTCAAGTTGTTGAGGACGTTCAGGGAAAGAATATTACCATCTCTCCCTCTTTGTCTCTTTAGTTTCTTCTTGATTCGATGAGTGCGACGCCAAGAGAGCGCACTCTGTCAAAAAAAATCCAACTCGTCTCCACGAGCCTCTTAAGTCTCGCTTGCTCAAATCGCACGCTTCAGTCTTGACAGAAAAAATGAAATTGCAAGATTCTAGTACATCCGCGCCTTTACAAACTATTTTTTTGACATGCAACAATCAAATCACCTGTCTCAGTAGCTCAATAGGAGGCTGGGCACCATATTTCTCCTTGGAAGGCATGTTGAGGTCATCCACAAATACCACACACTTCTTTCCGGGTGGAGGACCGTACACTCCTTTGCGACGCCTGTTACCGAAGAAGTAGTGAATTGTATTCAGATAATTGTACTTGTTTTATGACTTAAAGGACATAAATAAGAAAACGCACATTTAAAATTAAGTTAACCCTCTCCCCTGGAGGTGAAGAGGGTTAAGCGTGAAGAGGGTTAAGTGTGTCCACCTTACCTGTCCAGCTTCGCCATAATAATGTCTTGTGTTTGGCCGGCACTTGTGCGAGCTGAAAAGTTGATGTTGATCGGAAGAAACCTGGAGGATCACAAACATTCAATAAACAACCATTTAATGTAAATACTCTAAAAGCGACCATCTATAAAAACTTCGATCGAACTATTATATCCACATATGTTGTGATATAAGTAAACTTAAGACTTGATTTGACACGAAACGCTGGTTCGGTCAATTAGAGGAGTTAAAAAAGTTCGCGAAAAAGTCAATTCAGTCTTCGATTCATTTGACAGCTATTATTCCAGTCAACAGCACTATTCACCTTTTGAACAAACGAGGCCAGTACATTATAAGCAACAATTCACATCAAGCGCGCAAAATAAAGTACGTCTTGGAGGGAACTTTCACTCAAAACAAAAAACACCTTTTAACCTCACGAAATAATATTTGAAACCGAATTTGTTTTAAAGTTCTTCTAATGGGCGAATTACATCATTCACCATCACATTTGCATTAACGCATTTGAATTGCATGACATTGTCGAGCCCACAGATCAGTAGGACACTTTCTCACAGGCACATACACCGCGTCCACAAATATGGGTGCAGTTTACAGGGGCACCCAACGAGAATGTGTTTCAAAATCACTTAAACATAGCTTTGTTAAACGTATTTTAGTATTTAAACGGTAGATACAGGCATATTTTTATCCCCTTAAAAATTTTCATCTGTTCGGATTTCCTAGCTGAAAGTCTGGTGATCCGAAAACTAAAGGGATCAAAACTTACCTTTTCGAAAATTTCAGCCAGAAAAAAGAATCCCGAAAATTCTAGGTGACCTTTTTAGGGTAAAAAATCCGTTTAAAATGGGCAATTATACCATTTTTCAGATGTTCGAAAATCCTAGAAGAGGTAGGCAAGCAAGAAATTTTACAACAAATGTTCCGAAAATTCTAGATCTCAAATCGTCTTCCGAACAGATATTTTCCGAAAATTGACGTTGGGTGCCCCTGAGTTTACATGGTTTGTCAGGTACTTGGCCTTTGAGTGAATCTGTAGCTGAAGTTGAACTTATTCTGATTCATACTGCACTGTTTCTCTTAAGTTAATGTAAGTAATGAGCAAAAGAACAAGATAAACTAAAGATTAACTCCAGCCAAGTTGCCATACATTGTCTAGGTTACTAAGCACGCGATGAATCATACTTCTCTCGGGGCATTCCAACGATATAATTGTTTGTGATTGCAGATTTGCCTGTTCCAGTGGGTCCAATGAACAGCAGCGGTTTACCATGACTCAAAAAAGCTTCCAAGAAAAAGACCTGACGCGCAGTCTCGTCGGTTGGAATCATCAACTCGCTGGCCTGTTGAGCACAATTTGACACAGACCACGAAAAGTTTTGATTTGCAAAGCATGCAAGTCTCATATCTGCGTCACTTAAAAATGATTTGAAAAAACGTTCTGAATTTACGACAACCTAGAGAAGCATGCATGATAAACTATTAGCTGTTGGTTACACACACCTTGAGTTTGGGGCCTTTCGGAGGGCAAATGGTTTGGGTTTGGTTCAGCTCAGGTTTCATGTTACCCTTGGGGATGCGGTTACACAGTACTATCGATCTCAGACGTCCGTGGACAAGGGCTTTTTTCCAGCCCACTTCACGAACTGTTGATTTCAGTCTGCGGTTAAAAAATTCTGATCACGTGCTAACATTTTTTGTGGCTTTGCGGTTTTGAAAATACCGACCACGTGACGCTAGTCCTTCGTTCTTCCCACGGCCGAGAAAAAAAAAAAACCCGAAGAAAATTTTCCACCTTCTTCTCATTTCCTCGGACAAGGCTTTTCCTGAGTTACCCGTAATAGCTTCGACCCGTTTTAATCGCCGTCAACATCGTTTCGCGTTTTTCTCTTTGGAGAGAGCAACAGAAAATAGCGTCACGAGATCAGTTTTTTCGAAACCGCAGAGCCGCATCAGAAGTTAGAGATCAGAATTTTTTAACCGCAGACTGAAATCAACGTTTCGTGAAGTGGGCTGAAAAAAAGCCCTTGCCCACGGACGTCTGAGATTGATAGTAAAGACTCCCCTCAGGGTAAAATATAATTAGATATGATTTAAGTTACCTTGCAAATTAGTTGTTCTTTATGATTAGCCAAGCCACCTCAGGGAGCAAATATACCGTACTTTTCAGTTCAGGAACTGTCATGGGAAGTTCTTTTGTTCTTTTTTTATGTATCCAAGGAAATACCCCTAGGGCAGTTTCGGTCTAGGGAAAGCGGTTGCACTCAAAAACGTCCTGGCCGTGGGCAAACGCTATTTATCCATGGGTAAAAGGGCTAGTGTAATCACAGCTATTCTTTCATACATGAATAGATATCAGGTAAGTGTCAGGTTGCCGTGGTTAACTTGTTTCTTGAGACTGAGTCTCCTCCAGCTGATACACATAGCTACCCTGGGTGCTAGAGGTTTTTCTTGCGCAGTTTCCGGTGTCGGCCATTTCCGTCCGCCGCGCGCGAGAAAAAACCTCTTGTACCCAGGGTAACACATAGCTTCCTTGAATTTGAATTGAAATTTCATGGAGGCAGAATCTATATTTCAGAGAAGTCCCCAGAGCACAACGTACCGCAAGATTTCAAACAATTACTACATTAATGTTTGAAACTTTCTTGCAATCGATTTTAGCATGCCGCTTATTATTATCTAAGGAAGTAGATTTGCCTGAGCATACCCCAAGTTCCAGTCCCGCTCCGATCATCAAATAGATATTTCCTCGGTAATCCCGGATTCGTTACCAATTGTTTATAGCCAATTGGTTAACTACCTTCTTGATTTGAAATATTTTTTTTGCTCCTCGTTGTTGTAGAACTCATCAAAGCACATAAATCTAGGAACGGCACCCTCTAAATGACACGCATTCTTCATTCGATAATGAATACTCTAATATAAACATATGAACGGTTAGAAAACTCGAACAGGTAGTCCAGTGACTATCTAGAAAATTCTAATCGTTAATTAGACAAAAGAATTCGTCAATTATTAAAAAGGACGACAACTAGCTCTACCTTAGCGTCCTTTGGAATGACGTTCTTGGCTTTGTCCACTCGATCAATCCAGTTGCTCCATGAGCCACTGGCTTGTTTTACAAAGTAGAAGTCGTACACAGTACCACGGTCTGGAAAGACATTTTGCTGCGGCGAAACGAAAAACAGTGGTCTCTTAAGGTTGCTACTATAACGGTTTGATTGGTAAACAATTAGAATATTTGCTTCTCTAGTTAATCTAAATCCCGAGGGGGAATAAACGAACAAAACATCATTGAACTAATGAACGAACTAACGAACAAATATTTGAGAGTCTATCATGAATTCCAATCCGATTTTAAACATGGATTAAATTTCAGTGGTGGACGCAAGTAATGTAAACTAGCTTTTAGTTCATTTTTTTGGCGACCCCACAAGCTGCAGAGCTTTGATTATTATCGTGTTAAAATAAAGGCTGTCTGTCCGTCTGTACCATTGGATATCGAACTAACGAACGTACATTGGAGAAGATGGGTTAGCAAGCAGTGAGAGCTTTCGCCCAATGTGGCCCGGGTACGAGTACCGCCTTTGCCATCATATGAGGGTTGAGTTTGTTGGTTATCTACTCTGCTTTCAGAGTTTTTCCCCCTTTTCTCTGGTTTTCTGCCCTTAACAAAAACCAAAATCTCATTTGATCATCTTTAATTTTATTTAATTTGACTTACCGTTTTTCGCCAACTGACCTCGGCAATTTTAGATTGAGACTATCAATATCAATATCCGTATCAGTCCATTGTAAGAAAGACGTGCTTACCTTTGTCATCTTGATAGTGTTGGGTTTGGGGTGATCTTTGTCTGTTCCGCTGATAAGCAGCCTAAAAAAGGTATCAAACTTCTTCCGGCTGTCTCCGTTAATTGTACCACCAACAGACCACACCAAAGCAAAGATAAAAAGACACTGAAGCCAGTTGGTGATCTGTGGATGAATGAGTGGGACATTAACTCGCCAAGAAAAGAGATCATAAGTAAATGTGAAGAATCATGAACAATTCAGCGAAACGCACATCAGTACCCTGCAAAAGCAATCTGCAGAAAAAAATAGTTTCAGAATGCTCCTTTACCTGGACGCCACGTGAACTCGTTACATTTTCAATTTTCCTGATTACATTCTTAAAGGGAACATACGAGCAACAGTTTCTGATAACGTTATCAAACAGGATCAATTTTTTCCCAACTCAGAGACAATGTTTGCGTGAATGCGGTGGGGTACTCAGTGACTCACAGATTGTCATCGAAAATACCACCGAGATGATCCTTCTTTCATACCTCAACTAGTACGTATTACTGACTTGGAGCACAAGCTCACTGGCAAAACTCAAATGGCTAGTTAACTCACAATAACGATACCAAAACTCCTTTATGTCCAGAAATTCACGTAAGCCGGTCCCAAAGCATTTGCTACCTATTTTCATAATAAAGTAAGGGTAAACGGTGGCGTTATTTGTAGCTTAGGGTACTAAATGTAGATGTTTATCCTTACTTAGGGGGGTGCATTTGGGGGACAGTTTGTAACGTAAACTGTCTGTATTCTGAGACACGAGTGATGTTGAAAATGGTGAGAAGAGAAAGGGGACACTTCGTGACGCTTATTGAATTCCGCATCTAATACCTTGCAATTCTGGACATAAAGAGAGTTTCAATCGAGTGTCGTAAAACCAAAACCAAAGTCATTACTTTGGCCAATCAACAAAGACGGACACAATCCAGTAAACCAATCAAAACTCGAAGTAATTACACGAAGCCGACACAAAGCGCGGGGAAATATGCACGCGCAAGCCACGATTGGTTTTGGTTTGACTTCTGATTGGTTAAAAAAGTGGCGCGAGAACTATGAACCAATCACTGAGTGAAGTAATGCAAAACCAAAGCAATTCGCTAATTACTTTCGACACTCAATTGAGAACCACTCTATCTGATGAAAGACTGTAACTGTGCACCGAATTTGCGCCCACAGAGCGGTCTGGTCAAGTCACCCCGTATATTGATGCAACACTCGGTTAAAAATACCCGAAAAAAGATGTATCAATTACAAGCTTAAATCCATTCCTTTGTGGTCTCTTCCTCTTTTGTCACCAAAACAAGACTTTAAAAGACCTTAAGCGAAACGACGTCGACAAGAACGAGAACCTCCGGAGAAAGAAAAAAGGGCTTTGTATTACCGAAAGGATTTTCCTATTCTTGCAACTGCTTCTGCATGTCAAATGTATGTCAAATGTACGGAGGCCCAATTAAACCTATTGTTACTCTCTGTTCTTGTTTCCGATGATGTCATCCTTGATTAGGGTCCCTGGTCTAAGCAGGTCTCACGGTGAAATGTTGACAAAAATATCGCAGGCAAAAAGAAAGGTTTTCGCCAACTTCAGTCTCAATACTCAACAACTCCTCGCTAACAACGGTTATTAACCACCCAGAACGTCGGTGGTCAAGTAAACTGGGTTTTAATTGAGGTTTAATCATAACCACACTTACGACCAATTGGTGGTGGTCATGTGATGATGCGCATACCTGTGAGGTGGACATCCTATCAGCTCCTTCAGCATTCTCCTGTGCAGCAATCTCGTCCAATAAACACGTATACAGATTCATAAACGAATTGACCAAATGCATGTCTGAGGTCTGAATGAAGAACTTGCACTCATGGCGGAGAAAATCTGATGAAGCGTGGCAAAACACTCTTTCATTAAATGTGAACACTTGAGACAAGTAACGTTCAATTAGGGGGTGTTCTGGCAACACACCACCGGGTTAATCGATTCACACACTTATGGGCAAGCATTGCATGAGCAACGCTTACTGCGCACGCTTGTCATTGCTTGTAATCACGTGACCACATCTGGAAAACAGATTCTGATACCGTTGGTGGGTCATCGCCGCCATACACCTTATTCCAAAATGGCTACCATTTTAAAATGCAAATTAGCCTTGTTGCCTTGTTCAAGGTTAACATTCTTCTTGAATTTTAAGTTTAAGTACCAGGCAACACTAAGGCTAATTTGCAAGAAAACAAAAGAATACTAAAGTACCGGCCATTTTGGATTAAGGTGTATTTTTGTGGGAAAAACAGAAGAAGCAAATGAGGGATCCATTGTTTTGGGCATCAACGTGGCGATTTCACAGCGAGCAACTTAAGAATCGAGAATCAAATGGGGTTAAGAACAACGCAAATACACGAACAAGCACAATTTGACACCCGGTATTGTTAATAAGCACCTTCAATTAGGCCAAAAGCCACAATTAATTAACAAAGGTTGACGAGTCTGCGTAAAGCAAAGACGATAACTATCGTTGACGTTGGCTATAATGAGCCAACCAGAAGCTCAATGGATGCCGAAACAAACGGTTCCTTTGTTCCAGTGGTTAAGATTTTTAAATAATGAAAAGGGTAAACACAGATAGAGCGGTTTTCAAATGAGTGTCGTAAAACCAAAACCAAAGTAATTACTTTGGTCAATCAAAAAAGACGGAGATAATCCAGTAAACCAATCAAAACTCGAAGTAATTACACGTAGCCGGCACAAAGAGCGGGAAAATGTGCACGCGCGAGCCACGATTGGTTTTGGTTTCACTTCTGATTGGTTGAAAAAGTGGCGCGAAAACTAATTACTTTCCACACTCAATTGAAAACCGCTCTATCTTCCTGATGTTGTTTCTACTCTTGCTCGCGTCGCTAAGCCGTAAGATGAGTAATTCTCATCATCACAACTATGACAACAATGACTAAAGACACAAAGCAAAAAAGCACTTTTCTACTTTCAGTTCATTACTTACACAGACATGGCTGTACGAGCCACATAAAAAGCGCGCGAATCGTTTCCAGATGCTCGGCGTTCAGACTCTTGGGAAGTGTGTTCATGTAAGACTCCATCAAAGGCTCCCAGCCAAGCTAACAAACCATGCAAAATGGAACGGAGAGAAAATAACGAGTTAAAGGAAAAGCGAAGCTGAATGAATGACATGAATGCAATAAATTAGGGGTAAATGATGCTTGAAATAAAAAAGGAAAATGGGAATTCACAATTAGGTGCTCCACAGAACTTGAGGTTTAGTCATTTCGCGTTGAAGATTCACAGGAAAGGGGAAAGAAAAATTCTACACAGGCGGCAGTTTTCTTTGCTCATTTAACACCATAATTTTAAAGGCGCTTCTCTGTGACAAGGGAGGACAAAACTAATCAGGAAAGACAAGTTATTTTAGGAAGGATTGGCGACCGTGTGCAATCACTTTCGTACACGTTTTCAGTACCACTCATTGCATCAAATGCAAAAAGGTTCTACCTGGTGCGGTTCGAGGTATATCATACCACAGCGACTGACAGTAGCAGGGGAGGCTTGCTCCAGATCGGCTGGCTCGAATATCAAACTCTGCCTGTTGTTCATTTGAATGATTTCACCGCTCATCAAACACAGCTAAAAACACAAAAGAAAGGAGGATTAATGTGATATAAAGTTTAATCGTTATTATAAATAGCGGGCTGTACTTAAGAAGTGCGAAAGCAAAAATAAAAGATTTTTAAAAGGTCATGACTATGAAACGTGCTTCCAACAACACCCCGACAAGATTGGAGTTCGGTAATATTGAGAAGGTTTGGGGAACATTACGTGACTTCCATAATACCTAGCATGTACCTCCTAGACACATCGGCAGATACGAAAC
The DNA here is from genome assembly GCF_036669925.1 of Montipora capricornis. Lineage (NCBI taxonomy): Eukaryota > Metazoa > Cnidaria > Anthozoa > Scleractinia > Acroporidae > Montipora > Montipora capricornis. Next base: position 9,678,398 of record NC_090890.1, read on the forward strand.
TCTTTCATGTTATAACTTGTCATGGATACCACTCAAGTCTCGAAATGGTACAGTCTTTCTAGTCCCTGTTTCAAAGTGAGTAACGGTGCTAAATCTTGCCTAATTAGATGACGATCATACGGTACAGCGAAAACTAATCACAATCGCAAATTTCGTACATGGCCTCGGGTTGAAAAAGAGGCTGTCTACCCAACACTTGTGCGCCGGCACACTCAGATCAGTTCTGTTCCTTGCTTCTACAGTCTGTCACAAAATTCGTTGGAACAGTACACGACTATACAGATCTGAAGCTTTCGCAGCTAACTCTCTCCTCACAATGTTGTTTTAACGCGAGTTTCTGAGCCCATTGCCAAAACAACATTGTGGGAGGGCAAGGTATTGCAAAGTGTTTTATCAAATTTGTCCGAGACTGTAGTTCCTCCGGAATAAAATTATTAAAACGTTTGCTCTCCCGTGTAAGTGCAATTTTGGAAGCGCCTCAGCAAAATGTTGTTTGGCTTCCAACAATTGCTCGGTGTTTAAACCGTTCAGGCTGGCTTTAAGATAAAGACAAAATACGCAAACAGACCTTTTTGTTGTCATCAAGTACGGTGTTCATGTTTTCAATCCATACCGCGTCAACTGGCCCATCGAAGAGCAACCACTTGCGGTCTTCTGTGGTGGACGACGCATGCTCTCTAAAGGAATTTGCCAATACACCATCGGACCACTCATGGGAGACTGGGTCAAAGCAGCCATATAATTCCCCCATGCTGATCGACTTGGGGTTGATAACTTTGGAAATCACCTGATGACAATAACATTAATTTATCATTCGATGTATTTTGTCCTTCCTTTTCATTGGACGAGAGCCCACCACGTGACCTGCAAATAACTGCCTACAAATAAGTGTTTTGCTGCAAATAATATTCTGCTCATGCGCAATTGAAATCCCGCTCTTGCGAGAAAATGGCAGATCGGTTCCCCGAGCTGTCAGAGAATTAATCGACATCTTTAGTTGATCGAAACAACAGTGAGAATACTAAAAAAGGAACAAAAGTTGCACTCAACGTATTTCGAGAGTATCTCAAGGAAAGAAAGGTAGACGAAGAGTCACTCGTGTCATCCACGCGAAGGACAAGTTGGGGAATGCATATGTACTAAAGAGATTTTAT
>NC_090890.1:9684551-9687051 GCF_036669925.1 Montipora capricornis
CTAAAGGAAGACAATGAAAGATTTTAGGTGACAGTGGCTCGGGAAAATTACGCATATCGCAGGATATCTGTTGAGTACGCACGACGAATATTGAGCGCGCTATGACCCTATTTGGACATTGTCACAATGTGAAAAATATTTCACTCGTTCGCTGCGCTCACTCGTTAAATATTTTTCAACACTCGAAGAGAAATTTCGTATCTCCAAGCGGCCATGTAATATTCTATTTATTATATAAACACCAATGAAATACTAAATCATTTCACGAAAGGCATCGAAAGGGGCGGTTTTCATATGTAACCATAGCAACAGAGATCTTTTCACGTGTGAAAATAACATGTTATTTTCACGTGTGAAGATATCATGTTTTCGCGCGGAAACTCACTTGGTATTTCATTGGTGTTTATATAATAAAATAATATATGTGAAACAGTCCAATGAGATGTATATAATTCCGTTACCTTGAGGTTATCTGGCAATTCCTGTCGCCCAGCATATCCAGGGTTCATGGTAATAAACATTGTGCAAGTCGGATTGAGAACAAGATCGGTTCCTTCAAAAATAAACTTTTCCTTTCGGTCGGCAATGGCCTTCTGAATGGTGTGAATCTGCTGTGCTACTACAGACAACACCTGTCAAGACAAACGTCACGTCCCGTAAAGTCTAGGTATTAACAACGTATTTAAGACAACAGAATTGAAGGAAATTTCAACTACAACAAAAAGGTAACCTAAACCCAACGCAAATTATGTTTACTAAAACATATAGTTTGAATTTTTTTCCAAAAAAAGCGCTTGTATCTGAAATGAATGACTTTTAAAACTGCTTACTTTTGTTTCCAAATTTCCCAGGCATGGCCATATTGAATAACTGTGACAAGTTCAAGTTCTTATAACAAAATAAACGTTTGTAATTCCATGAATGCTAACCTCTTGCTAACCGAGCGCGAGACCCGTAATAGGGAATATTGGCCCGAGGTCGTGGCAGTACGGATCACGCTGCGGTCGGTCCGTAAAAAAACGTCCGTTCGGCCCCAAGCAAGTGAGGTTGGTAAGTTGTTTATTATATGGCGTCGTTATAATTGTACTGTCGTGGTGAAAAAAAAATAAAATTCCTCTTTTTTAAAGCTTTTGTGTTTTGCTCAACTTTAATTTTTCGGGAGAGGGAAAAGATACGGAAACGGACTCTTTCCAAGGTAATGGTCCGAACTGTAAAATCCAGACGGAAAACCAGCCAATCAGAATTCTCCATTTAGCCCGAGAATTGCTTGCCATATAATAAGGATTGTTATTACGATACGTTTACACAAGATGACCCACTGACGCATCATTAGTAAAATCTTCACAATGAATGGCTCACGTTAATTTAGATATTCATGCAAGCTGAAAGGCTTCTAGCTTTCTCGTTTAAATATCAGGAAGAATAACAAAATCGAGAACTGAAGACTAAGTTACTGACCTCCAGCTCAATTCTGTTGAACTCGTCAAAACAGGCCCAAGCCCCTGCCTGAGCTAATCCTTTGAAGAACTTTCCCATTGCTTTGTAGTCCAGTCCATCAGAACAATTGAATACCACGCACTAAAATGGCGTCAGAGAAAAATGAAATGAAAGCTGATCCCGGGATACGTTGATTTTAATGAGAAAAAACATTTTTTTTTAATTCACAGAACACAAAAAATACGCCAAGCAACAATCTAAGCTAATTCAATCTGTGAAAAAAAAAATCCTCTTATTTCAATTTACATTCAAGTGAAAGATGCTCTCAGTTCTTATAAGTCTGTTCTCTTATCGGTTTCACCCATCTAGATTATTTGTAAACAATCCCAAGAACAATTAAGACTCTAAACCTGTTTAGCGACAGCTTTGGCCAAATCTTTGCTTGTCTCTGTTTTCCCTGTTCCTGCAGGTCCTTCAGGTGCTCCACCCAAATTCAGTTTTATGGCGCCCATTAAAGTTCTGAAATAAAACGTTACAGCCCCCTACGTATGAGTGCCACAAAACAGATATGGGCAAAAAAAAACTCTTAAAGTTGGCAATTATTCACAATTCTTAAGGTCCGATGAAAATGAGTTCTACTTTACATAAGGGAAAATTTTAACGCCGTATCCCACAAATGCGCGCAGCCTTAGGTGTTGTTTCCAAACTCCCTGCAGTATTGCCATTGCAAAAACTCAACAGATCATTCCGTGTCTACCACATTTCCTGTTACTAAATGAACATTCAAGTAGACCCGACAAGATCTAACCTCGCCTCTGCCATGTTAAATTTGAAAATAAGGCCGCGCGCGGTTGTGGGATACGGCGTTAAAATTTTTCTCCCCAGTCCTCCGAATTACGTCACCAGATCACCTGGTTAGCTTTGCCGTACACTAATTGTGATTCCTCTGATGTGTTTGATCAATCAATGAAATATAAGAACGAACGAACGCCGGGAACCCTTTTTGTTCAGTTTACAACGCAGACAACCTGCTGTTAGGACCATTTTATCCCTACATTCACTT
>NC_090890.1:9692051-9749551 GCF_036669925.1 Montipora capricornis
TCCCAAGCTGAGGGGAAAGTACGAGAAGACTTCAGCCAATATAATAATCTCCAACTGTGAATGCCAACCTTAAGCCACGAATCAATGATGTCCTGCATTTCAATCAATCTTTCACACCATTCCTGTCAAAAAGACACCAATAAATAAAAGACCAAAAGTACACGAACACTCTAACACGCGTCTGTAGCATAGATCTGATACACTGACCACTAACCTTGATATCCGCCTCAAAGGGTTTAACGAATGGAGACCCACTCATAGTCTGTGCCTTGACTATGTGATCATCTAACAACAACTGGATATCATCCACAGCTGACAGAATGGACACCCCCTGTCACGCAAAAGAACAGCTTCCTTACTTATTCTGTATTGGATGGTTACACAGATGGTTGACGTTACAAGGATGGTTGTCATGGTTGCACTTACTCATCAATATCATGGGCTAGATAGAAGAGGAGTTCGATTTACAAAGCACCTTTCCAAGTTGCTGTTTGGCTCCGATTCAAAGCGAGTATTGGTGTGAAATAAATGAAATGACAATGAGTTTGATAAGCACGAAAATTCACAACTAATTTTCATTTGAATGGCTTTTTGGTTGGAGGAAAATTGCGATATTGACACTATCCCCGCTAGCCTCCCACGCAGACGTCCTTAGGGTTTCGTCACGCATTAAATGCGTGACGAAACCCTAAGGACATCTGCGTGGGAGGCTATATCCCCACCAAAGACGCTGTCATTTAGGCACTGTTGTTTTGTAGATCGATGGGACGGAAGACCTTAGACAGCAATGACCAGAACCAGGTTGCTGACCAGCGGTTTTCGTTAAAACAATGCTTTCCCGGGGGTGCTCAGTCTCGCGGGCTCAGAAAATCTGGTTGTGGTCATTGTTATTTCAGGTTTTTCCGATGGGACGGCACAGACCTCTTTCATAATGGCGGCCAAATAAATTATTCTTTTGTTTTAATGCTAATAAGCCTTTCTAGCCTCGCTACAACATGACAATTTCAAAAGAACATTTGTTTCAAAAAGAGGGCAGTAGGTCTAATTAACAAAAATACAAAAGAATATAAAGGTGGTCGCCATTCATGAAAAAGGTCTATAGAAATGAACTGAAAGCGGGACGTTTTTCTTGCACATTATCGTTTTAGGGAGATTTTGGGTGCCTTTGCAGAAGTGATTGCGTAAGGAACCTCATAATCTACGACAGTGACGTCGATGTATTAACTTACAAATTTAAAGTTTTCGTGAAATATCTGAGAAATAACGCAAAAGACCAGGAAAGAAACTACGACGAACAACGTTCAACTGAAAAAAATGATGTCATAATTCACCGTTTCGTTGGCTGTCTTCATCTTCACCCATTTGTACATAACTAGTTGGAAGCTTTGGCACGTTACAAATTTGCAGACACTAGAAAACTAAAGCTCCAAACTTCAAAACACGCAGCATGACCAATGATCTGCTCGTTTTGTTTCCGTAGATACTGAGGTCCCTGTTTTTCTCTCGATTATCTACATTATCGTCAATGAGACGGGACCTCCGGCTTATCGTACTTATCCGAGAAGACTTGAAAGACTAACCATTTGCAGATGTAGTTACAAAGGCAGCACTTTCTCTTCAGTCATTAAAAGACCCTGAGTGTTGGTCCGGCCGGAGTTGAACTCACGACCTCCCGCGTGACAGTCCGGTGCTCAACCAACTGAGCCACCGGTGCGCGGTTAACGGTTTTTTTCAAATGAAATGCACTTACAGTATCTCTATAGGGAACGAATTCGAAGTACATGTCTTTCCATTCGATCTTCATCTTCTCCATGGCTTTTTCAAGCCCAAATTCTTTGCTGGCAGCTCCGCTGATTTCATCAAGCCTAGTGAAAAAGAGATACAGCAATTAACATCCAAGGGGTAACTTAAAAATGCATGGTCGATACCACTATCATCCTCGAAAAAAGGGTTCCAAGGCGACAGACACATGGATACCTGTCAAATCAAAGACAAGGTCATCGATAGTTTTCCTCTTTGTGTAGTGCATTTGGCACTTTATCAACAATTTATCTCGTTCCTGGCATTCACATAATAGACAAAAGTAAAAACCATTTGTAAAGAGCTAACGTTGAAATGAGGAGAAACTCCTTGCACAGTCACCATTTGCCTTTCCTGCTCGATCTTTTGTGGAAAGACGCTGGATGCCCTCAACGGCCTGGACACATGACATAGGCTAACGAATACTCAGTAATGCTAAAGTTGCTTTTGCTGCATAACTAACAAAAAAGAAATGTACAATCAAGAATCGAAAATGGATTTTTAACGAGCAGCACACGACAACTGGAGAGCAACTTGATTGAAAGGCTTGGATACTGAGATGCGATTGATAAATGAGTAATGGAAATTTAGGCTTTGGTCCACACACTCCGCTCACTGGCTTTTCTACACGCGAGGCTTCTAGGCTACTTCGAACAATTAAACTGAAGGAAAGGAAACATGAACTAACAAACTAGAGACCGGCAACCTTTCACGTTTGCAGTGAGTGATAAGCATCTTGATTGCAAAAAGATAAAGAATCAAAAGGTCCAAATAGCCTTTTTGAAATCACTTGATGGCCGACATGTTTATGCCACTCATTAACAACCTCTACATCCCCTCAAAAGCTATGTCCCCATTAATAGATTTTACTCTGTTTAACGCCTGATGATTGTACTCCTCAATTGGGTGGGGGTTGGGGGGTGTTATTGGTTTTCAATAATTATTGTGATTATAGAGCGGTTTTCAAACCAACACCAAAGTAATTACTTTGGCCAATCAAAAAGGACGGAGACAATCCAGTAAACCAATCACAACTCGAAGTAATTACACCTACCCGACACAAAGCGCTTCTTATGTAGAAAAAAATTTCGCGTAAACGGCAAACACGAAAATGACTACTTTCACGTAGAAACGGCAAGCGGCAGCCGGCCAACGTACAAAATAGCGGGAAAATCGTGGTCACGTGGTCACTTTTGCCCTTCGCGTTTCACGTCAACGTAAAGCTAAGCTAAATCTCTCGTAGGATTGACAGAGTTAAAAATCGCATATCCTAAAATGGGAATTATTTCCTTACTTTTCCGTGAACTTGTGAAGGTTGAACTCCAGCATGTTGCACAGTGATGTTGACGGTTCTGGCTTGATATCAAATCCAACAACTTCGCCCATCTATAAGATGCAAAACATTCGGGGTATGAGCTACTGAACCCACAACTTTCTTGAAATTAAAGGTGGGGCTGCCGTTTGCACTATAGGTGTAGAAACTCTATTTAGCCATCAAGAAGATACATTTCAACAAATGTTTTCCTCGCCCAAATACCTTTTTGCTTTTATCGCCTAAAACGTAAATTTCGGGGATCTAAAGCTGCAGGATTTTTGGTTAAATTCCATTGACAGTGTTCAAAATCAATTTAGTTCCAACAAAAAGTGGCATCATCGATTTCACTGACAGAGATGAAATAACAACGTCGTGACTGAACTAACAGTGGCGGCCTACCTGTTCCCAATGTCGATCTCTTAGGCCAGGGTTGCAAATAATTTGCAAGAGTGGGATGTGAACTTTGAACTTGTCAATCTTAGTCTTCACACTGTCTGCAACGCGTCGAGGTCCAGGAGCGTCACCGAACGTTTTGGTCAGTTTTAACACTGTTCTGTACATGCCACCGATTTCTTCCTCCACTTCCTCAGCGTTTATGTCAGTAAATGGACCTATTGAAAATATTACAATAATAATGATTTTCGACACTTTCCACCGTTTTTGCTGTTATCACAACAATCACGGTCGTGCAACCACATCGGCAACACCAACGAAAACGCTAAAAAACTACAAATTTAATGAGCAAAACAATAACTTTTCGTGTTCCGCAAGAGCGTTTCAGATCTTAATACATTTCTTTCACATCCCCGGCGAAGCAAAAACGTGAAATCGTCAAATTTCCGTACAACACAGCAGCACGTGAGCTGAAATTTCCATTCTCTCAACTTAAGCGTTTTTCATACCAGTGTCATTAGGGAGCTTAGGTACGAGAGGTTTTTCAGCCATACACGCTAACAGGAAGTGCACAAGCCAGGACAATGATCTATCTCAGATTTTGTAACTTAACATCCCTAATAGTGAAAAGATCCTTAGCAATATAAACAAGGTAGTGTCAAGACGAGTTAAAAGGTAAAAGAACTCACTTCCGGTTTCCGTCCGTAGCTCAAAAACGGCGTGTTCAAGCTCCCCATTATTCGGTAACTGTTAGCGGGCGACCAGGCGTTCTTTTCTTTAGACAGGGCTGGAGACGTCTCCTGACCTCTCTAAAGAAAGAACGCCTGATCGCAGCTTAGGTAACTGTTAACCTGATGTCCTATGACAATGGACTAAAATACTGACTCACAAAGCGGTTACAATAACGCGAACTTCGATTCGGTGGTTTTGTAAGAGGCTTAAATTATGTCATCGATGACACCCAATGAGGACGTCTCACTCCAATTTACAAGTTCGCATCATTGATATCGGAGAAAGACGGGCAAGCAAAACCAACGTTTTGTGACTTTGTGGTTGTGTTATGCACAAAACCTCAATATTGTTTATTTCACGTCGTTGTTTTGCAAAGGCCGGCAAAGAAATGTACCAAAACTAGAAAACGCACACGGGGCACGGTCAGACGTGTTAGAGAGATTTCGCAACGCGTTTACTACGTGATGCGGCAAACGGGAAATGGGAAACGGCGCGCTGCTACTTGTCATAAAAGAGTGAAGATTTGACAGTTCTCTTCTTCCAACTTGTCTCTCTATTTTAAGAAGTTGCTGAATATCTCAGGCTAACAGGCTCGCCGAGGAATCCGTTTGCCCTGTTTGTTTGTTATTTTTATTTGCTTGTGTGATGCTAAATCTCTTCATTAGCTTTGGACAGTGAATACCCCGTTTTGTGGAGTACTTGCTGCTGTCTCTTTAGTCTTCGGGTTTACTCTCTCATGACGAGAGTTGTAATCATTTAAAACTGAAGTTGATACAATAACTCAAACGGTCAAACAGTTTATCAACCAACAAAGCAAGCAAGCAAGTGAGCAAGTATTTTGTTATGAACTGATATATCGATATGGCCACCTATTTTATTATTTGTGTACCCATCACTCCATTCTTGTAAACTTTTATCTTCATGTATGCGATTTTAATAACTCTAGGAGTTTGTCTTTCACAGTTTGTGATTAAAAATTAAAGTACCATTCAGCCAAGCTTCATTTTTGTTGTGGAAAGTTAGCGCTGTCCTCCACAGTTTGTCATAAGGTTCTTTGTAAGCTACCATGGTTTGAAGTAATGGGAACTGCGTCGCTTCAAACTCCAGCAATTCCTCTTCTGTATTTACTTGCTGCAAAGCCAAAAAAACTCATCAATCTCACTGAGCGAGAAGGTTGATGATACTCACATTTTGATAGGGTCTTACTTCAAACTAATTGGGTAAAACATACACAAGTGACGTCATTATTAATTCTTCCTAATTATCATCATCATCATCAACATTGAAAATTTGACTATAATAAGAAACTCACAATAAGTTCTTCCTGTGCCATCTTGAGGGAATCCTCAAGTTCTTCTAATTTCTCAACATTCTTCCTCATCTCATCCACTGCCATAATCTAAAATGAAAGCAAGACACATCTTAGGAACATGATACAACAAGAAACAGTAGTATAGCAGCTCTCGTAACTTGCTATTGTTTGGTATTTTACGCAGTTTCTTTTGTTTAGTCTTTTGCTTTTGGTAAGCCAGCGAGCCAATCATCACATCATACATTACGAGAGCTGCTACATCACCCACAAGAAGGCACAGACAACAGGGTCCAGCTTGTTGCCATTCCAGGAGTGTTATCATGACGTGTTGCTTTGTGATAACCCATTTTAACTTTGTTGGTTTTTCGCCTTCGCCTTTTGAGGAAAAAGCAATCGTCAGTTTGTACGGGACTGTTTTGTGGTCTTAATGCCAACATAATATTCTATGGTATTGAAGGGATGGAGAGGGTTTGATTTAACAGCGATTGTGCTGAAAAGTACAATCCCGAAAATCTCAATCTTTCGTGGCCGTCAAAATACCACCAACCGCATTAGGCATCAGACTCCTTCGTCCCCAAAACGAATATTTCTTACAAAAATAGTGTTTCACACTTGTAGCCAGTTAATATTTGTTTATGCATCTTACCTCCTTTTTCCTAAAGGCTTCCACTTCCTTGTTATAGCCATTAAGTTTTTCTTCAAATGCCTTGACCCTGAAAAAGGTGATCATGATACAGACAACTTATTCTCCACGGTCTGGTTGTTCAAAGGCCGATTAATGCTAATCCTAGATTAAAAATTAACCAAGGAGTTTATTTCTCTACCCCCAAATGCTGTTCAACACTGATGTTCTGCATAACTTTACATTAAAAGAAGTCAATCTTGAAAAAAGTTGAAATCATGAAACAAAAGTTTACACTAATCCTGGATTAAGTTAATCGGGTTTCAAACAACTGGGCCCTGATCGCATCAACATTTTTATCGTAAAACACAGGATCAACAAAGTGGATGCAAAGATCTAGGGAAGTGGCAGAACTTGGCTGTAATACCTGCGACCTGTGAAACCTTTTTCATGATTTTCGACGGACACTCTCTTTTCGAAAAATATTAATGATTGGAAAAGGGTATGGCTTGTAATTTGTGTGTTAAGCAGTCTTGTCCCAGGGTGGAGGTGGCTATTTAACAATTATTCGCCGAAGGCGAAATGATTATCAGTGAATATTCGTCAAGGTGAATATTCACCGATAATCACTTCGCCTTTGGCGAATAATTGTTTTATTATAAGTACACAGGTGATTATTTCAAAAAAGAAAAAAAAAAAACATTTCAACGCGAAATCATCTTCACTTACAGTGGCAAAACGACTTCTGGCAGCCATTTTGTCCGTCGAGGTGATTATCGGCTGATAATCCGAGATAGCGAGCCAATGAGAGCGCGTGATTTTGTGTAATCACCTGTGTATTTATACTAATAGTGGATATTTACTGAGCCGCGGTTTTAGTGTATACTAAAACAGTGAGATAATAATAGCACAAAAAGATGATTTTAACTCATTATTTTATTCCTGCAACAATTACAATATTTTTATTATAGCGAAAATCTCGTGGGGGTTGCTCGGAGGTGAATAGCAAAGGATATTAAGAGTTTGAGTAACCAATCAGAGGCGTGGATAGTTTAGATGTAATTTCACGGCAATTTGACATGTACAGACAAAATGGAAGTACACTGTAACTTGGCTGCATGCCACTGTATATATCGACAGAACATCAAGTTCAACTGAAAAACAAGAGACAATTTTGAAGAATTCACTTACTTCCTCTTGACCTCATCCATGGCCAAATCTTTCCTATGTCCAATGCGGTTTCTGCTCAGCTCAAAAATCTTCTGGATGTGTTCAGGCCAATGAAACACAGTGCTGTTCAACTTGAGATCCTCATCTGAAAGACAGTGTGTGATGCATCAGTAATGAAGGGGTATACTGGTGGGTAACCATAGTCGAACCTATCAAGTATGGTTGCGGTAGCGATGATGATGATGATGATGATGAGAAGAGAAAAGTTGACTTACATGGAAGAGTAGCATAATCCAGCAAGAACAAAAGTCTCTCGCCAGCCTGGTCAACAGAAGTCTGTAAATTGACGACTGTAACTGAACTTGCATTTTCCAAGAAGTGTGTCAGAGTTACCAAGTCGCTTATATTGTCAGGCATCTCTTGAACCTTGTCTGATATTTCATCATACGCTTTGCATAATCTAAGAACAATAACAATTAACAAATATAACATTTGTAGATAATCTGTACATTTTTGTTAGTGAGTTATTACAAAAAAGCAAACAAACTCTGACACTCCTAATCACTTCTGAAGAGTGCATCTACTGATTGAACCAAAAGCACACTAGATAAGGTGCCTCTGACAGCATCTATATGGTACAGTAGAATGATCCCCAAGGACAGCACAACAGCCAGATGTAACTAGCTGGGAACTAATTTTGATGAGGGAGAAAAACCAATGAAAGCACCCAGAGAAAACCCTCGAGTCTGAGGTTGAGATTGAGTAAAACGTCTCAGCCAATATACAATAGCAGAGATGTATCCATGTGCGGATGACCTATTAACACCTGTTAGGGTTGAGTTGTTCAGTGCAACAATCTCTGTTACAAGATTAAAGTATTGTTTATGAAAGTGAATGGAACAGAAATCAAGTGAGGCCTTACACTAGCTGTGAATGTGAAGGATAATGAAGAACCTTCCCTCAGATTACATTGTACTTTTTGTGCACCACCCAAGGAAAGAGATAAATCTCTGACCCGGATGGGCAGTGTGAGGTTTTAGAGTGCCACTGATGTCACCCAATGAAGTCAACAATAATAGACCATTTTACAGTTGTAGCTAAGTTACCTGGCCTACGAATGGAAGCGAGGCTGCCGGTGACCATGTTTTGATACAAACCTCCATGCTTTTATAATGTTAATACGGACTAATTAGAATTACAACAACACAATTTGCATGATAAAAGCAGTCGGGACTGTATCAATGCAAGGTCACCGGCAGCCTCGCAGCCATTCATAGGCTAGGTCGCAGAGCAAACAACTGTAAAATGGCCTATTTAATGAGGGGAGTTTGGGCAGGGTTGATCTTAGAGCAGCCGAGTATATTTCATTTTTGGGAGGCGATGTGGTCCAATGGTTAGGGCATTGGGTTTGCATGTGGTTACTCTGGGTTCAAATCCTGTTCTAATCTCTGGTTTGGATTTGTTTCCAGTTGTCCCGATTCAACTCTACCGCGCTTTGTAAATAGCCAACTGGTTGCCTCCTGCCAGTTGGGGGTTCTTAACTATGTTTATGTGTTAAGTTTGAATTGTTTCTTTCAGATTACTAAAAGTGGGGTGCCTGTGAACTAGCTTGATAGCTATTAAAGTGCACTTCCAATGTAAACAAAGCAATTAGGCCCGTTTTAAATGTCGCGTTTCACATGTGCCGAATCTAATTGCAAATGAGCGAAAACAATAGATTTTTCTCATTTGCATTAGATTCGGCACATGTGAAATGCGACATTTAAAACAGGCCTTACATTTACATAATGCAAAAAATGTTATTGTAAACATAAAGATCATTCTGTTTTAGCAAGTAGGTGTGCCTACGACTTTTGCTGAATTTGAAGATTGATGCTATTTTTATTAATAGTAAGAAAGAGATGAATTACAAGGGAAGGTTTGGTCATATCATGTTCCCAAAGGTTGCAGGCTTTTTGGGATAACATGGCTTAAAATTGACATTCTCGGTATTAATCTACCATTAAACTCATCAACAATAGATAAGCTTGGGGAATGGAAAAAAGCTCTAAGGAAAACAGCCCAGCAGCGAAAAACACGTGGAATGACTTGACATCCGACACTGAGCGGTAAACTACATAACGCCCCTGAAGTAAACCCCCCGGCCACCCCACACACCAACTCTGTGAGATACTGCTGGCCAGCAATATTGTTTCGCATTTAACTTGGCCTAAATTACATTTAGCCACATTATTTCATGATTAATGTTATTACTCACGAAAAAACAACACAGAACACAATTTGTGGGCCAAGTTGGGCAGGGAATATGCCGGCAAGGCTCGGATGAAACCACCGACCGGAGGGACCGGATGAGGGGACTCGGCACATGTCGCCACACCGAGGGGGTGCCTCATGCCTGTACTGCAAGGCGGGCATGGTGGCTGGCATAATGTCCTGGGGCCAAGTTAACCCAGTCCAGCAGTAGAACAACATGCCCCCTCCCTGACGGGGCTTCAGCACAGGGCTGAAGGGGTGCCGCAGGCAACAATTCCCCGCCCAAAGGCCGAGCAATGCGAAGGTTACCCTGTGCTGAAGCCGATCCTCAAGACCCCTTCTCCACCAAACGCAACGAAGGCAGAAATGAAATGCCTTTGGATTACAGGACGCATGGTACAAAAGAGGCCACCACGTGATAGTGGCGCGGCACGGAGGCCGAGGGATCAAAGGTTATTGCTCCTAAACATTAACTTTAATTTTATACTAAAATAACTCAAGACAAGAAAACCAAACTATTAAAAAACAAATTTGGAATACCACCTATAGAAAGTAAATTGACATTTGTATGAATGATCTCATAAAATAATGATGTTGTTCTTAGGATTTATCTGAGAGTATATTTCCTGTGATGAGGCAATACACACACACCCCCTGTTCTTGTCTCTGTTCTGATCCACAACATATTGTATCATTCTGTCTGCTAATCGCTCAGCTCGTGCAGACAGCTCCTGGTTGACCTCGTTACAGTTCAAGCACAGCATGTTGAGTGGAACTGTAATATATAGTGAGGCAATCTCCTTGGAAAGCATTTGGTATGAATCAATTTTCTAAGATAAAAAGGAAAAAATGAAAGTGAATGCTAGGCTTCCTTGTTCCTGTTATTGGACAAGACTGGTTAAGAACTGATATCTTTCATATTCGGTCAAGCTAAAATAATTCCCACATACTGGACTCTTAATTAAAAGTAAAACAAAATTAATATTTTTTTTTGCTTTGAATCAACTTTTGAAAGTGAAACAGTTAAAAATAATAAGTGAGTCTAATAAATGTACACTCTAATTCTTGTGGACTCAAATACTGTAATTTGAAAAACACTTAAATCAACAAAAATTAACTGTATTTTCTGGAAAATTTGATGATACCTGTAGTGTTAAATTAGTAGCATCCCTAGATGGCATTTTTAAGGCGTTTAACCAATCTAATTAACCCACAGCCATGCAAGGACCTGTTTTCTTCTCTCACTAACTCTCTTATATAACAAAGCTCCATTAAATTACATCAACACAGAGAAGTGGTCACTACAATACCTTGGACAAGGAAACTAAAACAGGCTCATCCTGGATAAAAGCATTAATTTCAGTTTCAGCTTTGTTGTTCAGCAAATCTTGGTATTTCTTGTAAGTGTTCAGGTATCTGAGGAAATGGTTACCATGATCTCATAAGCAGCATTCCCAAATGGCAAGAAATTGGTGACAAGTTCATGGCCATTAACAACATTAGATGCCATCCACCAACACGGTCCTTTCAACACTTCCTTAAATTTTACATGATGTAATATTTCAAACCCCAAATAGGACAGAGGTATGCACAAGGAAAATCTTTGTTATCAAAAGTACTGATGAGAGAGAAATTCAGTTCAGAAGTTAATGCATGGTGTCTGGTAAGGATCCTTGGTACACTTTATGTAAAGTAGCTCTACTAGCCATTCAATGGGTGTGTTTGATACCTATAGGGTTTTTTTAATTTTTAAATTTTTATGTAAGAACCAAAAAGCACTAACTTCTAAAATAGAGTTTCTGTCTTTATTTGCCTTACTGCCAATAATACTCGTGATACCATTACTATTAATGGTATGAAACAATACTGTTCCAGACAACATGATACAATAACAGATGGCACCTGCAGGGGTGGTACTTTAGGAATTTTGGGGTGGGGATGTGCCGCTGGGATCCTGGAACCCTTAGGCTAAACCAGAGCTAGTTCAGCTGAATTTTGCTACACTATACTAGAGTAAACTTCCCAAATCCCCCCTATCCTAGAGTAGCTGTTTTCCAGAAACTACTGAGGTCCCTAGCACAGTCTAGCCAAAACAAAACCTTATACCACAATCATTTCTCTCTCAAAAAATGATTTATTTCTACTTGTCAGTTTGTTCAGTATTTCCCTGGTTTCCTTAGTCTAGATAAAATCTTCAACCAACTGGTCAGTTTCGTGAAAAATGATTATTCTAGACCCAAACGCTCTGCTTTATATCCCCTATAGATACTGCACACAACTATATAGCCCACCAATGGCAGTACTCCCCCCGCCCCCCACGGATTGGCAACACACCAACACTGTACCACAAAATTGCCAAATCATTCATACTGTACTGTCAGAAGCAGATGACCTTGAAGTGTATAACTTGCAACTCTTTCCCTTGGAACAAAGCGGGGGATTTTAACGCCGTAATTTTATGCCCAAATATGGACAAGAATAAGAACGAAGCTGCACGCATGTGAAAATGCAAGAGCTATGTTACATCCAAATAAGGAGATTTTCAAACTGAAAAATTAAACCCCAGCTCTGAACCAGAGTTAAACACTTCAAAGACAAGTGCTTCTGGTACTGTATCATATCTTTATTTACATGTACTTTTGCAAAGTATCTAGTTTTAGCCATTTTTTTTTAATTATACCCTCCTGAGTTTACGACATACAAAAGAAGACACTGACCACAACACTGGGAACTCCATGCTAAAATACTTGCTAAATATTGTGAAGGTACCTATGGGTTCATCGTCATTGTCAAAGAAGACTAAGGTTATTTTACCATTTTCCACATTTGGGCTTGAAATTATTGAAAATATCCAGTTGCAATTTTACGAAAAGATAGGAAAATTTAGTTGCAATTTCGCAAATTTTAGTTGAAAAATTGTCACGCTGCATTGCGTTGTCGGCAGTTTAGCAAACAAAATGTGAGCCTACAATACTTGTGTGCAAAGAAACTGCTGAAAAATGGCGAGTGATTCAAAGGAATGGAGTTGTGCACTCCCAGGTAACTTCACAGCTATATAAATTACGCTATCTTCTGATCGAAAGAAAATTCACGGCTAGAAACAAAATTGCAGCCAACTAACTTAACCCTGCTAACCCTTTTGTTTCGAAAGGGCAAGTCACAAATTGGCGACTTCTCCAGATATTTAGTCCCAATTTCAAGCCCTGTTGCAGATGTGATAAAACAAAGGAGGCACTTTCTCTTCACACCCTGAATGTTGCTACCGCTGGAGTTTGAGCCCACAACCTCCCGCAGGGAAGTTTGACGCTAAATACATGTACCTGACCTGACAAGTAGGTAGTTAATAGTTTAGGCACTTGTAGATTTTACTCTGTCTACCGCCAGACGACTTTACACGTCAATTGGGGGAGGGAGGGGCACTTCAGCATTGAATGGGTTCAGTTGGTGGGGGGGGGGGGGGAAAACTTCAGCGATGAATGGGTTTATGTACAAAATATTTAGGCAAAGTTGACAAAGTTGAGGAATCAGCAAGATTAGAGTTACTAAAAACAAAGTATTTTTCAAAGCTTTCTCAACATTAGTATGACCACGATTTTCATTGCAACAAAAAATCGTTATAACTTGGCTTAATATTCCAGTCAGAACAGATTAACCCATTACCCTAGGAGTGAGACTAATGAGATTTTACTCTGCCTAATGCCAGACAATTTTATTTGTCAACTGGGGGCATCCATCGTGGGGTATCTGAGGAGTCATTGGGTTAAATTGTACAAAATAATATGTACTTATTGACTGAATGGGAGGGCCAGACGGGGAAATATTGGCCCATGCTCATGGCGCACATACGCCATGACCTTGGGCCAAATGTTTTTCTGTCCGGCCCAACCTAAACTCAGTCAATAAGCATTTTACCACATGGGGTCTTTACACTATTTAGTAGCACTCAGAAGATGAAGTTAGGAAAATTTATCTAATATGCTGTTTGCATTAAATTTTGCTTTTCTAGCTGTAAATTAGTTGGATGTTAAAAAGCGACGAAATCTCCTAAAATTGCATTGCATGGAGCAGTACGTGTTCCTAGTAGGGCCATAAAGCTTTTTTCCGCCCTACTCGCCCTAATGCGTACAGCCCTCATACGGGTATTTTCTCAATAGCTTTGCAATGAAAGCGCGTGTGGGGCCATACGGGCCATATGATAATGATCAATGCTGGACCAGGAACACATTGAGAAATGGCAAGTGCTCTCACCACTTCACAAAACGTCTAAAAATCTAGTCAATCCAGACAACAAGTATCACTATTTTGTGCTGGTTGACTAGCTGCTTAGAAATTTATACTGAAGCCCATTTTTTATAAAGTCATAACATTGTTTAAAATTCTTAGTAAGCTGCAATATGGAATGTCACATACTTTTGGGGTCCAACTGTGTTGAGTTTAAACACATCGACAGCCTGATTCATGTAATCCTGAACAAGAGCTTCATCCACATGCACTGCACGAAGAAACAACTTCTTGTCTTTCATATCAGGAAACAATTCAACCTCAACCTAAAACCGTAATAAATGAAATTAAATGAAATCCATTACTCACAAACCACATGGAGCACCAGGTGTATGTTCTAGTTGGTGGTATAATGTCTCATATTTGTGATTGCATTATGATTCCTTGTGCTTTGATGCTTTGTGGAGGTGTAGCGGGAAGATTAGAGCGGTTTTCAAATGAATGTAAAACCAAAACCAAAGTAATTACTTTGGCCAATCAAAAAGGACAGAGACAATCCAGTAAACCAATCAAAACTCGAAGAAATCACAATCTTAATGTCCAAGTGGCTCACCTTTATATGACGCTATCGTTCGTTCTTTCATCAACTGCCGAGCCAAACGAGCCATGAAATAGACAGACTGATATATTGTTATTGCTCGTTTTTTCATTGATTGCCGAACTAAATGAGCCTGTTCTTATTGGCCCTGTATTCTGTAGTTGCTCTTAGTTTTTGCTTATTGTGGCTGTCTAAAATAATACATGTAGAAGTTTAATTGGGTATCACATCACTAGAAGGTTTGCAAGTTACTCACCCTTGGAAGCCCTGCAGCATTTTGCACAATGTCCGTCAACAGCCTTAAGATGATGTCACGTAATTCTCTGAACGGAGGATCAAATGTCAGCTTACCCCCATCAATTTTCAGTTGAACAACCATAACCTAGTTTGCAACATAAAAGTTCCAACAAAGGCTTAAAAATAAAATATTATTATTACAGTCCCTCAAAGAAAATTTTAATTGATCCACTTGGTGCTGATTTACTTTGCACTATGCAGATTTGAAGCGTTGTGCACATTATTTTATACAGATACTTTGCGTCTTACGTTTGAATGAATGATTTTGTATTAAGCAAGCACATTGAGCTCCAAGACTCATGTCAACGATTTTCACTGTTTTAAGAGAATGCTACAAGATACACACGGCCCAGTGTTAAATTCAAACCCTCAAGATGTTAACAATAAACATTTTTTATATTGTTTGACCAAGTAGTCATCACAGAGCAACTCAATAAGACTAGCAACTTGTGACATACCTCTGTCATAACGAATTGCAAATCTGAGAAATTTTCACCAAAGTCGTTCCCATCCTGTGAGAAAAACAGCATTGTGATAAGGATCCCATTCAGTTCATCATCATCTCACCCAATCATGCACCCATCATTACATTGCAATATGCCAAGAAATACCGTGGCCACCCAACAAACTTTTACATTTGACAACTACATGTAAAACAAACCATGCAACAAAGTTCAACTTACAGCTGTGCAAACTTTGCAAGGATGTATGACTGTCAATCAAATTTGCACACCCTGATTGGCGGATAATTTGTAAAAACTTTGTTAGGTGGTCACAAGTTTACCTGGTAAAAGCTGAGAAAGCTGACAAAATCGGCCAGGGAACTGATAACCAGCCTGCGAAGTTGTGTGGACATGAGTGCCGCAAGACAGGCAAAGAACTCTTGTACTAGAGCTGTTGAATCACCCTCTGAGTTGGGTACCAAGTGCATCCATTCCTGACGTTGTTCAATTAGGATTTGGGCACAAGCAGGGATCCAGCTGAAACAAAGATGTCGAGATTAGCATGTTGTTGTTTATTCAGACAGTACAACGTACACACTATATCCTTCCACCACATCTTACAGCACAACAGGCTGAAAACATAAGTCACAGGGCAGCAGGTTTTCGGTCAGGTAACATCAACACCAAGGTATACCAAGGTCTCAGACATTTGAGTGAAATTTGCGGTTGCCTAGCGCAGGTGGTCTTGAGTGGCCGAGATGTCATAGGCTTAATCTTTTAGTGATGCTGAAGTCTTTAGGCTTAAAGATTACTGACTAAGCATTGTTTTAGGCTCAAGGTTAGCCTTAGTCAAAAGTTAGAGTTGTTGCAATTAATTATTAACTTGACCTATGACTTGTGTTTTGGAGCCACCCGCTGTCTACAGTGCAGTCTTTCATACTAATCCTGGTGTGCTGACTCCAGCTCTATTTAAAGACCAAGTCAGTTTTGAGCTGTTTCATTTACATGAGGAAGCTGGTTGGTACTTTGGCTGTTGAAAATAATGGTAAGTGCAAATGGGAGCTGCGTTGGTTTCAGTGAGTCTTGTTCACACAAGTCACTCACTGAGATTTACCAACGGGCTCTGGAACAAAGATATTAAACAATTTTGGAAAATGTTGATATACCGGTAATTTATTATAATAATTCTTATAAATTAATTTATTGTAAAATTGGTAGTAGAGGCTCAGTTCCTGAAGATGGTGATGATTTCAATAATGATGATGATGCTGACGATGACAATTATGATGATGACGATGACAAAGTGAAGAAGGAGGACAAGGAGAAAGAGGGAAACATGCTTAATTAACCAATTGACTGCCAGGGGTTCCCCATTGACGAGTAAAATCGTTTGGCGTTAGACAGAGTAAAATTAAGGGGTAAAAAACATGGAACAAAACTCACATTTTCTTGAGAAATTCTCTGGTCTTCAAGCACTGCTCTTTGACAAAAGATTCAAACTCTCCTGGAGTAACAGGGAGGCCCGACTCAAGCAACTTATACCCGTAAACAAATCTAACCTCTGAGAATCTGAAGAAGCAACCATTTTCAAATTACTGTATAGCGAACACAATGGACACAACAAGTAAAACAAGCTCCCTGTCTGGTTTAAAATCACAGCATAGTGAAGGAGTCCTTCACTTAAAGACTCCAACACTGTATACCCTACATATGCCTTTAACCCATTGACTCCCAGGGGTTCCATGTTGACGAGTAAAATCGTCTGGCCGGTTTAGGCTGGTTTGGACGTCAAAGGGTTAATGGGTACATTAGTGAGTGATTAACATTGGGAAACAGAGTGCACACTGGCATGGTCCAATGGTTAGGGCATTGGATTTCCATGTGGTTGCATGGCTCAGGCTGGATTTGTCTTCCTAGGTTCAGAATTAACAACTCTACCATGCTTTACAAATAGCCAATAACAATATTATTGGTAGCCTTGTGTCAATTGTGACATTTACAGTAACTGTGTTACATTCTGTTTTAATTACTTCTTTCAGATTTATTTAAGTGAACTGTCTGTAAACAGCTGTAAACTAACTCAACTAACAACTAAGTGCTCTTCCAGTATGAACAAAGCATGAAAGAGCAAAGCAAGGAAACTTGACTTGGTGGAATGGGAAACATTTCCTTTATTAATGGCTTTGATTTTGACACATGGACAGTTTGAATAATGAAATCCCACTTTTCCTTCCCGTTGTCAGACTGATTCAACTCTGTCAACAATGTATACTGTACTTAACAAATTACCACTGTAACTAGAAATAAGGCAAAAAGTCAGTTTCTTTTAAATAGCAAATCTCTCTGGTATCATTGTCACGACTGCCTTGTGTTCTGTTTGAGTAGGGCACATTATGTACAGCACCGCGCAAAAGTAAGTTACCAGTCTCGTCTCGTTTCTCGCGAGACCAGAGTCTCGTCTCTAGAGTGTATGTAGATTTCACAGGTCGATTCGAGGTTTAAATGTGGACACGCAAAGACAATAACACACCAACCGCATGCTGCCATGCAAGTTTTTTCGAAACATCTTCTCTAAATCAGCTTCAAATCAAAGTACAGTGTGTGCAGATTTCACAGGCAGATGTCTACAAGCAAAGACAATAATACATCGCCGCCCACCACATTTTGACATAAAACTCTTTAGTGTCAAGCGTTACGTTTTGGAGTGCAAGTGTCTTTGTAAACAGGTTAACCTTCGGAAAGTTTTCGTTTATGCAGACACTTACAGTTTTTCAAACCGTCTCGTGAGACGAACATCTCGTCTATAGAGACGAGACTCTCGTCTTGTGAGAGGGTGGTAACTTACATTTGAGCGGTGCTGTGGGTACAAAACATAGGTCACAGGTCATAATGTTTTACCAATACAGAAACAACCCTAACCATTTACCAATGCTAACATTAGGTTTAAAAACTTTTGTTTAGGCCTAATAAGTCTAAGGTTAGCTTTAATGAATGTTTAGGATTCTTCCTGTATTAGTAGTAATTAAAACAATGACCTGTGACCTGTGTTTGTACCTGCCAGTTTGAGGAACATCAATACTGCACACCAGACACCAGTGCAAGTAAAAGCAATCTGTTTTTGACTCTTTTCTTGAGCTGCAACATTCGCTGTCCTTCTAATCATGATTAGCCATTACCTACAAGAATTAGCCGCTCCGTGGTGTTTTAAACAAATATTTAGTACAATGCACTTCATATGAAAAAGAGAAACACCCAGGGAACATTCTCATTAATCAACTAAGCAAAGATAAAAATAAAACTATTTAACTCAAAATAAATAAATACATATACTGTACCTGTCAAACCAGAGGTTCTGAATTCTCATCATCACTGGATTTGTGATGAAAAGGTTCTTTGTGCAATACTCCTTCGCTGAACGAAAAGAGTTGTGCCATGGCACCGGAGCTCGAACAGTCCTGGAAGGAACAAGAAGGGTCCAAATTAAAATAAACAAGAATATATTAAGCCATGTTTGAATGAAGCAGGGAATGAAAATGAACATCAAAAGAGCACAAGACAACTCATGGTACTTTATTGAATGTTGGTATAATAATATATTATAAGCACAATTGTGTTGTGCATTGCAGGCCTTCCAGAAGCTACTGATTGTCTCATGGTAGACACAGCTTAGAATGGGCAATATAAAAGCCATTTTAAAATTGAGAGGTGACTAAAAATTAAAAATTGGGCAACGTGATAATGACGATGATGATGAAAACCAAAGCTACCTTGCTGGTTCCACTAAATTTACCTTTGTGGGAAAGGCTTGGGGATCTCATTGATATGAAGCCTTTTCCTTTCACCAGGATCCATCAGAATATAATCAACTGGAAACAGACACAAAAAGATACACATAAATACTGGGTTATGTTTATTTCCTACTGATTGTAGACATAACAATTATCTAATATCAATAAATTAATAACAAAAACTGCTACAGCAGGTTAGACAATTAAGGGCCCTGAATTTGTAGAAACTTGAAAAATTATTTTGAAAAAATATTAACCCATTCACTCTTCAGGGGCAGGACGCCTCCAGTTCACGAGACAGCAAAATCGTCTGGCGTTGGACAGTCTGAGAGTCTCACTCCCAGGAGTCAATGGGTTAATAAATATTAAATAAATTTCATTGTCTGGAAACATAAACAAGACAACAGGACTCGGATTTTATTTCTTACCAATAGACTTGCGAACACTAAAGTCATAATCATTGACCACTTCTTGTTTGAGTTCACCGATAAGAGGGTCAAGTTCCGTATTTCGTTGTAGTTTCTCTGGTACCCTTTTCTGCAGTATCCTATCCATGACATCTTTGTCTTGTTTTGCCAGAGAATGATCTGGAATTCCCCTTGAAATGTAGTATTCATAACGCTGTAGGAACACAAATATTAAATAGTTGGAGTAAAAAATATTCAAATAGTGGAACTCAACTTTTTGAAAGTCATGAATGACCGTAGCTTGCAGAAAATGCTCTTCAATTTTCTGTCACCCACCTTTGTGAAGGACTTGTACCAAACAACTTAAAAAATCCCTTTAAGTTTTGTAGACCAACAAATTTATTCAGAAATGTTACTATACTTTACACTAACTGGCATTGCTACATATTGAATGCTAATGGCTGTTTCTGCTTTAGCATAAACTGTAGTTAATGTCTTATGTTGCAGGTCATTTTGTTCCTTAGGTTAAATTGCAACCAAACTAGGACATTTTCTTTCAACCTAGGTCAACTTGTTTCAACCTAGACCAAGTTGTTTCAACCATCATTTTGGCGGCAGGTCTAATTTGCAGGTCGCAGGTCACAGGGTGGCAGGTCATTGTTTCACTGATACAGAAAGTACCCTAAACATTCTTAAAAGCTAACCTTAGCCCTAATAAGCCTAAACAAAAATTTTTAGGTCCAAGGTTAGCTTTTATGAAAGTTTAGGATACTTTCTGTATTGGTGAAACAATCCTGCAACCCGCGACCTGCGACCTGCAGATTAGACCCGCTGTCATTTTGGGGCAGGTACAAAACACAGGTCACAGGTCATTTTTTATACGAATACAGAAACAACCCTAACCATTTACAAATGCTAACATTAGGCCTAAAAACATTAATTTTGTTTAAGCCAATTAGCCTTAAGGTTAGCTTTAATGAATGTTTAGCAATTTAATCTATAAAAAGGAACAAAATGACCTGCCACATCTACATCAATTACATTGACCTCTGTGCCTTACTAAATTATTGCATCAACTGTTTGAATGATAATCACATGCAAAGGAGTTCAGTGTGACAATGCAGTCTTAAATGTATTTTATCACAAATCTCCAACAGTCAGTGGCAACTGACCTCCACATCACGTTTAGAGACTTTTTCATCATCCATGCTCTCAACCTCCTCGAAAGATCTTATAATATCCAGCTGCTCAGCTGGTGTCATTGCTCTGCTGGGTGGCCGCCTATAGAATTTTAACAGATCAAATTAGAGGTCATGCATTAACAGTAATTTTTTTTTAATTGCAATTAACCAATAGCAATCAAAATTGTCCCTATTGTAATCCAGTGTCACCAAAATTATGTGCTGGGTGGCATCTTAATGAAATTTTT
The DNA here is from genome assembly GCF_036669925.1 of Montipora capricornis. Taxonomy (NCBI): domain Eukaryota; kingdom Metazoa; phylum Cnidaria; class Anthozoa; order Scleractinia; family Acroporidae; genus Montipora; species Montipora capricornis. The sequence continues at coordinate 9,712,832 of NC_090890.1, forward strand.
GCATCAGGAACTCTAAACCCCACTGAATTTGCAAACATGCCAACGTGAAACAAAGGTCTAAAGTCTGTCATCCTAATAAATAAGGACTACAACGAAAAACCATTTGCAGATGGCAGCTTTTTCTTCTCAGTTATTTTAAGACCCTGAGTATTGAGCTAGGTGGAGGCTGACCCCCTGACCTCCCTCCCATGGTAGACCAATGATCTACAGTATCCCCTGAGCTAATCTGAAACTATAAATTCTCTTTGTAGCCTTTAAAATAAATAAATCTTTGTTCTTAATTGAAGGGCTGGATGCAAAAAAGGGTAATTATTACCCTTTTGTCAAGTTTTTCAAGATCAGCACAATTGCAGAGCCTTGGGTATTTTTTTCGGGCTTCCCGTGCAGCTGCTTAGTTGTTGATCAACTAACCAGAATGATTTTTCCAACTTTCATTTCATTCTATTCCATAGTTCACACATGTGAAACTTACATATATTCTAAACAATCACTTGCAGAAGTAAGAGATGAGTCTTCATCACAATGTTAGGACACTGCATTTGATGAAATAAACAAAATGCAAAAGCTAAATTACATAGTTTACTGAACCCATAAAAACAAAAACTTACATTTGCTTTTGATCTCCTTCTGATTTGCTCCTTGCATGAGGACCCACTTTTCTTCTAGGTGATGTGGCTTCTTTGGCTGTTCTTTTTGTCAAGGGGTTAAAACAGTGGCCATTATCAGTTACAGGTACTACCTCCTTTGAGCTGATCATGGTTACAATGCCAGTTTTTTCAAAAAGGCTAATCCCAAGAAAATACTAAGAAATCAATGGAGACAGTTATCACAGTGCTCAGATCTTACATTCTTTACTTTCCAAGGACCTTTCAACCTTTTGAAAATAATGTTTCATTTTCATGTTTTCTAGAATCTTCTTCCATCCAAGTACATTATCCAATACTATCTTTGCTGGTTCAGTCACCTTCTATGTGAAAGACATAATAAAATATAAACTTATAGGATACAAGTTTGCTGCATTTGAGCTCTTGTCGGTGGTCTGATAGTACCCTGCAGCTTGGCCAGATTTTTCATCTTTAGGCTGGTAGCTGATGGTGTGTAATTATTCGCTATAGATTCACTGGGTGTCCTGGCATAGGCAGTCTCTTTAAAAGGGGCTGCTCGGGTCCAAGAAGAGTCTTTCATTATGGGTGGATGTTCACTGTGTCGTAAAACAATCTACAAAGAAAGAATTAAATCTTGAGTTATACATATGCCCCAAAACTGGAGGTGTTTGGAAGTCTAGAGGGTTAAAGGCCCACTGCACATTCACCCAACAGTGACTGCACACCGTGACTAGATTTCGTGATACATGAAATTATTCAAATGACTGACATGCTTTTTCCCACATGAGTCTCAAGCCAATCAGATCAAGCATTTGGACAAACCGTGATTTGAAAACTGTGGGCCTTTAATCAGTCAAAACCTGTGTTCCTTCAATTGTCTGGTAATTAGTAACTTGCCAGACAACTTAGATGTGACTTCAGTAAACACTGTGATGCATTCAAGGCGTTCGATTCCTTCAATGTTTGTTAAATCCATAAAAGAATTGACATTTGATTTCAGTGTTGTATATAATACCAAGTTAGTAAAATATTAGAAACGAAGGTCACTTGATATCCAACAGCAAAAAATGAAATTGTTGTCGAAGACCATTACTCGTCGCTTTAAAGATTCCAGATATTTATTTTTCACCACCTGTCTTGTTCATCCAATTGACGTTCCATTCTTGAGCTCCATGAGGGTATATTTTGTTTAAAGATGCACTAAAACGCCTCTTGCATTACAATGACTTCCGACACCACTGCAGGTTAATAATTAAAATTTAATGTTCTCCTGTGTGCACCATATAAATCTACGCATTACCCCAGCCCCCTCAAACCTAACAAATATGCACAGAAGACTCTATGCACAAACACACCACTTAGCAGGGGAGTGACAGGCAAGATGTTTCATGACACGAAAAAAACAAAAAAACAAACAAACAAACGCATTTTCTAACTGGATTGCCTATGGCAACCCAGTAATAATAATAATATTATTGTTCTGATAATCATAGCAATGAAAATAATAGGAATAAGAACAATATAGGAATCATAATAAATAATAATAATAAGTTGAGTTGAGTTGATTTATGGAATTAGAGCAGCATTTGAATGAATTTATTTAACAATGTTAAACGAAACAATTAATGACAGCTTGTTAAACGGGCGTTCTTTGTTGGAAGACTGTCCCTCCAGGTGGCAAAATGTCTGAAATATTCAGCCTGCGACTACAAAAACAAATCCTCTAAAACTACGTTACTTGAATAAACAAACAAAGAAGTGTTATGACATTGTCGCGACAATGAAGGAAATTGACTAAATTTAAAATCTAGAAGGTAGAAAATACCCTTCTATTTTAAAGATAATAATTAAAATACCTATTTTTTTCCTAGAAGAGATTATATTAATTCGAGTAAGATATATCAGTCCCTTGGCAAATTAATTGAATACGACATTTTAGAGTGTCCTATTCAAAATAAAAACCTATGATAAATTATGAATGATGATCCAAAGCTAATTAAGTTTATTTTCGCACGACATGATCGATTGCAAACCCAGTGCGATTACACATTAATCTCTTGTTGTTGGCAGTGGGTACGGTGACCAACTTAATAAGAAATAACCCAAATATATGCATTATACTATCACTTACTTATTGTCACATCAAAGCAGCTGCAAAAATAACACCAACCTGGTATAATTCCGAAGGTGTTTCGTGAGATGGCGGTAGAGGGGGTAATCCTGGAAGACCGCGCGTTTGAGAACAACTGAAAACTCCACTTTCGGCGTACTGAAAATAACGCAGTAAAATTGAATAAAAACTGCGTCCATTAAAATGACTGACACCAAACAGACCCTGAACAATACAATCAACAGTCTCTACTTGCCTTCACTCGCTGCATTGTGAATTGTGAAAAGAGCGATGCTCACTTATTTGGAAGACGAAATCAGAAGAAGTATCACCGAAACTCGCGCGAACCGGAAATGACAGCTTTAACCGGTTCTTGTCGTTACCAAAGATTTCCTTACATTTTGGATCAGGGACCAAAGGCCTCATCTAATGAGTTTGAAAACTCAAGGATTTCTACAAACGTTCACTCTGCGCCTCTTGACTTTGTGTTTGACACTTCTTTCGATGATCATCCGGGAAACGCAGTTGCCATGCTTACTCATTGTCCCGTCACGTTGCTACGTTCTCCCGCGGGAACGCGCGTAATTCTTTCCACGGACTTGTAACGCAATAATTGTAACGCTGTCTTTGTGCACTGTGTGTGCTTGTTACTTCCTTGAATAGGACTGTGCTGCAAGGACCGAAAAACTTCTTCATTCTAAGACAAACATGATTTCTTATAAAGAGCAAAACTAAGAGCTGTAGAGGGAGATGGGCGGGCAGGTGGCATGATGATATATCTACCAAGAGTCTTGTATCTACCAGAGTTCAAAGTTTGATAATTGAGAGAGAAATGTTTCAAAAATAATAATTATGAGTCCGGAGGCAAATAAGAGCACAAAATTTTAGAAGTCAGGGCCTGGATAACCCTATCTATAGGTGCATCCAAAAGTCCATCACCTGTGAGTGAATCTTGGTTCATCCCGCTTTTGCCCTCAGTCGGCCCCGAAAATAATTGGCAAGCTCGTACACAATTGAAACAAAATGAGAAAAACTTCAGCAACTTTTAAACCAAAAAAATGATCAGTTTATACTCGGAGTAAGTCGATGTTCGATGTATTAAGCGTGTGTGGTCTGCGCATGCTTTAAATACCCACCCATCACATCCTGTGCGCAACACCAATATTAACATCCTTTGCAGAAGGATTATAACTAAAGGTACACAGAGATAAAAATTCAACTTCATTAGAGCACCAATTTGCATAAAAGATCAAACAGCTCATAGAAAGTAAGGACTGTTTGACGTGTTTGTTTCCTTAATAAAGATAAGAATTAAAATTTATTTCATGAGCGGGTTCCGGATATGTTATGTATGGTTATAGCCGACTGACGACCGAGGTACATCGAGGTACATCGCACCGACTGTTTGCGATTCAACAAGCGAGAATGGAATAAATTGTTTTATTAAGTTGCATTAAACTCTGAAGTGTGTCAGTTTTACAAAAACACCGGAAGTTATTTAATTTTACCAAATGACCAAGTCAATCATCTTCCAAATGAGGTAAAAGAGTACATGAGCTGTTAATCGAGATATTGAGAGAGCCAATCAAACAATAGGAAGGCATTGTCGGAGATTGAAAATTTTTATTAAAATAATATTTGTTAGTCTTGCCGGGTTTATCATATGAGTTGATACGTAAAGAACCACCGTAAAGAAATTCGAAAGATGGTGAAGGGCTATTCTTAACGGGTCAAGTTACCCGACTATCAACTGATAGCTCAACTCAACTGATAAACCCATTCTGTATTTACTTCCCCTACTGACAAAAGCAATTACAGCTATCAGGATCGAACGGCACCATGATTTGGCTGTTATAAGAACAAATTGATGCGAGCAAATTGACCACCGTTCGTATAGAGAGGTCGAAAAACTGACGTTTCTAGCATTAGCCCTAAAACAAAGAGAAACTTCAGCTTTCTATTGTCCGTGCAGTGGTCAATTTACCTAAGTACAACTAAATTTCTACAAATCAATGGCGGTAGGCAGCTGCTTATAAACATTATTTACGAATGGATAAACTCCAGTTTACAATGAACTTCACAAGAACAAAGGGTCCAACTTTCACACTCTGTGCGTTGATACTCAGTCCCAAAGGAACTCATCTAACGACAACGACGCCATAACAACTTGAATAAACAAAGGCACTTTTTTATGTTAATCGGCAAACACAGTCAAAACTCAAACGGAAAACTAAATGCTGCAGGTAAAACATTGGTATTCATAGCCTTAATTGTGTGGAGTTAGCGCAATGGGGACTCTTGAAGTCATCCCAGAAGGTATGAACTCGTAGTATTTTGCCTGATAAATATCTCATAAGCACCCATCTTGTAGTCAATACCTTCCTGTTTGGAGAGACTGAACTCTTCTAGGATATTCAAAGTGTAGTTTCAACAGAAATGCTTCCTGAAACGTACTAATCATTGCAACAGTGCGATAGCCGAATGAAGACGTAAACCTATCCGCGTGTCCTGTTTCACGACAAGGGTGCAATACCAGTGTGCAATAATGTTGTTCTGTGTACAGAGTTAGCTGCTGTGCAGTTTTTAATAATGCAATCAAAGCTAAGAAATCATGCGCTGCAAATACTCTTTCACGGAATTGTTTAATTCCTTTTCCCATTCTAGCTAATCTCCCAGCCTATGTCGTTCTCCAAACTGTTTTTCACTTCAACTCAGTTAAAATTATCCCGAAAAATGAACAAGCCAAACTTTCCAACTGGCAATGCTCTCTTCCGATTCACCACTCAGTTCCATAACGTGTAAATCATTGATGCCAGTGACCTTTTCCCGAAAATTCATATCTGATTGACGGAAAATTATTGTTTGCGCTCAAGCTACCGTGAGGAACTTACTTTTACCATCGATTCAGCGGCACGAGCAGCAGGTATTAGAGAGATTTGAGAATCGCGTTTACCGCAAACGCCGGGGAAGCGTTAGGCTCAGTGAAATTTGCGTTTTGCCAAAAATCAAAGAAATTTGTTTCATTGTACTGTATATCATTTCTTGCATGTTGTCAACAGATATCAAATAATTTCCCAAAAACTGAAAGAGAGAGCGGTCAAGCTCAGTTTAATTTATGACAAGCAGCGTGTAAACGCAATGCTGATACGTCTCTTTATTGATTGCTCCTAATTCAAATCAATAGCTCATGCATTTAATTTATTTTTTCGTCATAATTTAATTGCCTTAGACTAGCCTTTCATTCTAAATGAAATAGTCGAAGTATAAACTTAAAGAAAAAAAATTAGAATGTAGGACTCTACAAATTAGAGGTGTAGTTGTGGGATGGCGCAGTTGTGAGAGCACTCTTCTCCCACCAATGTGGCCCGGGTTCGATTCCCAGATCTGGCGTCATATGTGGGTTAAATTTGTTTCTCCGGGTACTCCGGTTTCCCATCTCCTCAAAACTAGCATTTGATTTGATTTGTGTTAATTTTTAATTTCAGTTTACAGTGTCCCTACAGTGCGCTAGAACGACGAGAACTTAAATAAAGTTCCTATCCTTTAAATGAATTGGCCGGAGACTTTTCGTGAACCGGACCCTCAAATAACAGCCTCCCCTTCTCCCTCTTGAAAGAAGAGGAAATCGAGGGAAAAAGTATCTTAAACATAAACTCGGGACTACTTCATGCGTAATTTTGCTTTTATTGAAGTGAAATTCAGCAGGATTCGATGAAGATCAGGATTTTCAATGGAGTTCCCTTCGAAGAAAATGAAGGAGTGCACTTTACCTTGACTTTCCTCGCGAAGACTGCTCTCAAGCACCCTGAATCAACCTCTGAATCATGAATTCAATCATGTCAATTGCAATTGTTGTCATTACAACTGGCCAATCAGGTGCCTCTCTAAAAATAGCTGCGTGGCTAAAATTAGATTTTAAAAAACATTGGAAGCTAAGAGGCCCATGTATGGGGAGTCCGATCTCTTACGTCATCTTCTCTTGCTGCCCTTATCAACTTTTTTCGCCATTCTCGTATACAAAAATTTCATTTACTTATTTAAATCCTACACAGAAAATGGAAAAATTAACCTGATTCTCAGACTGTCCAGGTCGCTCGTGTCACGCACTCTACTCCCTTAGAGAGCGTGACACGAGCGATCTGGACCTTCTGAGAATCAGGCTATGGAAAATAAGCGATTTGAGTATTAAGGGTCCATCGATTCCTCAGAGTAAAACTGAAGCACCACCTTTCGCTGAAAAATGTATTTTCTCTCAGAGATGGCCTACAAACTCACTTTATAGTTTGTAAGGAACAACACATTTTATTCATTCAGTACCAAGACAGTCCAGTGGCTGACTTAGGTTTTTGAACACATGATATCCAAGATTAAGGCCCCGTCAAAACGTATCCGGATATTTTTGAATCCGCAACTTTTTCTTTCTGGATTAAAAAATATTCCTATCCACTCGTAGCGTATATTTGCCCGTCCACACGTATCCGAAACGTATCCGGATTCCGACAGTACTCAGGACTCCTCAAGGAAACAGAGGTAACAGATCATGAGCCATAAAGAAATAATATTGCTCTCGGCAGCCATCTTGAGAATTGATTTCACGATAAGGAGCTGGGATCGATCTTGTTACGTCATCCGGATTTAGAAAAATTCGGAGGTTCCGGATTCACAGCGGATTCGCCAGCCAATTCAACGGATACGTGTGGACGGAAGGACGGTATCCGGAAAGAAAAATTCACGGATTAAAAAATATCCGGATACTTGTGGACGGGCCCTAAAGCAACCATGAATCATATTACAAAAAGGCATGAATAATAAGTTACCTGAGCCAGTTTTTGAGGTAGTGCACTGTAAGTGCACTAAACACTACCTCACCAGGTTGTAACAGTGTCACAGTGTCCGCTGTGCCAATAGGCACGCAGCGCGTGCACGAATCACAAAAACTAAACAGGTCTGTTGGAAGCGTGCTTGAGTTCCAACAAAATGAGCCCCAAAATCGGCAAGAATTTGTAACGCTGGTGAATAATAAAGCAGCTGCTATTTTGAAAACGATGGAATTACCTGATGATAAATAACCTCGTCTAGGAGAGTAAGTTTTTGACCTTGAAACAATGGTCAACCTCAAGAGTTGGGCGATTGTGATCTTTGTGTTGAATTCTCACATTTCTTGTCAAACTTTATATCACTTGAAAGAAAAAAACTAGCAAAAACAAAATCCCGGTGTCTTGCAATCATTTTGACACGGATGTATCCTTATTTGTTACACGAGTAACACGCAAGGTCACTTGATCACGGCGCCCGCTGAATTGGATGCCACTTTCGATTTTCCGATTTACTTGTGCAGCCAAAATTACAAAAGAAAAATTAAACGTAGCAAAAATTTCCCAATTTTTTTTCTTTGATGATAACTTTTTATATTCGCAGTTCAAAATTTAAGTTGCTTTCATGTCGCAAATTTCGTTGCTGATGGCAAAATATTTTATTCTCGACCGACACTTCCTAAAAATGTCCTTCTGTTCTTCCTAAAAACTGTGTATCAATATTCATTTACTTTTGCATCAATATTTGTTTCCCATAAAGCAGGATAACAAAATCTGCACCTTGCATGGTTGGCATTTTTGAGCGTTAAAATAGAATTTTCCGTCCTGTGTTTCTGGCACTAAGAGGTATATTTTGAGGCCTCCCATCCAGACGATAACCCCACCGGACGGGGGATTAACTTCAGTGAACTTTTGTCTGAGAAAGCTGTCAGACTCTCAGAGTGCTCGCTGCAAGTTGTGAGGGAACTTGAAAACGATCAGCATATCAGCCTCGAAGCCAATGTTTCTCAATTGCCTCTTATTTTCTTCAATCTTTTTGCGTTTAGTGTTTTACCGTAACCATGTCTTCTCAGGGGGCTATTTACCGAAGACATCTACCATGGCACTTTCATGATTTACGATACCAAAAAAATATCGTGTACTATTAGGGCTACATATTACGCAAAGACAACTTGAATCTCCTGGGAGACAAAACGCAGCTCAGTTGACAATATGGAATAAAGTGCTGTGTTGCCACACTACCACACGTACGCAATGCGTGCCTATTTTTTGAATGTCCGGACACTGGGGACTCTACACAGTTTTCATACGTAACGTTAAGGAATTATTTTCGTTGTGTCTAGTTATCTGTTTAGACCTTCCTTGACTGGTCTCCTTATTAGGGCCGTTGTCTGCCGGGGAATTGAACGTACATAGTTGGCTTAGTGTCCTAATTACACAAAAAAGGGCTAATTGAGCAACAAAATCTTTTACCGGTCTGTCAAGGCGAAAAGTCACATTGATTTGAAACTTGAAGAAAACGTTTGGATTTTACATGGGTTTTGCCATGAACAAAAAAGAGATCGTTATTAAACGAGTGTCTATAAATGAAAGAGGGTGATTATTTGCGGCTTTGCAATTTTGGGTCGGTTTCCTTCCTGAATCGGGATCGGTGGAAATGAGTTAATTGGAAAGTATTTTTTCTTCTGGAGTTTCATCCCTATTTGTTCCTAGAAGTCGCAAGAGCATATTCACGAAGATGTGACTTTTATGGAAAAAGTGTTTCTTTAGTGGATTGTTTTTCTACGTCCTTTTACTGTACTGATAATTTTTTTTTTGATAGTATGTGGTTTTCAAGGAAGAGGAAATAGTTTAGGATGCTTACTGGCCAGCAATGCCCGTCAGTTGCAAAGAAAATGGAAAACTTGCATGATAATCCCTCGCATTTTTCTGGAGGAGTGTATATCATCCTCAAAGTGTGTTAATTTGAAGGCGTCGTAGAGTTTGTCGTCTGGCCGGTCAGAAGTAGCCTCCTGCGCAGACATTCTTGTGACTCGTCACGCAATCTTTCCTCCTCAACATTGAGGAGGAAAGATTGCATGATGAGTCACAGGAGCGTCTTCACGCCATCAGTTGCTAGGTTACCAAGTCAGCGACCGAAACAGTTGAAACGAACAAAAGAGCAGTTAACACAAAACTTAACCTTTTATCGATAATTACCAAATCCAGAATTCCGTTTGATCGATTAATGCTTGTTTTCCTCATAGAAATATTCTCGAAGCCAAGAATGCGTCAGCCAGAAAGAAGTTCTAGCCTTTACCAATTAAGTATCAGTCGCGCTCCTCAACTCCGTTGCGTGAACAGCCCGGTGAAGTCTTGCGGAATTTGTGAGAATTGCTGTTTAGGAGTCAAATTGAATCAAACTAAAGCATGGTTTTGTCGCAGCGGGGAGCCCGTTAAAAGGAAGTATCTTTTGGGTCTTGTTCAACGTTTTGATTCCAAGGATTTGGCGGAATATGTGACTTCTCTGTTACAATCTTTCCAGTATAAAGACTTCACTTACATGCGATCGAGGAGCAAACCAAGTTTGATTGTGGATACCGTAAGCCCACCAACGAACCACGCTTTGAATGAAACCGAATTATTGGATACTGTGGAAAATTATTTGGAATGGTTTTCTGTGAGTACGTATTGGACCAAGGCGAATTATATGTTGGGTTTGATGCAGTTGTGCGATACACATCTCCTACACATAGTAGCAACAAGGACCAGAGCTTTGTGTGAAAGAGAGCGAAGAAAGCAAAGAGCAGTTGAAGATGGTTTAATCGATAGAGGTTTGTGTATTTTTATCGCTTCGACAATAGAGATAAGGAATGTGTTTGGTTCCTCGGCCAAAGAAGTGAAATAAAACAATCTACAATGAAGTCTGGTTACGCCAGACAGGATTTTAAAATATCCTTTGGTATGACTGGTAGTCTAAAAAAAATTCCGATTTCGTGTATATGTTTTTATCGTTCAGTCCAAACGATGGATAACGTCATCCATTGGATAAAGCACAGTGGAACCAATTGCACTATCCAATGAATAGTGATTTACAGGGGTGGATCTAGGATAAATAATAATTATTATTAAATACATGGATCAGGGGTTTGTGAACTGCCACTGGAAAAGGAAATCCTGTAAATACAAGTGTTTGGGAGTTGCCTGTGGAGAATCTGATAACATGTGATGATGTTGGTGATAATAATAATGATGATAATAATAATTAATAATAATAATTATTATTGTTATTATGATTTATTATTATTATTATTATTATATTATTATTATTATTATTATTATATTCTATATACAAGGCTAAAAGTTAAAAAAAAATTAAAATATTCAAACCAAACGTTTTCGTTTTTTAACTTTTAGCCTTGTATATAGAATATATTTTACTAAGCGAACATTATGGACATTATTATTATTATTATTATTATTATTATTATTATTATATTTTAACACACAGGTGATTATACAAAATCCCGCGCTCTCATTGGCTCGCTATCTCGGATTATCAGCCGATAATCACCTCGATGGACAAAATGGCTGCCAGTAGTCGTTTTGCCACTGTAAGTGAAGATGATTTCGTGTTGAAATGTTTTTTTTTTTCTCTTTTTTGAAATAATCACCTGTGTATTTATACTAAAACAATTATTCGCTTCAGGCTCAGTGATTATCGGTGAATAGTCACCTCGACTTTGTCTCGGTGAATATTCACCGATAATCACTTCGCCTTCGGCGAATAATTGTTAAATATTAATATAGTTTTTTGTGGTTTATCGAATTGTTTTTTTTTTTTTAATGAGAATACTATTTATTGAAAAATTTAAATAATTGAATGTAATAATTATGTAAATATTCAATTTCTTTTAGCCTTCTTAATCTTGTAAGTAATTATTGTGAAGTTTTAATAATTAAAATTATTATTATTATTATTATTATTATTATTATTATTATTATTATGAACACTTGACAAAATTATTCAGAAATTTAAGTTATACATTCAAACATTTTAAACAGAGGGTGTAAAGTGGGGGTTTGCAGGTCATTGTTTTACCAGAAATGAAACGACCCATACCTTTCCAAAAATGCTAACCTTAGGCTTATTAACACTATCTAAAGTATAGCATTTACGCATAATGTTTGCATTAGTAAAGGTTTGGGTTGTTTTAGCTATGATCAAACAATGATCTGCAACCCTAAGTTACCACCTGCAACCTGCAGTCTACACCTTCCATATTTTAAATGCCTTAAAATCATGGGCAAAGCTATTGCAAGCCTCTTTTCAGTCAACCTGGGACGAATGATTGAAGGCTTCTGAGACATCAACTATGAGGTTTACCTTTCCCACCCCTTCCTCATAACAATCAAATTCCTCATTGCTGGTGTGGGAGACTAGGATGGTTGTATTTTTGATCCCAGGGAGGCAAAACAAAGAGTTGCATGACTGGTGTAGTAACCCAAGGAGGGGTGATTATTGCATGCAAAATGCAGGGTATATTAGATTAAGAGTTTACAAGAGATGTACAAGAGGTGTACCATGTTTAAAATAATGAATTGACTGGTACTGACTACAAGGGGAATTCTGTTCTTGAATGATATGGCAGTGCCTCAGTGGAAGCCAAAGGAAGGGAAAAGGATGATATAATTTGGTATAATTTGATCAAAATAACTGGTTCCCATCTGATTGAAATGTTACTTAAACTTTACTTATTACCTGAGGTAAGGCAAAGTAGCAAACACTTCATATGCTGATTTTCTGTCATGATAGGCAATGTCTGTTGTTTATCTTTATACTGATGTTTGCTTGATGAGGGAGGAAGACAATTACTAATAATTCTTATTTCTATTGGAGGCGCAGTGGGCTCATCGTTAGTGCGCTCAACTATGGATCGAGACTGTGGTCCGGGTTCGGGTCCTGGCCAGGGACATTGTGTTGTGTTCTTAGGCGTGGCACTTTACTCTCATGGTGCCTCTCTCCACCCAGGTGTATAAATGGGTACCGGCAAATTTAATGCTGGGGGTAACCCTGCAATGGACTGGCATATCCCATCAAGGTGGGAGTAGAAATACTCCTAGTCGCTTCATGCTACAGAAACCGGAGATAAGCGCCGGCCTGATGGGCCTTCTAGGCTCGTAGCAGACTTAACCTTTATCTTATTTCTATTATCAGTATAATGAAGGTTAATTTATTTTATGTAAGCTGAACATTGAAAAGAAAGAAAAAAAGGGACAAAAGGTTCATAATTGCATATTTTTTTTTATTATTTAGATAATTATAGGCATGCAAAACATATGGGCCTGAGGAGGTTTTTGTGTTTCTTTTCCTGTAGATGATGATGAGTACATGTCCCTGTGGAGTCATATGGCTGGAAACACTGTCCAAAATACTGCAGAAACAGGAAGCAACAAGTCTTTGCTGATAAGGTCACCAGCAAGTCACACAGAAACCTCTGGTATTCAGGATACTGACACTGCTTCAGACATTCTCTCCTTGTGTAGTGATGATATTGAATTAAGCCAACAAAAGACCCGTGAAGGGTCGAGCACATCAATATCACAGTCTCAAAGAGGAACAGACTGTGCTGACATTAGTTCACAAGTCTCTGCAGGCTTTGTTGGTAGTCCAATATCTCCATGTCAGACCCGTTCAATTCCACCCTCCAGACAATCTCTGCGAAAGAGTCCCAATGAAATGACAGATTTTGAACGGGAATACTTTAGTGAGGACTACATGTCGGGTGAAGATGCTGATGAGAATGTGGCTCAATCCGGAGTTGATGATGACTCCCATATGTTGGATGGTTTAGGTTCTGAAAAGTACAAAGACTTCTTGCGGTGTTTACCTGTGCACTTGTCCAAACGAATCTTAGGAATGTTAGACAAGAACAGCTTAACAAACTGCCTGTGTCTGAGCAAACATTGGAGAGTTCTTGCAGAGGAAGTTAAACAAGATTATTTGGTTCACCAACTAATGACTGAGGAGATTATGCTCATGCAGGTTGTTATTATGTTAAGTTAGTTTTTTCTTTTACTCAATTCAATTTAATTTATTGTGTCATTCCATAATCTTGTACAGTTTAGTTTTATTGCTATTGTACTATTTCATTGAGGGAAACCTTTCTTTTTCTCAAAAGCCATATATTGCATCTTATAAGTGTTAATTGAAAAGGGAAGCGATTTCCAAATTCCTGTCACTGCACCAACATATAATTTCAGTCCAGAGCATTTCTCAACATATCATGCCAAGATATCCAAACACGCTATAGGGATTCATCCTCTGCCCCAGCTACAAAACAGGTTGACAAATCTATTAATAACAACACATTCACTTAAAGAGCTACATGTCTTAACCCTTTCAGCCCCGATAGTGCCAAATGGCACTTATAGATTTTACTCTGTCTAATGCCAGACGATTTTACTCGTCAATGGGGAACCCCTCGGGGCTTAAAGGGTTAAATAAGTTTTGTTTTGTGTTTTTAATTTTTCAACAAATTTCCACCAAAATTATGTGAAGCAATGTTATACAATTACTTCTATGATAAGCTCACGGTGAGAAGGCAAACCATCCTCAATCCAAGCCTTTTTCTGCCAACTCCGTCGTGGAATCTGCATGGATTGTTGTGTGACAGCCTGTCGTATGACCCATTCTCTACAGATTTCAAGGTAACCCACTCCATAATACCAACAACCTAGTCTGGTGCACATGAAAGAAAAGCCAGTGAGAGTAATCTTTCATTCAGAGTTGGGAGACTACTCACAGCCTAGTGAAAACCAAACATATACTCGTCTGGTATTTAGTTGAAAGCTCAACAATAATAATTTTCAGAGTCTACCATTGCCATGATAATTGTTGTCAGTTGTGAGCAGGAAAGGAATAACCAATCTGATGATACGGTTTTCGTTATGTTCATTGAAAAGCAGGAATCCCGGAGTCTGACCAATATCGGTACTCTATTGTAACTAATATCATGTCTGCCTTCTCTTCAATGCAAGTCTAAGTGTGAAGTTTTTGTCATCATCATGGTAATTTGTTCCAATTTACATATGAAAAACTTCGCACCTAGACTTGCTTTGAAGAGGAGGCAGACGTGAACTCGGAAATGGCCTATTTGACTGTGTCAATGATACAAAAAGACTTTTAACAATAACATTTGGATTTAATTTAGGGAGCATCAGCTAAGGGCATGAATCCAAGATATGCAAAATTTGTAACTGTGTGTGTTCCTCTGGGACTCGGTGAAGACGCCAAAAAAGCTCAAAATCGAGACAGAAAATATCAGAAGGACTTACAAGGAGATCACTTGAAAGAATGTTATGAAGGTATTGCAACCAAGGAGGTGGAAATGGAAGAAAGAAACATTTATTGTGGAGCTTACAATGTACTGGTGCTTCAAGACATGTAAGTGGAGTGTGATTTATGTCATTGTAGTAATGCCTTCAATTTCAGCAGTTAACGTTTGACTTGTGGGTTAATTTATGCCCTGACAGGCTGACACCATTCGTAGGAAGGAAGGAATATCTGTGAAACCGAGAATCATCTCATCAACAATGCGCATGTGTTTGTCCTGTTATTGGTAGTGGTTGAGAGAAGTGCGTTCTTTCCCTCACTCACCCCAATACCTTAACTTTTAACCACAAACCAATGGAAAATGTGCTCGCTTCAATATTGATGTCTGGAGCGCACATAGCGTGGTGGATATTGCTCGCGGACTGCATCTCAGCGCTCCGAGTTCGAATCCCAGCTGGTGCACTCCAAAGTCCATTCACGACCCCATAAGCTGCATAGCTTTCTGAGCTTTTATTATCGTCGTGCTAAAATAAAGGCTGTCTGTCTGTCTGTCTGTTTGTCTGTTCAGCTTTCCATCCATTCGTGATGGGTAAAATGAGTACCGATGCCCGGGGGGGGGGGGGGGGGGGTACTCGATGTATCCCTGGTTGGGGAGGTGCGGTGCGGCCTCTCATACCCTGACCCTGTTTAAGACAAATATCGCTGATTTTCCTACCCATTTTATGACAGAATTCCCATTTTTTGATACCCTGTTTAAGACATTTAACCCAGTTTAAGACAAAAATTGATAATCGATACCTGATTAAGACAAAAAATGATAAATTCGATACCCTGTTCAAGACAAAAATTCCGAAAAACATACCCTGGCTGGCCGCACGTCCCCATTAAGCCCTTATAAGGGAGTACCCCCCCCCCATCCCCCCCGGGTAACGATGTTACTGGTGACAAGTTGTGCATGCAACGGGATTGGAGTAATGCCCACCCCAAGTTACGGCAGAAGCTAAAGAAAAAGAAGCTTTCGGGTTGCCTTCCACTTTGGTCGGCTTCTTGTCTTGTCTTGTCTAATATTGATGGTATCCTAACATTTTTTCGTGAAAGGGAGGATCCAAATCGATGCGCAAACTTCAGTGGAGGACGACTGGTGGTATCTGGGTCTTTTGACAGACGAGTGAGACTTATGGATGCATCCACAGGGAAGTGCGAGAGGATAATCCAGGGACATGCTGGATCTGTCCGCTGCGTTTATGTATCAGAGAAGAGAGGAATCGTGCTTAGTGGTGGATATGACACCTCAATACGGTACGTTACATTTGGAAACTTCAACTGTACATGTCAAGGGTATTTGAAAGGCTTCGTGAAAAGGGTTTATTGTAATGCTAGGCATGTCAGAGTGTTAAAAAACAGCCAAGTGGCGACAACAGCTTTCTTTAAGGCGCTGTTACACTCGATAATGTTTCTTGCAAGTATCTTGTTTCGCAATTGGTTGCGTCAAAAAATCTCACATGGCGAAAGAACTTGCTTGACATGTGTTACACTTGGCAACGTTTCGTGCGACTTGTCTCGTTTTCGATGATTACACGAGGTTAAAGGAACATTTTCATTGGCTGGTGCTGCAAACCATTGCGACGCAAGTTGCAGGACCAATGTTATGTTGAAAAATTCGTTGCAACGTTGCGCGAACCGTTACGGAAAGTGGAACCAAATGTTACTTTCCGCGGCTTCGTCTCGCAACGTTTTTGGCCGTTGCAAGGTATGTTACATTGGGCAATGTTTCGTGCAATTTCTCTCACCATATTTATTATGGAGTTGCACGAAACTTGCACAATGTGTAACAGCGCCTTAAGAATGGGAGAAATAAAGAAAGTTATAGAATTGTGCATTCCTCTTCTGCTTCCTTCCCTCTCTTGTTTTTTGGCTCTTTCTTCTCTCTCTCTTTCTTTTCCGTTTTTGTCTCGTGTCTCTTGTACCCCGACTTTTTGCCTCGTTTCTCATGACCTTTCACCATTCTCTTCCTTTTCTCTCTCTTTCAATCGGCTCTTTGTCCTTTCGACAGATGCTGGGACATAGGAAGAGGCAATTGCAAGTGTATATTTAGAGGGTAGGTCAATGTGTATCTGCAAATTACTCTTGTGGTGATGCCTTGCATGGTCAGCGCGACTCGAAGCTAACCCTTCGAGGACGGGAAAGAACGGACATAATGTAGTGTACATGTTAGACGAAAATGCGTTAAAAGATAAACGTACATTGAATACCGTTATCATTAAGAACGGTCAAAGCGAAAAATATGTAAATTTTTAACATTGAAGAAATGTATCGTTTTGTCGTTGGCGACTTGGGAATGCTCGAGGAAAATCTGATTGCTCCTTCTACCTTCTGATTTAACGAGATAGAAAATACTAATAAATTAAGTAAACTTTGATCGAAGATATTGTTACTGATGTTAGTTAATTTTATAGTTATCTTACATTTCCTTTTATTTCCTATAGACACAGAGGTACTGTACTTTGCATCTCGCTGCACGGAAACACTTTGGCTTCTGGCTCGAGAGACAAGAGTGTAAAAGGTATAAATACCCAAATGCGTCGCTAGTTGCTGTAGTTCGGGGCACGCATTTCGAAATAGCGCTTTTATCCTCTTGGTTTGCAATCAAATTAGCCCTTGTTGTAGTTTCTTCAGTTCATGCTACATGACAGACATTAATGGGTGCACTCAGAGGGGTTTGAAGCGCGCGAGCTTTGGAAAAGCTTTTTTTCCGCTCGCATTCGCACCTTGTGCAGGCTTTTCGGGCGAGGCAACTTTTGCCAGTTTCAGCACTTGGACTCCTTCAATTTGACTACTGTCTGTTTTGCTGTTATGTGGTCTCATCGGTCAGGAGTCCATTCAGAAGATTACGCCAAGCCGACCACATTGCTGAAGGAAAGACCAGACCACAACACCGGGAACTACATGCCCTACTCTTTCCGACTAGTGTGTGGGATCTTTAACGTCCCACAGAGTTTATGAACATTGCAGGGTTGTGAGACGGGTCCTTATCCGAGAAGACTTGAAAGTCTAACCATTTGCGGGTGTAATTACAAAGGCAGCACTTTCTCCTCAATTATTTTAAGACCCTGAGTGTTGGTCCGGCCGGAGTCGAACTCACGACCTCCCGCATGGCAGCCCGATGCTCAACCAACTGAGCCACCGGTCACAGGTTCTTTTGTCATGTTAAAAGAGGAGGCAAAGGTATAGGGCTAATTTCACTACAAAGAAAGGAAGGCAATCCAAGGGACACAATCCAGCAGCAGGATATACTCTGTCATTATAAGAATTTTCCTATAAAACTTGGTATGCTGAACGTGGAAATAATCAATTCAAGAAAGCAAACCATACCTTAAGCACTTCTTTATCGTTAAAGTCGTTGCTTAGACGTAATAATTGGAAGAACGTACAAGTACTGAGACTAAATCAGCGTCTGAAGTCTAAGCAATCTCCAGGGCCGTAGCAAGGGGAGGGGCCGGGGGGGGGGGGGGGGGGGGGCGCCCCTCCACTTTTTTCCCTAAGGATGATGCTGCTGTTGAGTCTATTGAAGCAGTTGGTTCCCAGCTATCTCTACTTGGGGATAGAAAAAATCAGCCAAGCAACCATTCCCTTGAAATTTAAAGGCCCAAAGTGCTGGAAAATACACTTTCTGGTGTTTCGTTTTCAAATATCTTCATTGGAAGGGCGGGGGGGGGGGGAAGGGGGTCACACCAATGCCTCCAGTCCCTCCCCCTACAAAGAACGGGCTTACACACCTACAATGCGTCCTCCGAACCCCAAACCCCCAACTTTCAAAATACAAGTTGCTAAAATCTTTGTGCCCCCTCAGTTTTTCCGGGCCTGCTACCGTGCTACGGCCCTGGGGCCCGTTTCTCGAAAGTCCCTTAACTTTACGGGCCATTTTCGGGTGTCACAATCCCCTTGTATCTGAAGAATGGAGAGGATTTAATTCGTCAAACTTCACAGTCATTTTTCTTTTTGTTACCTTAAAAACATGTTAAAAGATCGGCTTTCCAAAACAAGCGGTTGGCAATTTCACAGATGGCTTTTCGGGCCCGAAAAGTTTTCGGGACTTTCGAGAAACGGGCCCCTGATCTCAATGATTACGTAGGTCTAGTTAACTTACCTACCGGGCCTTTTTCAAATTGACACCAAATTAGTTTGTGTGTTTGCTAATAAAAAACAAACCATAATTGTTTTCAGTGTGGAATTTTACTACAGGCAAGTGCCGGCGGACATTTCGTCATAGGCACGTGGTACAAACAGTTCATGTAAGTGCAATTTTTTTATTACCTTTTATCTGCTCTTGCAGCTCTTTTTAAAATGGAGGCGGTCTGGCCCAGTTGTTAGAATGCTTGATTTGCATGTGGATGCTATAATCTCCAACAGGAGAGGTCCTCGGTTCTCGAGCGAATTTGCCTTTACCTCGCTTTGTCAATAGCCAACTGGTTTCTTCGTTCCGATCGGGTCACTATTGAGTGCTTTTGTTTTATTTGAATTGTAAAGTTAAAATTCGCGATCCAACAAGCCTTTAAATCACCTTGTAGAAATAAGCAATTTGTACAAGGTATACTTTCCAAAATGAGTTTTTCATAAAATAAAGAATGTTTATGAAATCTTATGCAACAGAGACACTGTGACGGTAACAGGACTGTATTAAAAACCACTAACAACGACTTGAGCAAGTTGGAATAATTTGGTCCCAGTTCCGAAATCACTCTTTCATGGCGCCCGGCGTAGCAGGCATCTTGCAGCTCGACAAAAATGGTCACAGAACATTTTACCATTGATGCACAACTTGGGCAATTTCAGCAACTTCTGAAAACACGCGTGATACTAATCCTTAATTTTACTCGGCGCCATGCGATTACTTATACAAATTTGATTTCCGGTTGTTGTGCGCGTGCGGATAAAAAATTGAAACTGCACTGCCCGAGAGAAGGTCAATATGGGCTTTTGGTTAGAAATTACCTTTACTTGTACCAAAAAAAAGCCACGTTTGTTTACTGCCAACTGAGTCGACTTTTTTGTTTGCTATTTAAGGTATCAGATGCACTTGTTGTGAGTGGATGTGAAGGAGGGAAAGTTAAAGTCTGGGACATTGAACAAGCATCTCTTCTAAAGGTATTAATCATGCAAGATAACTTTTGAAAAACTTTGAGAATGAAATTAGCCGTTTTAGGGAGAAAATGAAGTTATGAGAAGTTCAGAAGGACTACTGCAGAAAACATTTCTTTAAATAAAATTTTCTGCTACCTGAAGAATTTTGCTATTAAGCCACCTCGTTCACGTTGCACAGTGTAAATTTCCCTCGAACTGGATTGGATCGAAAGGATTTGAAGTGAAGAGGATTTACTGTTTTATGTCTCAAAAATTCCACTCCTGTGGCCTGTTTCTCGAAAGTCCCGATATCTTTTCGGGCCCGAAAAGCCATTTATGAAACTGGCAACCGCTTGTTTTGGAAACCCGATCCTTTGACATGTTTTCAAAGTAACAAAAAGAAAAATTACTGTGAAGTTTGACGATTTAAATCCTCTCCGTTCTTGAGATACAAAGGGAATTGTGAGACCCGAAAATGCCCCGTAAAGTTTCGGGACCTTCGAGAAACGGATCCCTGAATTCGAACCCATGACCTCTGTGACGCCGGTGCATTGCTTTACCAACTGAGCTATGAAGTCACTCAGTGTCGATGAATGAAATAAACGTATATTTGAAGCCACCTGAATTATTCGGGTGTCTATAAGAGACAGGTTATATTGCATAACCTGTACGTTGTGTAATAAATTATACATTGGCGAGACAGGTAGACGACTAGGTGACCGATTCCGCGAACACCTTCGCGATGTTGAGAAGAATGACAAAGATGCATCTAAGCCAGTCGCTCGTCATTTTAATCTCCCTAACTACTCCAAAAAACACATGGCTATCTGCGGCCTTTCCCTACATCTAGGTACGACGGAAAGCCGCAAGAATCTAGAACAAAAATTCATCTTCCAAATCGGCACCCTTAATCCTCACGGTATTAACGAACGCTTTTCATTTAACTAATATATTCCTACTTTTCACGCTGCCATGTTACCACCAATAGCGTAGCTCCTACTCTACTATAAAAACTACACGTAACCCATAATTCCTCGATTCGCTCTGACGAAGGGCTAACGCTCGAAACATCAGCTTTTAGAATCTCTGTACGGTGGTCCATTTACATTATCAACTCCGTTGATAAAACCAAATTTCTATAAGAGGCATTTGCTTGAATTGTCCAGATAAGTTCGAGCATCACCGACTTCTCGCTTTCGTGTATAACCAGCACTTCAAACATACATTTATTTCTTTCAGTCTTAAGAATTATTGTTTTTGTGTTGCGGGCCTTTATATAATTAGTGACGTAAAAACAGACCATTGCTTGTTTCACTTCGAGTGCCAACTCACGCTGCCCATTTTCGGCCATATGCTTTTACTAACTAACTTTGCATAATTTGTGTTGTTTGCAGTCCCTTGACGGTCATCATGGAGCGATCACGAGTGTAAAATTTGACGACTATCACATCGTAACAGGCAGCTTGGATTGTTACGCCATGGCGTGGAGTGCGATAGGAAAACACAAGAAATGCCTGCAAGCGTTTAGACATCCTAAGTAAGTTAAAACATCTTTGTTAACGTTGAGTGTGGGATTTTTTTTTGAAATGCGACAAGCCTTAGCTATTGGACGATGAAATCTTTGTGGTGCGCACGCGCTAGGCAAACATTCACATGTCCAATTTGTCTTCCGAGCCCTCGCGTATAAAATTATCCTGGACCCAGGGAATGAAGATTGGTCTGTTGGGACTCTTGTGCGAACTGAGTTCGCAAAATGTTTATTGTTGGGACTTTTCGCGGCGTCCACGTCCAATATACAAATCGTCTTACCACTGAGATTTAGCGTACTTTTTTGGAAACGGAACTAAACCTTACTTGTCAGAAGTTCGGTTACTTGAAAGGAGAGATGAAAATCTGAACTGGGAATACCGTTTGGTCAAAGAATAACCATTTTCGCTTGTTCCGGCCTCTCGGGTCCAACACGTTGACGCAAAAAAGTAAAAATAAATAAAACATAGACCAGTCCTGATGTTCAAGATGGACCAACGAAAAGGAAACTATCAATCGTTCTGATATTCCTGAACGTCAGGTCAACCCCTGAATGATGTACCCAGATTTCCTTAGTTTGTTTTGGGAGTCAGCGTTGTCTCTCCATTCGATACCTAACCCGGAAATTTAAAACGAATACTAAGAACGCGCCTCTTGGCTAACGTGACGTTACAAGTTTTGTGCGTTTACCAGTTCTTTTTTAATTGCAAAAGAGATGGTATTTTATCTCATGTTCCCCATTGCTTATTACTTTCAGGGAAGTTCTCTGTCTGGAGTTCTTATACTGCCGAGTGGTAACGGGCTCTGCAGACGGGAAGGTTTGTTTACCTTTTATAAAATTCACTGTTGCGCTTCTTACTGCCAACTTATTTACACGATGCTCCTTTTACTTTTATCCAGTTGCGCGTTTGGAACCTGTTAAATGGTGACTGTCTGCGAATTATCCGCGGGAATAGTAAAAATGATGCCATCAACACGATCAGAGCTTCAGGAGATAGGTCAGTTGAATAAGGTTGTGTACTGCTTATTAGTGACAGGAATTTTCTTGGTATCAGAGCCTTTGCCCCATACAGTACTGGCTGTGTTTAGCATTAGAATTAGTAATAGGAAGTTCATTCACTATAATTTCGAGAATCCACTATTCAGACAATTTTAATCCTAGCAGGGACAATTGTCACGTGACAATGTTCATTTTGCTTCATTTATTATTGATATTATTTCAGGATGATTGTCAACACACTAAGCAACCTTTTGATATTCAACTTTGAGTCTGTGCAGTGGGACTACACCTTGCAACCTGAGCGACCTGAAGGACTACGAAACCTTGACATTTACGGTAAAACCCCGCCAAGAAGACTCGCGCGCTCCCATGTTCGTGCGCACAAATTGATGCGTGCCGACACGCGGGACAGTCTGCCTTCGAGGCCTCCTTCGTGCTCTAAGACGCCAACATTTGACCTGAACATAACATGTCTTGCTCCACCAGGCAGTTCACAGAAACGAATTGCAAGCGCTCCTCCACGAATCAAACACAACGAAAGCACCTTAAGCAGTGTGAATGCGCACGTGCAAAGGATTTTGCAAGCGCACGAGGTGCAGAAGCAGAAATTCCGTCCCAGGTCGTCGCCAGCCGCAACTTTCCGCAGATCAAGAGAGTTAACAGGCAATGACGTTATTCCGACTGAGGTTGATGGAGACCTGAGAACTAGTATGATAATTACTAAACTTACGCGCTCTCATCCTAAATCGCCCTCACTCATAGAAAACAGGAGATCGCAGGTTATAACACGCAGCCGGTCTGCACCTGCATACCGCACCCAGGTTCTGCCACCAGGGAAGCGCGGATGGACAACTTCTGTGGCTGAGCCGTTGAAAGCGCCCGAAAATAAGATCATGGTCACTCCTGAGCAAGCGCGGGAAAAAATCGCGAAGATGCGGCCTCAAAGCGCGCAAGTGTTTTCTAACAAAGAGTCCATTTCCTTCGATCCGGTTAAAAGCCTATCATCTTTGCACTTGAAGACTTACAGCAGTCAGTTAGATATTGAGAAACAGCTGATCCAGGGATCTTTGGGTAACAGGACAGAACAGCAAGTGACGCATAGGAACGCATCAAGCTGTCGACCGAAGTCTTGTATTCCTTGCGTTCGATGACACATCACCATGCTGTGGTTGTATGCTATGTTCGCTGAAATAAAAGGAAAGCTTTCTTGCTAATGGCAGGGCAGGTCAGAGGCGTTGCAAGACTAGTTGCGCAATATCAGGCTGAAATGAAATTTAAGAGAATTGTTTCAAGTGGCTGCAAGGAAATAGGTTTCTCTACTGAAGCAAATTTACTTCACAGAGTACATGTGCAATTTCGTACTTGTCACTGATACACTGATATGTATATTGGAAAATTTCCAAAACACAAGTGCAATTAATCCTTAATAGTACTCGGCCTCGTGTGATTACTTGTTTATCAATAAAGGGCAAAATTTATACGTTGCTATGCAACGGATTAACCAATCATTGACAGGTAATCAAGCCCTACCAAAACTGCCCTCGATTAAGAAAAAATGCCCTCTGTCTTAGCCAATCAGCGCTCAGTAATTTTGCCCTTTATTTATAAAAGTGCGTAATAAAGAAACTTACCTCAAATTCACCAAGTTGAATGAGCGCCTACGCTTCACACACATGGGACTGTGGCCAACACCCTTCACTTCCTCGTACAAGACATGTTCGGAGAAATGCAAGTTACCTCTTCGCGATCTTATCAATAAGTAAAAAAGACGCTATTTACGGATGGCCGTTCCGAATCGTTGTGGTGCTTTCAGAGCAGAGGAGATTGATTAGTTAAATGTCTCAACACACAATCTGTGCCTAATTCCAATAACATCAATAAATCTGGTTTACCTCACTTGTTAGAGTGATTTTTTTTTGTCTTAAGCAAGAAGCCATTCCGTTTGTTCCTTAAGAGTCTGAAGAGCCTCTGCCTTCAGCTCCCATCTTTTGCACGCCATGGTCCCGTAGCAAAAAAATGGATAATTTTCTTGCGCTTATGATTGCGCTGCAGGCTCGTGATGCCCAAGGAAAGGGTAACAATTAATATGTTTAAGAAGGGTGTCTTCAAACGACAAAAGGTCATAAAACACGATCTTTCAAAAATGTTTTAATGGCAGGAAATTAAGGAAGCGGAAGTGTTCCTGAGCCAGTGTCAGAAGTAGACCGCACCGTCCTTGGAAAGCACACTTTCACAGGGCTTAAAAGGACGTTAGACATAAACCTTATTCACCTACACATGTGGCAAGCGCTCTGTTGTAAAAAAAAATTACTGGACGTGTTTGAAAAAATAATAACAAAATAGAAACTCTAGTTTTTCAAGGAACAGCATTTTTGAGTTTGCGATTGATTTACAATGTATATAGGCACCTATTTCGAAACAGTTCGCTTTCAGTTTTCGTGATCGAATCGCAATTTAGTATTCAACAAAAATTGGGTAGAAGGTGGCCAAACACAATTTTCGCGCGCGCTCTTGCTAACGCAATGCAGCGCGCGCAAGGATTGCAAAAAAATAAACATGGCTTCACTGAATACAGCAATCATTTTATTTGCTCAATGCTTCCGCTATCTGTACTATATTTCCTCGTAATTGAACAAAGTGTTTTGATGGTTTTAGTCTTTTATGAGAAATGTATGTTAGAAGAGGTAACGATGCAAAGAACTCCGCAATTCGCAGATGTTTCTTTGTTATCGAAAAAACTCAGTTAAACTTGCGATTGAATGCGGAATAGCTTTCTCGGAAATACGCCTATTTCTCGAGAATCACTCGTTAGAATTTAACGAAATCTGGCACGAAAACACTTTAGGAAATAAGTAACTGGAGTATTGAAAAAAATTGAACTTTGAGAAAGGAAATCCTAGATATTCTAGTGAACCTTCAACAAGCGATAATTAAAGATCTCTGTCAAATTATTATCAAAATAGTGTTAACTTGTGAGCATTTTCACAATCTTGTTGCATGCGAATTATAAAAATAATAAAAACGACCAGATTTTCTGCAAATAAACAAAACCGATTTTAAAGGCCTTGGCAACGGCACATACGTCAGCTTAACTACAAAAATTCGAAGTTCGTGTTGTTAACTTGCTTGCTACCATTTTTGGCGGCCAAAGGATCAAGGGTTTTGGAGAAAAAGGTAAATGAAACGTAGGTATCAAAAACTGTGTTCATCCACCTTAAGGACGTTCGCGCCCAAAATATTCCCACTTACAGATTTTTTTTAAACTTGCCACGCAGAAAGGTAATGATCTACTTTTGCCAAAAAGGCAAAAAAAAAATAGGGGGTCAAGAAACGTTCTTATTAGAAGGATTGACACTGCATCACTTTGCACTTAACAGCAATGTTATGGTACCATATCAAACACCAGTTGTTGCTGAAAAAGATTCGGTCATTTTTGTGACTTAAAAAGTTACCGTGGCAACAGGAAAGCCCTGCAAAGACACCCAACATTTCGGGTTTAGCTGCTCATTTCTCAAAAACGAACTCGGTGACCCCCATTTTTTATTCTTGAAATGTAATAAGCATACCAGAATGAAACTTTCTGCCAAGTTGAAAAAAAATTTGTGGAGCGAATTCAGAGCCACCTTAATAATTGAGAATTAAAGGTAGCTCTGAATCCGTTTCACAGCTTTTTTTTTAACTTTGCAGAGAGTTTTATCTTGGCCTGCTGATCACTTCTGTGCCATAATAAATTGGGGTCACCGAGTTCGTTTTTCAGATATGAGCAACTGAAGCCAAAATATACGGTGTTTTTGCAAGGCTTTGTTGTTGTCATGGTAACTTGTTACGTCACAAAAATGACTGCATCTTGTTTAGCAATAATTGATGTTTCACATGGTACCATAACATTGCTGTTACGTGATAAAGTGTTGTAGTGTCAATCCTTCTAATAACAAGGTCTCTTGAAAGTGTTGAAACTGGTTTGAGCCACCTTAAAAAACAGGGAGTGTTCTGAGTTCGTCTTCTTCACTCGTCCGACTTAACTTGACTACTAAGTTGAAAATGAAATGATATATGAAATGGATCATATATATATGTTAGCTATGATCCTCGCAGGTATGAACGCAATTTTTGCAATTGCGTAAAGAAGCCTGAGAAATTCAGGACTTAAACGGGATTTGAACCCGTGACCTCGCGATACCGGTCCGACGCTCTAACCAGCTGAGCTGTGAAGCCATTGACGTTGGGAGCTGGTCATTTGTGGATTCCAATGTTCCCGTGAGGAACTCAAGCTTCACTTGATTTCATATCCGCAGTTCATATATGATCCATTTCATATATCATTTCATCGTTGATTCATTCCTCACGGGAACATTGGAATCCACAAATGACCAGCTCTCAACGTCAGTGGCTCCATAGCTCAGTTGGTTAGGGCGTCGCACCGGTATCGCGAGGTCACGGCTTCAAACCCCGTTGAAGTCCTGAATTTGTCAGGCTTATTTACTCAATTGCAAAAATTGCGTTCATAATTGCGAGGATCATAGCTTCACTTGATAAGTTGAAAAATGTATTTTACTTTGTGCTACTTGTAGTCGGGTAAAAGGGATGCGTCCTTTCTATTGTTCTTCTTGTTTCCGAAGAGCAGGAAGGCAAGAAGGTCAGCTGTGGAGTTCGAAAGTTGAATAGAACGACCGCTTGTAACCATCATTTTCCGTTAAAACTTGGCATGAAACTTCCTTGAACAACAAATATTCAAAGCCATATGATAACCGTTATAAAGGGACACTTAAAAGGGAGAAAAGTCCAGCTCCAAATTTTTCCTCTTACAGTATTTTCCCTAAAATAGACCAAATTCAGAGGAGAAAAACGACTAAATTCGCGATTCGTAAGATCTTGAAAATTGTCTCATTTAATCCATCAATATCTCATCTACAAAAGCCGTATGATAACCACCACGAAACACAAGTACGAAGCAGGCAATCTCTAAAAACGTGCGTCTTCGGCCTTTTTGTGGTCATTTTCTTTATTGTTTAGCTATCGAGCAACCAGATCGAATTTGAATTTTCGCTCTGACTGTGGAATTAAGTCCCGGATGTGTCGCGGCATTCTGCGCGATGGTGAGCAAGTGCAAACTTGCAACTGCATTTAGGATTATTTCATGCCCTCAAGAGACCATAAACGCAGTAAGGATGCGTTGTAGGCTGCGTTTCATATCGACACAATGAAATGAGAGGTCTTAACCACAAATCTAGAACAGTTTTTTGCAATATTATGGTTCTGACATGTCTACTGCATGCATATGGAGGCAGTAGCCTTCTGATGATGGATGCCACTATCTCATTAACCAAGGAAAAACGAGAAGGGAAGCAACACATTCTGGTTTTCTGCCACCTTGATGTATTCTATTTAGTGTGTTTATCTTGTGTGAAGCTGCCTGATCCGCCGCTGGCGGCATTTATACTCTTTGATTAGCACACGCGCATCATGAACTAGCTGAAACGTCGTATCTGTCATTCATGGCCTCCCTTATGCGTTTCAGGCGACAGTTTCCATTTCTAACTGTGCGTTTTCATTAATGGGCCATTTCCCAGTTGCTGTTTGTCTCGGTTTCGAAGTGAGTCTTGGTGCTCAACTTCTGAAAGGGAAATGAGTTTGATTTGCATAACAATACGCAATTCATTTCCATTTGAATGGAAATGTACCAGGTCTCGCTTTGGGACCTAGGCGCTTGTTTTTATCCCAACGCGTAGATTCGTTTCTTGAAACCCCGAACTGGTTTATTGCAAAAGGCGCGCGTGTATGGTATCATTAAGCAAGGTACCTACCAATTCAAAGGTATTTTTACGCGGTTTACTGACTATGCGGGAAAAGCAGATCTTAACAAGTGTTATTCAAATCCAAAAAGAAAATTGGGGGTAACCACGCATTTTTCAAAGATAATTAATCACAGGAGCTCATCTTGATGAGCTCCTGTTAATCAACAATATTTGTAAAAAGCTTTAAAGTACAAAGCAATGTATGGTGTTCTTTTCCAAACTGAAGCTCAATTATCTCTGAAAAATGCGAGGTTACACCCAGTTTTCTTTTTTGGATATCAAGAGCACTTGCTAAGTTCTACTTTCTCCGCATAGTTTTAAACCGCGCAAAAATACTCCTGTATAAGTAAGCACCACCAATGGGAAACCTTAGTATCTTGAGACGCGCAGAACGTATGCGCAATATTAATGGTAGGCTCCGTCCTTAAACCCATGAACGGAACGAATTTACGGTATGTCGTTAGCACTTCCTTCAATGTCAGTCGAGCTGCGAACTTTCTCGTCAAACGTATTTTGTGAGGCAATCGAGACGTGAAAAACAATTGACTCAACGGTGCGAAGAGTTCGCCCGACTGATATAGATGAAAAAGATAGCGGTTTAGGATTTTGGCACGAAGACCGATGCACGTGGTATCGTTGCGGCCGAGACTGACTCGGTTGGACGTCGAATTAAAAGAAAAAAAGTCTCTGCTTAAGAGCCAGAAGGATCATCAGGCCGGCGCTTGTCTCCGGTTTCAGTAGCATGAAGCGACTAGGAGTATTTATACTCCCCCCTTGATGGGATGCTAGTCCAACATCGAATTGCGACCGGGAAATAAGAAAAATTCTCTTAAATAGCGTAAGTTACACATTGACAATAAAGTTAGGCTTTTTAATTCAGGATTTTTGCCACTGACTTTTTCCTCCACGAATCAATTACCATGATTCCCACAGAAATCCTTATAAATGTGACCATGAATGATTGCATTTTACAAACAATGAGCTTGGACGCCATGTAGGCAGACACAAGAAGCAGATCACAGCTCTAAAACTGGGACGACTTTGCCCCTCCTAAGGGCTAATTTTAAGAATATACTCAGGTTGAAGGTTAGCATAAGAAAAAGTTATCACGGCGAAAATTAACACAACGGCCCGTTTTTTGATCCCGTCTGTGGATCAACCGCATGGTTCAAATGTATGGATAATGGTTCGCATTCGCTACAACTACAGGTTCAGGAAAAGTCTTTGAAGGCACCTGTAGTTTGAGGGTCTTCGCAATTCACGAGTTTCAAAGGATTTGAAATGATAGTAATTTAGTTTTAATTTTATAGTGATAATTGTGATGTAAGTTGGTTTCAGATCTACTTGTCATCATCAACCAAAGTAGCTATTAAATAAGACAACAGCTGACTCCTCTTCTGGTCAACGGTTCAAATCACTCACCAACAGCTTGGTGTCATATGAGTAAAGACAACCGACATCGAGAGGCTGTTGTGAGTACTGAGAAAATACGAATCATTCGCACATAAGTGCGTCAGATAAACTAATGAGATTAGTGTTACCAACATACAACTGATACAACTTACAAGACGAACACGACACAAAACAAGCAAGACGTCAGACGAAGAAACAACAGGCAACGCAAACGTTAAATTAACGCAAATGTAAACCAGTTACAGAACCACAAACTCACAACAAGGACAACAAGAACACGAAATTTTTAAACACACTTTCGGGAAAGACAACACTCAACACGCAACACAAGGTAAGTGCTTGGTGTATGACTACGTTTATTCTCCCGACTTAATAAGTCAAAGCTTGGTGACTAGTTACCAAGTCTTCCTCAATGACAAAGTAACGCCTAGCAATTTTCAGCATCGCCTGATCAAATATATTCCAAGGAAGGAGAGTTTTATGCACGTTCAAAGGGAGTTTTCCTTCCAAGACGATTCTGGTAGGAGTGGAATAAACGTGCGAATACCAGAGGTATAGTTCGAAAGTGTTTAATGTTTTCTACTCCTATTAAGAAGGGATCTGATGGGATAAATATTGCACATCCCCGATCTTTCACTTCCGTTAAATCCTTCTGCGTTTTCAGATCGTGGACCCTCAGTATGGAATGTTCACATGGCCAGCGGCGCCTGTCCTTGCACAGTTCATATGGAAAAACAAAGAACATGTAAAAGGAAAGCAAATAATCGAGGTGGGGTTTTCCTTTGGAATATTAATATTCCCTCGTTAGGGCCTCCCTTTAATACTATATTCACCAGACATCTGAAGGCTTTGACTATTAGAATCATGTCTCGTCCATTAACCCATTGACCCTTGGGAGAAAGACTCAATAGATTTTACTCTGTTTAACACCAGACGATTTCACTCCCCAACTGGGGGCGTCCTAGTACATCCTACATGTAGGACGTTTGAGGTGTCAATGGGTTAACCAGTAGGTTGGTCTTCCCCTACTTTTGGTGCATGCACAGGATTCAGTAGCATCACCATACTTGGCGAGTCCTTCTATTTGTGGCTGTTTTTGTTTTATTTAGAATCAGTTTTGTGGGTAGGGGTGTTTTCAGTTAGTGGTTCGTTAAAGCCTTTTACTGTAGGGTGCAGGTTACCGTTGGCAAAAAGGAGGGCATACATTGTTAAATATCATTATCATTTTGACCAGCAGATTGGTGCAGGGACGTCTCTTCCAGGAGTGGTTGCTTCACTGTGTGGAGCAGATGTCATTCTGACAGACAAGGAAGAATACCCAAAATGCTTGGAAAATTGTCAGCGGAGCTGTGATGCAAATGGCCAAAAGTCAGTAAAAGTTATAGGAATCACCTGGGGACAGTTCACCCCAAATATTTTTAAGCTTCCCAAAGCTGACATCATTATTGGTTCGGATTGCTTCTATGACACAAAAGGTACTTTGGCATTAGAATAGGACTTGTCAAGTGTTGTACAAAGTTTCGTTGTTTCATGTTATGTTCTAATTTTCTGTGATATAGATTTTGATGACATCCTTGCCACTGTGTCTTTTCTCATTGAGAGGAATATGAACAAGGCAAAGTTCTGGACTACTTATCAAGAAAGAAGGTATTAATGTCAGAAAAATAAATCTGATACAATAGTTATTGTACTGCATGGTGTGCTATTTCATGTAATAAAACTGGTTTGGATGTACCACATAATTTGAGCTAGCCAACCAAGTGCACTCCAGTGGCAGTTGAATCAGAAGTGATGCTATAAAGTTATAAGCAAATTTGGCTAAATAGTATTCCAAAATGAACCAATGCCTCAGTACACCCTAAAAAGCAAAATTATAATTGCAAGAATAATGTCATATCAAGCTACACCACAATGACTTTGAAGGATGCCAAAATCACTGACAAGAGTACACCCTATAAATGTCAAAAGCTTTTAAAATATCTTGAATAAAGTCAACGTCAGATAACACCCAATGCCTGCATCTGCTAAAAAATTTGGATATGACATGCAGCTCCATCCTTTTTTGCACTGTCTTGAATCTGATTGGCTAAGAATCCACAGGTAATTCTGGGAATTTTGGAAACTGAATATTCTTTTAAAATATGCAGATTGTGAGCACCATACATTATTGACGATGGAGGTCAAAGTTATTACTTTGTGTATTAATTTTTCCCTTTGAATATTGGAACATTGGTGTGATAGTACTCTTTTCAGTTGATTTCTGAAAACAATGTACAATAAAATAATTCAGGTTTGCCAAGTGAAATTGCCTTAGCCAGTTCCACTTGTCATAACCTTGATTATTATGCATGTCACATAAACCCCATTTTATATACATGTACAGAGTAGTACACAGCTAAAGGTCATCTCAGTTTAGTAAAATGACAGATGGCAACCAGAAGTGTTTTTATTTCAAACCTGAAACATATACAGATAAGCACCAACCGCCGACGAAAAGCACTGGCTACTGCACGCGGAGAATTGATTACTTTTTTCCGAAACTGGTCAGTAAGCAAAGAGAGATTCTTTCAAACCTGGAGTACCATTCAGCTTTCAGCATTCAGCTGGAGTACCATTTAGCTTTTAGAATCTCTGTACGGTGGCCAATTTACATTATCAACTCCGTTGATAAAACCAAATTTTTGTATACTACTTCCCCACCGACGCAGCACCACAGTTTCTTTAGAAACTACCCTTTCATTCAGAGTTAAGTTGACAGTCACTCGTGAGTTGCAAAACTTGACTCGAGACTTGATTCTCAAAAAATTTCGAGAATCTAGTCTCGCGTCCAGTTTTGCGACTTGCGAGTTGAGTCTCGAAACTGGAACGTCTCGACCTTTGCAATGCGAGAATCAAGTTTCAAAGATTGAGTCAAGACTGTCAACTTACCTTTGAGTGGTACTGTAACATTAAAATTCATTTTGACAATGACAACAGTCGATTACTCAAACTAGTCACCAGCTTCAATTTTTAATGAAACCCCTGTACAAAGTGTGATTTGAAATTAACTTAAATTGCAGGCCTTGGCAATTCATGTACAGCCCACATACTAGTGAATTATCTGATAGCAGGTTATTCACTGACTTGTTGATTGTACTTGTTCGCATATAGTGATTGCCATGGGTTTGACTCTTGCTACGGAACTCGATAGAATAGGTGTGGAATTTGCTTGTCCCTTCAACAGATAATATGAATGTTATTTTATTCATTTTTTTGTGGCAGTCATATTGATGTTTCTATATATCATAAAATTAATTCTACTATTTCTTTTGATATGTAGTTCAAGTCGCTCAATTGAAGATCTTTTGAAAAAGTGGGGACTTCACGGAGTCGAAATCCCCCTCAAGGAATTTGGTGCTAGTGAAGGTAACATTGGAGGCTCCAACCTTTCTGATTTATACACAATCCACATGCTGGAGATCACAAGTCAACAAGCTGTGCATGACACCCAACAGTAGCAGGCTTACTAATGATCAATAATGTTTTATTCATGGAGGCTTTCTCTGCCAAAGAATCTTGTTTAACTCCTGATGAGGACGTTGGCCCCACAGCTTTATTTGGCACCATCTTCAATTGTATGAATTTATTTATGTGGCAGATTCTCAGCAAAGTGATGGACATGGTTTGGTTTTTAGATCCTACTCAAGTTTACTCAAGTTAGACACTTGCAGCTCTAGAGCTGAATTAGACATACTGTATTTACTTGAATAAGTGCCGCCCTCGATTAAGCACCGCATCTGGGACAAAAAAGTTAATAAGCGCTGAGCTTGAATAAGCGTCGCACCGCCGACGCGGTGCTTGTTCAAGGAATTCCGTATAACCAGGAAAAACACTATAAAACAATTTTAAAACAGCATCGGCAATTTATTTTCATTAAATGTGATGTTCTTTAGTTCAAAGTGACTGTATTTCTCTGCTCGGGCGGTAAGCTCTCTTTCCAGAATACTTGCTATGCGAAGCTCTGATGTAAACTGAACGTTGTAAATTGTTGACAACAGGTTTTTTTCACCGCATGAATTTCTCTCGTAATTCTAGATTTACTATCAGTTTAGTATCAGTCCATAGGAAAATTAAAAGATAGAAAGTGTACCGTTGAATAAAAATATAGAAAAAGTAAATTTGTCTAGTACAGTGTTTAAATAAGCGTCGCCCTCGAATAAGCGCCGCACTTGTGGCGCAAAAAATTAAATAAGTGCTGCGGTGCTTATTCGAGTAAATACGGTAATTATATAAAATACAAATGAATTTCAAATTAATGATAAGACTAATACCAAATGTATGTTTATAAGGAACTTGGCAATAACAATTAATAACATTTTGTATTAACCATACAAGTGTGAGCTGCAATCACATTTTTGCTTTAATATTACCACACAGAGTTTAATAAATTTTACAGTAGTGAAGTGACTTGGAGTAGATGAGATTTTTCCATTGTCTACTTTGCTCATTGTCTTTACTATAACAACAGTAAACTTTTCTGTAGTTTGTGTGTTATATGGTAAGTATTATATTCAGCGTACTTACCACTTACATATTAATTTTAGTCAACACCAATTTTATCTCCTCAAGTGTATTGGCTTACTTTGGTGATACTCCTCCAGAGATAAATCTCTAAGATGTTGCAAAAAACCCTGGTTCCTTCTTTGCGATAATTCTTAATACACCAAGCCAAAACGTGATGTAACATTTGACTTTTTTTAGATAGTCATGTACATTTAACTTTCTTTGAGGCTTCTTCCAATACACTGCTCATTTCAGATTGGAGTCAGTGGTTTCTTGTAAACTCTTATGTGGATTGCTGAGTTTGTTCGCACCTTGGAATACCCTTCATGATCCTGAAATAATAATTTGTTCCTATAATAAGATGTAGAATTTCCCCTCTCAGGAAACATTTTGCTGGGAAAATTGAAAGTAAGTGAAGTATGATCATGTGGGTGAATGTAGTCCTGAGAAGGGCTGTTTAGTATGACATTTTACTGAGGGGGTGTTTTCTTGAGAAAACTGGCACCGGCACAAGTTTCATACCGGGGTGACTTCTTGATTTCGTACCATGTTTACATGATGACGCGGTGTGAATCCAAACTGGAAAAATACCCATGCGCTTCCTGTTCCAGCCCACTAAGAGGCCGATTTCACACTGGAACGAGTGGTCATCGTTCCTCGTTTACATTATACGGTTGCAAGATTTCCCACTGGAACGACATTTTTGTTCTGGTGCAAGTTGCCCCAGCATGACATTTTTGGGAGGCATCATTTAAACAAATACAGAGCTACATGTAAGAAAGGGAACCTGAGTAAGCTCACACTGGTGCAAAGGTCACCCCGGTATCACGAAAACATCCCTTGACTTTTGGTAAACCTGAGCTGAAGTCATCTTGCAAGGCAAGTGATTTCCATAACTTCATGAAATAGTATAAACACCCTGGTTGTTGTTGTGATTGGACCAATCACATCAACACTTGACTCTGGTTGGACCAATCACTTCATCTTTTGACTCTGAAGATGACCTCTGCTCAGGTTGTCGAAAGGTTGGTCACTGTCATCATCATAAACAGTCCTTCTCACGACCACACTCACCTGGATGATAGTACTTCATGCAGGGTTCTCAATAGAAGGCGGCACCTGGCGATTGATCACTGCCTACTTTGGGATTTAAAGCCGCTTACTTTACATTCTACTTGCTTTTCTCTTGTCATATCTTGTACTATATATATATATATATATATATATAACACTAAAGTTGCTGGTGCTTCGATACGTAACAACCGCCATGTTTTCAACATCCGGGTATGCGACATTCACTTGAGCCCAGCCCTTTGCAGTGAAATAATTCAATTTAATTCAATTCAATTCAAATTTTTTTCAATACGATTAATTTTCAAACAAGCTGACAAAATTTGATGATGTAGCTGTAAGAAAAATAATCGTAAATAATCTTCAGTTTGAAAATTGGAAATTGCATTTCTGAGCTTCAATACTTCAAAACTTTCTGGGGGAGTATGCCCTCAGACCCCACTAGTTTTGAGTTTTCACGGCCTATTGATTTGTCACAGCCGCTTAAGGTTCAGCAGACGCCTGCTTCAAATCCTATTGAGAACCTTGACTTCATTTTAAAAAGAAGTAGTTTAATTTGTCTTCTTACATCATCCTCTGGCTCATAGTCATCCACTAGTTTAACACTGGAAGTTGTGGCTGAAACCTGCCAAAGAGAAAATGGCAATAGCCGAAATTAAAAGAAATCAAAACCAATTTTCTATATTAAGAGGGATGCCTCTTAACTACAGAAAGACAATGGTTACTAAGGAACCTTTTTCGTCAAGAGCCCTACAGAAAGGTTGCATGAATGTTTCTTTGGAGTAAGCTTTTATATGGAAATCTGACTTCCCTTCAATCAGAAGGTGAATGTGTGACTAGTGCCAGTCCTCTTCCACGTGTTTCAGTGACAAACATGTAAAAATTCTCAGGAAACGAAAGGAAGAGGTGGTCTTTTTCACCACTTGGGAACCGTCCCATCATTTTTCGTAAACTGTAGCATGGAATTTCTATTCAGACAAAACATGGAACTGATATTTTGAAAAGTGTATCAAGGGAGGGAGTTATGACATCAAAATTTTTTTGAGAAACAAATTTTT
This sequence comes from Montipora capricornis, assembly GCF_036669925.1. Taxonomy (NCBI): domain Eukaryota; kingdom Metazoa; phylum Cnidaria; class Anthozoa; order Scleractinia; family Acroporidae; genus Montipora; species Montipora capricornis. The sequence continues at coordinate 9,749,203 of NC_090890.1, forward strand.
TTGTAAATCCATGCTACAGATTTTGTGAATGCTGATACCTTAAAAACTTTTGAAAAACATAGTTAACTTGCAGAGTCTTTAGGCATTTTCTGTTTTGGTCATATGATTTACTAAATGTTGTTGTGAGTTGAACCAGACAAAGAAATGACAAGAAAGGATGATTGTAGAGTTAACCCATTGACCCCTGAGAGTAACACTTAATAGATTTTACTCTGTCTAACGCCAGACGTCCTAGGGTGTTTGAGGTGTGAATGGCTTAATTAACAATTATTCCATGAGTGCCCCTTGGATATGAGATGGTAAAAAGCTAACTTGGCGCGTAGCGCCGAATTGGCTATAACCAGTCTCA
>NC_090890.1:9759551-9787051 GCF_036669925.1 Montipora capricornis
ATGTATATTTTGCTTGTGGCTAAAAATAATGCATGCATCCCTTGTGGAAACCAAAAGCCTTAAATGTCTGAACAAAATGATTAGAGAGCTTAACCAAAATATAATTATTTTATCATGGGGTGGGAGTCTAGTTCCTGTGGTGGATTTTAATGATTGTTCAGCAAAAAATATTAGATAAACTAATTTGCCAAGAAAGCCAAAAGTGATTAATGAGTGGATGAATGTACGGAAACGGTCATAGAACAATAGTTTAAAAAACCAGGAGGAAAGGGGTTGTGGGGGTTTAGTGAAAAGCTTTCCCCTTCACTTTCATCAGGTTTGGATTCTGATACAGTGCTACTGTGTTTGCAGTTTCTGCCATTTGTATCGAAATTCTCGAGATACAGCAATCGGTCTTTCAGCAAGCAACTGAGTAGAAAGTTGAACAACATGTTTCTATGGACCAATCAGGTCAAAGACCAGAGTAGTTGTGTGCTGCACTGACACTGCACAAATCATTTGAATGTTGTGTGGCCGAAAAGTCAGTCACTGTCATGAACAATAGGGCCGTTTATACGACAGAAAATAAAGCGCAGCTTACTCTGGCCGCGGTTTACATAAGACTCAAACGCCCCGAATAAATGGTACATAATCTAACGTTCACTGCTTTCTCAAGCCGTGGCTTATCCTAGCCTGGGAGTTTATACTCGCATAAATAGTTCCTTTCACGTATTATGTACGCCACATCCAGAGTAAGCCGCGGCTTATTTTCTCTTGTATAAACGGCCCTAATGTGTTCCTTGTTGGGAATACTCTCACCAGGATGATCGTACTTCATCATTTATTATTGTAATTCGCCATAATACTCTTTTGTTGACCCTCCAAAATTTTGCATAATTTATGAAGCATTGTTTCCAGTTTCTCTTGGGACTTACAATGGTCCCATGAGAAAATAAAGACACTGCTTATGTAAAACTTGGAGGGACAAACAAAGAGTATCATGGTATTTTTGAGAGTGGCAAATAGATACACACTGACCTTCAAATTCACATCAAAAAATGAGGCCTTCTGCACTTGTGAACATTGTTTTATTCTGTGGTGCTGAAGTTAAATCATTTGCTTAATGGTTACTTTGAAGCGATAGTAAGCTACAACTGTGACCCTAAACACTGATTCAATCCTAAAATGTCACCGAAAACCAACAACTCCGAAAATTTCCTACCACACTATGTAGCCAGAATTTCAGCTGACTCATCCACTTGCTAAGTCACTTGAAGAGTGGGCCTTGTCCCTGAATGGCTTAGCAAGCACAGGAGGTGACTGAAATTTAGGCTTTTGATATATTGAAATTCAGCTTGACAAAGGAAAGTGGTTGTATATATTTTTCAGATTCATTCTGCCTCATTATCAAGTTAAATATGGCCTATTTTCACCCTGCGAAAACTCTTCTGGGGAAGTATACACCAATCATAGTGGGTAGACTGTGCAAATCAACCCAGCAATAGGGAGCTTAAGCAAGGATGGTGACGATGGCTTTGAGATTGTTGCCTAAGAACATTCCCTGTTCATGTTCAGTAATAATTACTTTGCTATTAATCCATAGAAAGTGTGTACCAATATTCCAGGAAGAAAATTGTTGAGAATGGTGTGGATGCAGTTTGGAGAGAAAATCGAAAATTTGTTGTCAGGTGCTCATGTCCTTCATATAACCTCAAATTTGGTCAATTTACATCGTTGTCAGGGCGACGACAGCATAGAAAGTACACAAAGGGGATGCGGGCGATGCAGAGCTTTTGTTTTTGCTCATTAGACCAATAATTATTGCAGTTTCATGGCGTTCTTGTAGCCATCATCATCGTTCTTGCTTAACCCATTGACTCCTGGGGGTTCCCCATTGACCAGTAAAAATTGTCTGGCTTTAGACAGAGTAAAACACTAAGTATGGCTGGTTTAGGGGTGAATGGGTCAAGCTCCCTAATAGCACTCAATTAAAACTGTTGCTACCTAAATGTTACATGCCGTACCAATCTAAGAAAGGTTTTTGAATGTGAATAATAAGTATAGGAAATCACATGAAAGCAATAATTCTTAAAGTGCATTTTGTGATTTATAAATGCAAGCCATGTTTTGAAAGTCCTTAAAATTGCATGAGTCACCATTGAGAACTTTCAAAACATCAACAGTCACCTTTGCAAGAAAAGTTAATTTTGATCCAACTGACGAAATTATATTAATATCATTTTGATGGATGTAAATGTGGATGAGTCACGGATGATCACACCTAACCTGGGTAACTGAAACCTAGAACAGATCCAATATAACCATCTAAACAACCATATAAGAAATAATACTAATATTGCCTTTTTCTCTCGGTTTATTTGCAAGGATGATAATTTTGATATTATTTGCTTTTTTTTCTATAAAATTGTTATGGAGAATGAATTGAGTATAGAAAATATAATGATCTTCCTAGTTATGTGCAATATATTATTTGTGTGACTGGAAAAAATCTATGAAACCACTTGAGAAGCTCTCCATTGGGACTACTTATGTTGCCTGATTTGCTTTTCAACAAGTAAATGTTATGGTTGCAAGCTAGCCTCAAAGTATGTTTGCTTCCTGGGGATGCTTTCCTTACACAGCTTCCTAACAAATTAGCAATCTACTTGGTAGACTGCTAATTTGTACAGTAGATGCTATAAGTACGACATGTACTGGGCATCGGTCACCTTATGTTGTTAGCATGACTTGCACTCACACTTTGGGCACTAATCTGTGATGTTGATGAGAGTTGACTGCTAGCCTATTTGTTTTCACCCATGCTGACCTTCGGGTGCATGCCCGTGGGGATATGAATCTCCTACCATCATGTAGACTTTTTGAACAAGTCAAAGATTATTTCACTGGCCCAAAATTTAGCCAAAACACAGTCAAATTAATTGTACATGTATCCTGTGGTTCACTTTCCAAACAACCAACTTGTTCTCTTAATGAGCTACCATTGCTTAATTCTCCGCTACATACCGCAAAATACCGCAAAAAGATGTGCAAATCATTCAAGCTTCTAACACTCTCCTACAAAGTTTCTTGTCCCAAAAATTCTGGAGCTATCCATCCTCTTATTCAGGCCAAAGCTTGTGAAAATACAATGTTCACAAAGGAAAAACCTCTATGCATATATTAAACTTTCCATTCCATCCACCCAAAATTAATGTCAACCTTCATCATCTCAGCAAAAGAGGGCAAACTTTGAATATACATAGTTCAGATGCGATTGTGAAAACTATGCAAAATATGTAAAGGAAGAAAGATGGTCCAACGTGGGTCCCTTGTGGAAGCTTATATGGTTTTCCTCCGATTTCTGGCATCTGAAATCCCATGGGAAATGTGAGGGCAGCTAAACAGAACATAATCACTGGAAAAAAAAAGAAATATATTTTATGATGTCAAATGGGTCATGACACAAACTGGTGACATTTTCGCACAATTTTTGATACTTAAGGACATCACAGTGACTTGACTATTTGACCAAATCATAAAGATATAAATGTGTGACAATCTATTCAAGAAACGGCATGACAGTGTACATTTCATTGAAAACTAAATTGAAGTCAATGATTTGTCACACTTGTTAAAGTAAATCTCTGGTAAACATATATCAAGATGTTTTCTTTAGAGAATTCCTTTCCACATGCCCTTTAAAACCAGCAAATTCTACTGTTATTTGTCTCATCACCTAGTGTGAGAATTGTGTCCATTCCTTTTGTGACATCAGAGACTGCTTTTTGTGGCAGACTTCATTAATCAAGAGTGGCTTGTGATTTCATGCGTTTAAAAATTAATAACAAACTTGCACCCGGCAATCACAGAAAAAAAAGAAATACTGGTGGCAATGTTAACTCAGAAACATGAACAGTTTCATCTAACAAAAATGAGACATGCGGGTGCATGCAAAGGAACACAGCATTTTGAGACTATTTGGTCAGTAATATGAACCCACTTGCTCAAAGCCTGAATGAAAATCGCCCAAAAGGAACATTACAGAACTAGTTTCTGACCCTTTTCCTTGACCCTCAGTCCATCAATAACTTCCTTTTCTGGGGCTCTCATCTTCCTTTCCCTTATGGTGAAAGTGTGGTCTGGTCATGTGCGTCCAAATATGAGTGACAGAAAAAAATATTGAAGTGCATGTTTTGACTCTGCTAAATGAAAACGGGCCCCCTCCTGACCTCTTCAACACAACTACCGCAGACACGTGGGACCAGATTACACCCTTATCTCTTACTAGAATGAAGAGAGACCTTGGGAACAAGGTCCAACACTTCTCCTTTTAACTTACTTCCTGTAAATACAATCCATTTTGCTGTATCGACAATGAATGGTTTCCAGGGTGACATGACTAATAAAAAGCATGTGAGGGTCAAAGTGATCACACCCAAAATCATAAACATCAATGTGGCCAGCCACTCTTGAGGCAGCTCAGGTGTGACACAAACTTCTGGCTGGCCAGTTGATTTCTGACACATGACAGTCAAACCAAGTCGAACAGAACCTAGTCACAAAACATAATTATGAATTTTGTTATTCAGATTTTTAAAACACTTTTTTGAGGTTTTTGTGCATTTAACAACTTAATCCCTGACAACTCCCCTGGAGACTCTAAATCATTGGAATTTCTGATATTTGAATGACATGGGAACAAGTTAGTCAGAAACTGAATATTCTGATGGCATGATGTATCTCAGGATATAGGTGCTAATATGGAATTGATCAGGCATATTAAGTAGTCTGGTAGGAAGATTTAATCAATTTAAGACAGTCTGTCACTGCTTATTCACATGTTTTCCTTAAGTTTTCTGTAAAATGCCCTTTCCTTGGGTCGGGTGCTGCTGCATTAGATAAGGAATATGTTCCACATTATTTTTTGGCCACTTCTAAAGGGCACTTTTCAGTGGTTTTTCATATCTGGTGCAGTGCAATTTGTTTTAATTTAACTCTCCTATATAAGTAAGATCAGTATAATGTTAACACATAAAGGTGAAAATGTAAATTGATACTTGCGCGTTATAAGTACGGGTAAATACGGTAAGTAAATAAGTAAAACATAATGCACATGTGAAATCCAAGCTACTATTGTGTTGTGCCGTGGATTGACTGACACACCCTCAATAAAATATATTTCACATTTTGAAGTCTCATTGTAGTGAAGTCAGAATAATTATAAAATTATCTTGAATACATCCCAACAAGTACTAAAAGTATATGAACATGATGAAAGCAATATTATTTACAAGATCAACATTTACAACACATTAAATTATCAACTCATATTAATTCAAACTTTGGTTGTGACCTTTGAGTGACCAGCAAAACCTGTCAGGGAGCAGAATAGCAAAGCAAAGGGAGGCAGTGTAGGCAAGAAGTAAGGGAACTGTAATGAAAATTCAAAAGGTCCTGTGTTTAAGTCCTACATATACGCTGATGCTGCTCTGAGTAGCCCCTGGTATTCAACTCCTTGGCTTCACTTGTAAATAACCAACTGGCCCCATTTGTTAAAAGAATGGACAGCACTATGACCTCTGGATAAAATAATCTGTATCCTTAATTCTACTGGATAACTCAATTGGTTTTGCTAGTGTTTGTCTGCTGGATAGCGTTTTATCCAGTGGACAGCATTATCCACCATTTGAAAAACCAAGGTCAGGTTTGCCTTTGTCCACTCATAAATAATTTCTTTAAAAATGCTGCATCAATACCATAGCTAACCAACAAAATTCAAACCCACATGATGCCAATCTTTTTTTAAATTTTTTTTAGTGAAGAGATTCACTAACAACCAACAACACAGACAAAGTACAACGTCGGACTGCTCAGGAATAAAGACACGCAGGCAGCATTCAAGATCAGGCTATCCAACAGATACCAGCTGCTACAAGACCTGATAGACCCCAAGACTGACATCCGAACATACTGGGAACACAGCAAGAAGATCTGGCACGACACATGTGAGGAAGTCCTTGGCAGGAAGAAGACCCAGCACAAGGATTGGATCTCTGCGGACACCATCCGCAAGCTTGAGGCAAGGAAAGTGAAGATTCGAGCCCAGGCTGAGTATACAGTAGCACAAAGAGAGGTGAAGAGGAGCATCACGAAGGACAAGAGAGACTACATCAATGACCTTGCCAGCCAATCCGAGACAGCAGCTGGACAGGGAAAGCTGAAGGACCTGTACCTGATGACTACTGTAAGAAGCTGTCAGGCAAGTTCCAACAGAGAGACAAGCCAGTGAGAAACAAGAATGGAAACCCACTGACGACAACAGAGGAGCAGGTGAAGCGGTGGGCGGAACACTTCAGGGAGCTGCTAAACCGCCCCACCCCTGATACACTACCAGACTTCCCACCCTCCAAGGCTGAGATCAGAAAGGCCATCAATGCACTCAAGAATGGGAAGGCAGCAGGGCCGGATGAGGTAGCGGCAGAAGCCATCAAAGCAGACATGGAGACAGTGGTCGACATGCTGCACAGCCTCTTCAGCAAGATCTGGACCAGATTGCCAGCCTGCACATCATTGTAGAGCAGTCGATGGAGTGGAAACTGCCCCCTCTAAATCAACTTTATAGACTACGAGAAGGCGTTAGACAGCGTGGACAGAGAAACGCTGTGGACGCTGCTGAGGCACTACAGAGTCCCAGAGAAGATCATCTCCCTCATTAAGTGCAGACAATGAACAGGATTGCCCATACTGGCCAGTTGCTTGAGAGATTTGAGGTGAAGACCAGAGTCTGTCAGGGGTCTACTGTCATCATTTCTTTTCCTCCTGGTCATCAACTGGATTATGAAGACCACCACAACAGGTAGGAACAATGGCATACAGTGGACGCTTTGGACGCAGCTGGATGACCTCGACTTCGCTGACGACTTGGCCCTACTGTCACAACCACAGACAAATGCAGGACAAGACCACCCTCCTGGAGATAACATCAGCCGGGACAGGGCTCAACATCAACAGAAAGAAGACGGAGCTGATGAAGATCAACAACACCATGAACACTCCAGTTACAGTCTGCGGAGCGCCCATCTTGGAGGTGGAGTCATTCATCTATCTGGGAGGTGTGGTTGACCGACAGGGAGGAACAGCCCGAGATGTAACAGCCAGGATCAGTAAGGCCAGAGCAGCCTTTGTCATGCTCAAGAGCATCTGGGCATCCAAAGAGATCAACACAAGAACCAAGCTGTGCATATTCAACTCCAACATCAAGTCCATAATTCTGCTTTACTGGAGCAAGACATAGCGAACAACAAAGACAATACAACAGAAGCTTCACACATTCTTCAAACACCAGTCTGAGGTGCAGTTTCAACATCCAATGGCCAGAGAAGATCTGAAATGAGGACCTGTGGGAATGAGCGGGGCAGGAACCGTTGGTCAAGCGGATTCTACGCAGGAAGTGGGGCTGGATTGGACACACCCTTAGGAAACCAGCGTCCAGCACCACACACTGGAACCCGCAGGGGAAGAGGACGAGAGGTCGGCCTTGCCACAGCTGGAGACCAGACGCTGAGGCAGTTATGAAACAGAAGGGAACCAACTGTGTGATGGTGAGGGGTTGTCAATGGCCAATGTTCCACCAGGAACGATGGGCTTAATTGATTGATTTATTTTTAAAAGTCTGGACAACATTGAAATAATATTACATTGTATGGTGAGCATAATCCAGTAATGGAGAGATTTTGACATTAAGTGGGTGCTTCATTGTATTTCCTAGGTAGGAATTTGATGATGAATGTTGCATGAGGAAAACCAATGAGCTTGGATGCTCCTCGAAGGACGGGGAGCAAGGAACGCGCAGTCAGGTGAGAGCACATGCCTTCCACAAATGTGGCTCAGGTTTGATTTCCAGACTTGGCGTCAAAATTAATGTGGGTTAAGTTAGTTGTTGACCAAACATCAAACAGGTTTATTTCCAATTGGTGCCCTAGTGCTAAATACAGTTGACACTTAAATAAAGTTCATAGGGATTATTAAGCTCATTATTATGTCACTAGCACCAGCTGCACTAATTGGTGTGTACAAAGTTTTCCTTTCGAAATGAATGCTGAAGATAAAAAATTCATTTTTCTTTAAAAAAATTAACTGAGGGCGATTTGCTCTTAGAAACGTAGCAAAGGAACTGCCCCATTCCCCTCGAGCGGAAAAGGAATTTTTCCCTTTCCGCTGGAATTAGTAATTATACCCTAAGTAGTTCAACATTTAGAGATTGATCGAGAAGTATGTGGAAATACTCACCAGCAAACTCCGTCACGACCCACTCTGGGGTTGCCAAGGAGGCGATCGCGAATACATCGGCGGCAAAGCAAAGAAATCCCCCAACAATTACAAATTTATCCATGTAGTATTCATATAACAGCTTGTCCACATTCGGGCGAATTGAACATTAAAACAGTGACGCAACAAAAATTAAAGTTTACATATAGGCTTCAATTTGGGTCTTGATTACTGGATAGTTAGCTCCCACGCATCATCATTCGCTGGAAATACCTTCAACATTCGTTTTTCTGCCTCTTATGGGTTGAAACGCGTCCCATGCTTGTTTGCTCTCGTTTGTAATTTATGACTGATTATACCGCCATGGAACCTTCCAAAACATTTGGCGTGAGATGGGAAACCTCGTTCCCAGTCTTGTGAAAACGAGGTTAAACATTTTGATCAAAGATGGCGGATAGCTGGGTCCTCTGAACACTGTTCAAGGTGGGCTTTTCTTGTCCTGAGTGATTTGGAATGAGCTTTGCATACGTGTTACAAAGATTTGTATCACCAAAAGAAACCAAGGATGCAACTCTTTCACCAAAGAAAGAGACCGAATGTGATAAACAAGGAAAAATGTCCGGTGAGGAAGCAAGAACATTTTATGAGAGCGTCTTGTCTTTGGCTGATAGTTCGACTATAAGTTCAAAATGCGTTAAGCCGTCTCGACATCAGCAGGCAAGAAAACGACAGGAAAATAGCGAAATCGAAAATTCTTGTCGCGCATACAAAACTAGTTCTGTACATGTCGTCGATCGCCATGAAGGTGATGACGAATTTGAATGTGATGACGAAGATATTGACGATGGTGGTAATAAAGATGGAACAGACAACAGAAAATCCTCTGTAAATTCTCCCAATCAGAGAGTAGTACACCAGTTTCTCAGATATGCTCAGGAGGGAAAATTGAGGCCGATTCAGGAACTTCTGTCTGGACACAAGGTGGACATCAATGTGTGTGACCAATTTTGTTGGACAGCTTTGATGTGTGCATCGCACAGCGGACAGTTGCATATTGTTAAATTTCTGTTGGAGAAAGGAGCGATCTGGAAAGCTTGCAAAGATTTGAACGGAAGAACAGCATTGGATCTCGCAAGACTTTCTAAAAATTTTGATGTTGTAGATTTACTTTTGACTTACAATGATAATGCTCAAACCAGACAAAAGAAAACCTTCAAAAATGAAATTTGGGTTAAGTCTTGGTGCTCAATATGTGAGGAAGAGTTCAGTGACAGCAAGAAGGTACATCAAGGCTCAACAGTGCATTTGTTTAATACAGAGAGGAAGCCTCAGAGGACATTTTATTACATCCCTGAGAAAAATGTTGGCTATCAGATAATGCTGAAATCTGGTTGGAATGAAGATCAAGGTTTGATTAATAATGTCATATACTTGCTAGCAGCACTGTTTTTGTTACAGTAAATAATGTATGAGAGTGTATGTGAAGTTCTGTGGACTTCTCAAAGGAACAAGGACTTGCTGACAAAGACATTCAAGACAGGGTTCTCATTAGAATGAGGAAATTAAGGGAGGGGGGGGGGGGGGATGGGAAGGGCATCCAAGGACATGCATGCTCTCCTGAAATATGGAAGTTCACAAGTGCAGGTTGGTATAATTCTCGTTACTGACTGCCATACATTACTTTTGATGTCAGTTAGGGAAATTTGATGATATATCTAGACAGAAAATCCCAGGTGATAAATTTCTTTATTTTCTTTGCCAGTATGCTGACATTGTATTCTATTGTGTTTGCAAGAAAATTTTGTATCAATCACTCTTGGGAGTGACAGGGTTAAATGCAACCTTGGGCAGTACTTACAACTGTACAGTGAAACCTGTTGTTTGTTTGCGCGCCACTTTGCAATAATTATTGTCACGCAATGTTGTGTTTTTGATTATCAGTTTGCTCCAAGCAAGGTGAAGGTTCAATTTCGCAACTTACGCACAGTTGCAGTCCAGTGGTATGCCCCCGATGTGCAATTACATTGTGAACCTTCTCCCTTACACCGTAAATTTATATTGTAAAAAATAGAGTTCAAGGTTGTTTTGAACGGGTACAAATACCTGACTCTGGGAAGGTAAATACCAGGCAGCAAGTTCAAATTTGAACTTCCTCGAAGCAAACTGCCAATCAAAACACCTACATTGCGTCACAAAATAATTATTGCAAGGTGGCAGGCAAATGAACAACCAATTTCACTGTAAAGTGCACCTAAACTCAAGATTTTTCGTTCTTAATGTAAATCTCCCCATCTAAAGCAAACACATGTCTCGTTCACCATTGTTACCCAGAATTTGGCTTTTTCTGTGCCATGCAAGCCACGTAAACTTGGCAGTCCGAACCAGCAGTAATTTGGACCCATGACCGTAATGTGAGAGGCATTGGTCTATTTTTGATTTTACGTCACAAACTGCTTTGCATTCCTATTTTCAAAGAAATTTTGCATTGCAAAGGAGTTTGTGAGGTAAACTCGAGAATAGATCGATGCCTCTCACATCACGGTGGTGGGTCCAAATCACAGCTAGTTTTGACAACTCTGCGCGTCTTGCTTGGCAGACAAAAAGCAACGTAAAAGATTGTCAAACATCTTTGCTTTCGGTGGGGAGATAAATACTGGTATTGTAGACTAAAAGTATTTGAGTTTAGGCACACTTTAAGACCTTGTTCACTGGCACAGTTTCTCCTATATTAGACCACCAGGCCAGTGACTTGCATATAGTATGAAATTTGCCTTGTTTTAATCTTTATTATTGCCATACAGGTTTAGGGCCTGAAGGCATTGGGAGAAAATTTCCTATTAAGACAGTCCTGAAAAGAGACCGACTCGGATTAGGCAGCAAGGGAAGTCAAGAGGCAAAAGTGACACATTTTGGTCCAAATGATAGCCATGCTGTAAAGAGAAGGAAGGTGAAAAATGAGAAACAGAGTAGTTGTAAGCCAAGAAAAACCAGCCGTAGGGAAAGGCTGACAAAAGAGGAGAAAGAAAGAAGCTGGGAAAGAAACATGAGGATTTATATGAACTCAGATTAATTTCTTAATGTGAAATAATGAAATTATTTACATTTTCCGCATAGGTGGCCATAGCAATGCATGACTGGTACATCATAGCATTTTACAATGCCATCAGCTTTACGACTTTTTGCAAGTTTGACTTTAATACAAGTTTAACACCCGTACAGAGCTCTTTGAAGGAGCTATTGCCATATTTACAGAAAAAGACCTATCAAACCTACACCAATAAAATGTGACAATCACAATTGCAATGGACATGTTGCTTTGGTTACAATACACATGAGACTTGGTCTGAGTTATGACTGCAACAAAAGATTCAAACAGTACATAGAAACTTGTCGAGCGTTAATGAAGGTGTGATAACCAAAGTTTCCTTAGGTTAGAGGTAACAACCACTTGATTTTACAATGGTACTTGCTGCTGCACACTGTCTTTAATTTTTTCAGTTACAATGAATGCATACAGAGTTAGTATTTATCTGTTTGATTACTTACTAATAATATTGGTAACTTTTCAATTTGACATGGCTGTTCATTGTTTTTGATTACTCTTAGTGCATATACTACTATCTAGTCATTTTAAGTCAAATTTCCTTTTACCTTGGTTGGAAAGAGCGAAAGTCTCTTAGACTAGCCAGTATTAGTTAACTATGCAAAGCTAAAAGGAGAGGCAGAATTGCCACCACTTTCCAAATACCAGTCCGGAAGAAAACGGTCAGACCCATCCAAGACCTCAGAAACAGTAACTTCCAGAAATGGTTCCTTCCACGAGAACATGTAAACAACATCAGGTCCACTTTTTGTAACTACTTCCTTCATCCAAGTGAGGAATCTGTCTAGAAAATTTAAGCAAATAGAGGAGTCCCACAAGCCTTCTTCATCCCTGACCAGCCTAGGTATTGCTAAAGTATTGTATGTTTGAAGTTCTTTGACATTGCCATGGTGATCTCGAAAGCCACATATGATCTTTGGTACACCAGCAAGGTATGACTGGGCCCACCATTTGATGAGCTTGTAGCGTTTGAAGCTGAAATGCTGGTTGTGATGATGAGGTTGAATGGAGGTCTTCAGTTCAATGTAGTTTGCTGGTGCTGCTCCATTTTTCTTGATTAGAAAGATAACATAAGTTAACCTTGAAGCAATTGAGAGTATTGCAGGAAACCAAGCCTCGGAGCATGCCTCGTTTTCACAGACCGACTTATTTTTAGATTGAATTTCCCGCGAATGAGACTCCCGCAGGAGCGCAATGACCAATTACAAGAAACTAACCTGAAGTCATAGGGTCATCAAACCGGAAGGTAGCCTAAAAATAGACCGGTCTGTAAAAATGCCGTGACATAGGGCCAGTATGGGAGTTGTAGGCTCCGGGTCATGGGTTCCTGGTATTGCTAATCCCCTTGGATAACATTAATTAAGTTTTCAGGATAAATCTAAGCTTGCCTTAAATGAGATGATAGCAGAGCTAGGACTCGGATCTTGCATCAACCTCTGTGAACTCTCAAGCACTTTCTGTAGATTGGGTTGGTGAAATTTTAAAATGAAGGAGATCTCTCCATCACTACTCCTTCTCCCTGGTGGGAGTCACGCGCCAAGGCACCATCACACTAAACTAATCAGAGGAATACCAGTAATTTCTCAAGACATGTTTAAGTAGAGCACTTAAACCATGTACTCCATCTAACCACATGATATTAGAGCCACCCTCCATACCATGAAAAAGAAACACCTCCAAAGTTTTCGGTTATATGTTTATAGTGTCTGGAGTGTAGTACTTCAAAAATTTTCCCTAATAGTGTATCCACATGTTTTAGCAGGCCTTTGATTTTTGGCCAATCCAGTTGGGTCCTGGTAACTAATGACAACATGTAATTCCATTCTGAATCGTCAGAACATTCATGGCATCTGAAGGGTAACTATTGTCCAACATATTTCTATAGATTTTCAACAAGACTTCTATTCTTACACTTCTGCACATTTCTTTCTGAAGAAATGCGATCAAGTAACCTTTTTGACGTCATTAGTTAACAGGGCCCAACTGGCTCGGCCAAAATTTTTTGCGTATAAATCAAACACCCACTATGGGGGAAATTTTTTTGAAGTACTACACTTCAGACACTATAGATATTTACTTTCAACGAAAAGTTAAAAAACGAGGGAATAATAATCGTCATAGGGACTTTAAGGTTCAGAATATGAAGTTGCTAGACGTTCTTTCAGCTGAAGGGGGAGGGGGGAATAATACCAAGGATTTCGATTCGTAACCCATTGACCACTGGAAGTGAGACTTGATAGATTTTACTGTGTTTAATGCCAGACAATTTTACTCATCAATGGCGGGGGAAGAACGCCTTGGGAGTCAATGGGTTAACAACTTCTCCATCCACTCAAAAGCTATGTCTTCATTAAGGACGGTGCCTACTAATTCAAAGGTATATTTGCGCAGTTTACTGAATATGCGGGAAAAGCAGATCTTAGCAAGTGTTAATGAAATCCAAAAAGAAAATTGGGGTTAACCACGTGTTTTTCAAAGATAATTAATCAACAATATTTGTAAAAAAAAAAAACAAAATAAAAGGCAATATGTGGTGTTCTTTCCCAAATTGAGTTTACAAAAATATCCCTGGGGGAGTGTATAAATAAGCACCACCCACTGGAAATCCGAGTATCTCGAGATGCGCAGAACGTATGCGCAGTAACAATAGCAGGCACCGTCGTTAAGAAATGATAAAAGTAAATCCCATTCACCTCAGCACAGCAATCCACTTCAGCACCAAACACCAAAGAATGTTTGTCAAGTCTGGTCCTGATCACAGTGATAAATGCCTCACTGTCATTGTTGGCATATTTTCCAGCTTTTCCTTTGCCATTCTGGAGTTTGGAATTCTTATCCAATGGTGAAGTGACAAAGCTTTCAAAGTTGTATCCCCAATAGCACATTTCTTTATGTTTTTCCTCCATGTTTTCCCTCTTGTGCCTGTTTTCCTCCGTTTCTACCTCACTTATGTAAATCGTTCCATTGTAAAGTGTTGCTGCCATCTGCCAGGAGTCTCTCTTTTCATAAGGAGTACACATAATTTTTGTTAAGTGCCCTCTCCATGTTATAAAATCTGTGTGTAAGCTGAAAAAAAACAATTTTTTTTAGAAATAATATTGTCATAAATTTTGTCCTCGTTGCAAGTATAGATGGTTTTCACGTTATGTCATTGTCACGATGTCAGTGGATGAAAACAAAAAAGGTCGCTCTGTCATTAGCTCCTTTTGTTCATCCACCAGCAATAATACTGTACATTGCAGCATGGTTATCCATGTCTCTAGAGATTGGTTGCAAACCATCTACAATGTAAGTATCAGTTACAAAAATATCTCTGCTTTCTTTCAAGGCATGGAACTTAATGTCATTAATAATATTATTCAGTTTTTATAAGAAATTGTAAAATAATGGTTTGAACTCAGGAGTCATATCATAATTAAGTAAAGTACAATTATTGTCTGGGCGAGTGTAGTCCTGACAAGGAATGTTTGAGATGACATTGACTGATGTTTCCACAACCTGAGCGGAAGTCATCTTCAGTGTCAAATGATTTGTGTAACGTCAGTAGATACTATAAGAACTCTGGGAGATGTCATTGGTCAACTTATTCGTGATGTTATTGGTCGACTGACAGTTGAGCCTAGATGTAATTGGCTGTGAAGACCAAACAGTGATTGGTGCGTTTCGATCCGTCTATAGGTTGACTGGAGTTCTTATAGTATCTTCTGACGTAGCACAAATCACTTGACTCTGAAGATGACTTCCGCTCAGGTTGTCGAAACGTCAATGTCATCTCAAACAGCCCTTCTCAGGACTACACTCACCCGGACGACCGTACTTTACTTAATTATTGGTTTTTACATGACTATTTTAAAGCAAAGACTTTCATAATTTGCTAGCCAATTTATTATCCTTTGTTTCTTTTACTCAAATGATTTGTCCTCATTTTGAAAGAAATATTGGAGATGCACAATGTTTTGTTCAGCTGGATTCAGTTAGGTACTGGTTGGGAATAAACGTGAAGCCCAAAACTAAGTCACAGACCTAATTGGCTAACTCAATGTTGTACCCAATTCAAACCCTTTGGGAATAAATTGTTTTGTTCCGGGTATTTCCATATCATTTAAATATGAATACTACATCATCAAGCAAATACAATACTCAAAGAATCTTCATCCCAGGAGATTTGAATTGGGTACACATTGAGTTAGCTGATTAGGTCTACTGAGGGTGGAAAACTTTTATCTGATAGCCTTCCCCACAAGCTAATACTACATTTCAGAATCTTTCATTTGCCCCCAATCAAGTCAACATGCTAGTTGACCAGTTGAATACATGACTGGAAATACTTTTTTTTTGATTTATTGGTATACCCCTTGTGAGATCATTGTCTGCATGCTCGTGGTGCACAGAATAGTAAGAAAGAATGGAATAGAAAGCACTATAAGAAAAGGTAATTTTGTGCAATAGACTGCAGTTGGAAGCAGGCCTTACTACTAATAGTTTTGGGTAATGCAGAGACACAAAGTGGTGTTAGACAAGCTAAAAAAGAAAAAATCTCACTTTCAGGTGCAGTCCATCTCTCAAAGTACATTTGTCACCCTTGATGACAAATCTCATGGCCGGTCTAATTAATTTGAGCATAGGTCACAGGTCAGGGTACATGTTGCTTTGCCACAGATGAATAAACAGGACCAAAAGTGTCTCCTGGTCCTACTCACTCTACAAAAATATTGTTTTAGGTCTAGGGGAACATTTGGCATGGTTGGTCATCAGTGGAGCAGGGATTTTAGTCTTGACCTGTGCCTCAAATTTCAGCAGCATCCAGCTACTCTTGGCAAAAAGAAAATGGATTGCAGTACTGCAAATGACTGCCAGTCCTTTTCCATCTGATTTTCGGTGAAGATGCTGCAAGTATATGCACTGCCAACATACGCAAACCCAGTAAAGTCGATGCAAGTATATGTATGGTGTTGCTTGCCTGCTTGTGTGACAAGTGCAAAGCAGCCCTTTTGATCGACAGTAGTTGGGATGGGGAATCAAGAAATAACAACGATCAAAGGCCGTTCAAGATAGCAGCAAATAACCAAGATTTTATTAACTTGTTTTTCCCCTAAAATTTAGTTTACTTCCGGTGTTACCTTGGAAGAGGAGGCTTTTCTCTTGCAAACCGCTCTGATGTGGGGCTGTGAATAATTTCAAACTTCTCTTTGTGTCGATTTGTCCATTGTAACAAATGCTCCAAGCCTTCTTTTTCTCCATCGTCCCGTTTCACAAAATCTTTATAACCAGCACGAAGGTCGAAGTCTATACTATGTGGAGGTGAGAAAAGTCTTAATTGTCGTTTGTCGTCGTGAAATGACCTTTTGTCGTCAAGAGAGAAGCATCCGACCTCAGTCGGCTGACGATAGAAAGGGAGCTCTCCGCGAAATGCTTCAATTGGAGAAACGGTAAAGCTGCTTTTCGTTTTCGAAGCATTTGATCGAGCTTTCTTTGCCTGAAAAATTTCTGTTTCACGAGAAGAGCGCTTCATATTTCGTGTCTCAGGTGATTCAATTTTTAACGAATGACAGTTTATCACTCATGGTATTATGGGATATTTCTTTACGGAAGGACGTCCACCGGACAGAGCTGAAAAACGACTGCGCATGCACCAGATAGGGAGCACAAATCGTGCAAATGAGACGGGAAGTGTCCATTTCGATTATTTGATCTCGTCTTCTGCGTGTGTCACTTTGTAACTCTTGACGGTGTGAATTTTGGAAGTGAGATCGTGGTGATTGAATTCAAGGAGACACATCAGATCTGAGTAACATATTTGTGTGGAATTTTTGGGCCATGAGATGCAAACCCAGTTAAATTTGTTTGGGAATATGCGCTGCAGAAACTAACCGAGGCTACCGTGAGTGTTACATATTTGTTTTTGAAGCATGAAGTGTTCACAACGTTTGGTTCAGTTTGCACACTAGGGTATTGCCCATGCAATCTCTACAGTTTTCATCAACAAGATAATTTGGGCAGGGTTTTCTGAAATCACCTTTACAATCAATCGTACATGTATTTACAATGCGTTAATTAAACGTAACATGTTCTAAGAGCATTATGTGAAAGTTGTCAACCTTCTCCTTGAACCAATGCAAGGCAGCAGTTTATTTAGAGTGCTGCCACTCTGCAATAGCCACTTAACCTCCTGACTGCCCCCATAAAGGCAGCTGTCTAAAAGAAAACACCTTGCCAACTTGTGAAGTTGGAATGAACACAAGTACTGGCCAGAACTACATAGTAAATATTGAAGTTCTTTGTCCCTGTCTCAGGGCATTTCTTCAATGAAAAGGTAAATTGATTGCAAGACTGGCCTCTGAGATTACACTCAGAAGAAGTTCTAGTTGCACAGTAGTGTGATCAATAACATTGTTTATTGCCATAGTGAGGCTTGATTACAGAATCATAAATACTTGTCCACCAAAATACCCTGTGCAATCAACTGATACACCCATGTTCGGGAAACTGTTGGCCTGTTAATTAATGGAACATCCATATTAGGAAAAGAACAATTTGTTAAATAAAAGTGCAAAGTCCAGGCCCTGCTTCCTGTTAATCCTAGGATTATTGACTGGGAAATACTGCTTGAAAGTGGCACCCGAGTGACTTAATTGTAGTCTAGGTTCCACAATCTCCAAATAATAATGATCTATCATTATTGTAATAATGCAACACACTTGGTGTCAACATCTGTGTCAAAACTTGGAAGATGGTGTTTTGCTTCCCCCCTTGACTGGCCATTATTTGCAAATCTATGTTCAACCCAACGTCCAAGGCAAAATTATGGTTAGACTCAAATTTAAGAACATGTGTTAAGGCAAACAGTTGAGGGTCATTGGTTTATGTGTGCTTTATTGTATGTTTATATGGTTAGCCCATCATGTTTTCTTTGTCTTGGTTGTGTAATAAGAATGACTTTTTGTACTAATTTTCACAGCCCCCATAAAAACTGATATGTGCAGTTTCCTGTGTCTAGGAAAATAATAATATCATTATATTGTAGATTATAGCATTGTAATATGCATCTCATGGACAATAACATTCATTTTCGTTTTTTGTCTTTAGGGAGATGGATCCACCTGGTATTATTTGCGGCAGTTTTGTGAAATATTAGCTCTGAAAGGAGCGAGAAGAAATTCAGCCTTTTTTTTCTCAGCAATAAACCACAATAATCTTATTGAGTTCACTTTGTCCATGTTGGTAGTGTGGAACAAAAGACTGGATAAAGTCACTGAGAAATCCAGAGAATGCTGTTGAGTTTTAAGCAGTTTCTTTAGTACTCTTCACATTGTCAAACTTTTCAGTTTCCTCTTAGAACTGAATACCAGTCCTTAACCTTTTTTCAGTTATGAACTTTTTGCACCAGCACAGAACTTTAAGATGCCACATGTTGTACTTATAAAACAAAATGGGGACAACATATTCAAGCAAAAACATAACAAATGCATGTTGTTTGCACCTGCACGCAAACTTTGTGAATGCTTTTGATCTGATGAGTTGCCAACCCAGTAATGCTTCAAGTACATGTAGTGACGTCAAAACCCAGAACACCTCCAAACACATTCAATGACAATTTGTCAAAGAAAAAATTAAAAACAAACATCTTCTTAAGCATTGGGACCCATATGGAATAGCCCTTGCATATGTGTATTATACTGATGACTGGATTCCATCTACTTAATATACAATCATCTTTTTAGGATAATACCACCTAGGCCAGTCGGCAGATAATGCTATAGTGAACTTCTTGCTATACAGCTGAAAATATTAATTTTGTGAAATGCCCCTTTCAGGGATGTTTTCTAGTGGTCTATGCTCTAAAGATTTTGTTTAAACTCATCAAGTACAATGTAGCATGCATGTGTGAAATGTCTCCAGTTTAGATCAGTTTTGCAATATGCACTGTGTTGTCTGAACTGATCCTTGTAAAATTTTTGTAGTTTCTTGTCAATTGTTAATGGAAAAAAATAGGATTTACTTTCTGAAAGAAAAATAACATTAATGACGTCTCTTGATCAGGTTAGGATCTGATGAATTTTTGTTTTAAAAGGCAAGCAAATCAAGGGCAAATTAATTTTCTCTGAGCTGTTTAATGTCATTAAGTGGGCTTTCCAGGGTGAAGCACTCTTTTGCCTGCTCTCTCTATATCATACAGTGTATAATCCTTTCACCGATTTATCTCAGTTTCTGTTGGGGCCGGCTTTCATCGCTCTTCTATAAATTTAAGAAAAGATGCTGTGTAAAGAGCGAAAGATGTATTTTGCTTTCATGATAATTATAAATTCGTATTAAAATTTGGGGAAACGTGGAGCTCAATTTGTCTTCTTGCATCTTTGCATACTCCATTTTAATATCACTTTCAGCTTGCTTGCCACAATTTCTTTTGTAAGCGTGTCACCATTCACCACCCGGTCTATAATTCACAAGTTGTCTTCCTTTGTTGTTCAGAGTATTATAGAGAGTATCTGGAACGTCATAAGGCTTTTTCAATGTCTCTTTACCAACACAGACAAAGAGGAATTGTCCTTTATCACAACCACGGGGCGAACTAGTCTCCACAGATAAGTTCGAAGCTCTCACCAATTCCACCGACCGAACATCGCCAAAACAGGGTTTAAGGGTATTTCTGGTCCTCCCAGAAAACCAGCAACTTGCAAAAACCGTACGAGAAACTTGCGACAAAAGCCAACACTGTCAAAAAAGTAAGCAGTGCAGCGCTCGTTACCTCCATTCACCGTATAGTCACACGAAAGGTGCATATACCGCGCGAAAACAATTTTTACACAATTTGTACACCCCTTCAATTTTTGGAAAAACATCAAAACTCGTCAAAAATTGTGACAAAATCCTTATCTTTCAAACAGCGACCTTATTTTTTTGATTTAATCAACGGCTGTCATTTTCCGGCGAACAGATAGTCTTTTCGAATAAGCGCGCCCTTGAGCCTGCGTTTCGTGCCGCGGATCAGTGACTTGCGCAGTCGTTTTTCAGCTCTGTCCGTCCACCGATCTCTCGGTGGAGAGGAGTACGGGTGTATCTCCTCAGGAAGGGATCCCATATCTCCTTTACAAATAGCCTAGGGTATGGATAACAAAAAAAATAATTGTAGAGGATTGTTTTGTCCTCTTTTCTTACTACAAAAACTCTCTTAACTTTTTTAAGCTCCTGGGGATAGTTAGCCTCCTTTGCAGCCATTGTGTCGGTCCCATTCTCCCCCCCCCCCCCCCAACTTTGCAGGGAGGGAGAATGGGACTGACACAAAAAACGGCTGCAAAAGAGGCTAGGGGATACAAAAATTTGGTTTTATCAACTGAGTTGATCATGAAAATTGACCACCGTACAGAAATTCTAAAAGCTGACGTTTCGAGCTGAACATTGGCTCTCTACAAAAACTGTTCTTGAATCTGAAGGCTATTACAGGAAAATGAATGGTAACAACACCGAAAATTAACATCCAAAGGAAAAACTCCAGATAAATCTTATTCTGCAAAAACTTGAACACACCAACATAAAGGGTATGCATCATGAATATTCAAACTTTGTGCTTGTAAAACATAATTACATGCATACGCAAAGCACGCAATTTCATAGAGCCATGGGTTAGCATTACTCAGACTTTGCACAAGTCAGTCCTGAATTTTTTTCCCCCATTTTCCTCCATGTTATTTATACCCGTACAACTTCTATAATCAGTTAAAATTATTTAAGTGTGCATTTACTGTGTGCAATAAAGATTCATACATTCATTCTAGATGCTCATGACGTTGAAGCATGTAACTCTGGTTCAGAGCTGGAGTTTTTTTAGTTTAAAAATTTCCTTATTATTTTCCTGCGTGTGCAACTTCATTCTTATTTCTGTTCATATTTGGGCATAAAATTGATGTCCTAAAATCCCCAACTTTGTTCCAAGGAAAAGAGTTGCAATTTACAATCTTCAAGGTCATGTGCTTCTAGAAGTTCATTCTGATTGAAGGATTAAAAGAATAAACAGGTATGGATTGTGTTCGAACCACCAGGCAATGTTTTCATGTTGAAGATGCAGAAAAAACTCTTGGACACAATGCCATAGCCTGAAGAGAAGGTGTTGTTAGATTGGCAAGGAATCAATTTAACATCATGTCAACTTTAGATGATGTTAGAAACTGACAGAGGCTTGAAGCTTTGGTGAGCCAAACATGGGCTCGAAGAGAGATGATCTGACTTTTAGTTTTCCCACTTCACTGCTTGTGTAGCAAGTGCTAAAAGGGGAGGGAAAGAGGGAGGCAGAGCAAATTCTGAAAAACAAGAAAACTGTGGAGAAGTGGGGAAAGAGTGCCACTGAATCACACAAAATTGTCAGCTGTTCAGGCTAGCAAACCATAAAACAATTATTATTCAAAAAATCTTTTATTTTATAAGCAATATTTTGAGCTCTGTGTATGGCTGATTTGTCCGATTCATCTCACATTTTCAGCCCTTCTCTTCATTTTCACTATCTGAGGAAGAATCATATGCAGACACCAATGAAAAGCTTCCTGATCCAGCTTCCTTTTTAGTTTCCCTTGAATCCAACATATCTGTTTTTTGGCTAAAAATTAGGGCCTGTTCTTTGGACCACTTCACAAGTTCAGTCAGAGTCTTAGGCTGTTCTCTGCTTGCAGTGGGGTAACCTGTCACTGGGTTGGAAAGCAAATGATTTGCTTTTGCCTCAACACCAGCACTCACATCACTCTCGCAATACTGATCATCAGTGTTGGGATAGTAACCAACTGCTTCACTTTGCTCCTGTGATTCACGGCTTCTTCGTTGACGCTTTTGAGGCCGATTATCACAGCCAGCTCCCAGGCGTGAAATTTCAAGTGGTCCATCATAGTCTTTAAGTACAGCATTAGCAAGCAGTTCTCTGCTCCTTTCCTGCTTTCGCTTTACAACCCAAGGATTTGGATCATCCGTCGCCCACCTTACATTTAAAATCTCATTGTGATCCAGTGACTGATTCTGCATTGCTTCCATTGCGAATTCAGCACTCGAGCGATTTTTGTATCGTACAAAAGCAACATCTTTCGACTCTAACACCCTGATATTATCGATTTCCCCCCATTCCCTGAAGTGTTTGTAAACAATTGATTGGGCATCAGACGTGACGGATACTCCACCAACGTAAAGTGTCCTCGCTGTTTGCGGATGGGCTGTAAACGAACCAACTCCGCTTTGGTCATCGCGTACATGTTCATGTCTCTCTCTCCCAAAGCAATCTTTTGCAGCCTCAAAGTTTGCAACGCATTCATTCGAAGGTAATGCATGCACCCAGGAGCATTCATATCCAAACGGACAACAACCTCTGGCAAATTTCAAACACAGAAACGTTCCATCCCACTGTCTTTCACTGCCTTTTGTTATTCCGCTATCTTGAGCAATATTGCATCGAGAAGTGGCGTGCGCTTTTTCTCTCGAGCGACCTCTCTCTCCAACGTTCTTGTTATACCAAATATTGTACGTGGTTTCGGAGGAATTGTTTGATTTTCTAGCTTTTTTCAAATTGGTGGCCATGTTGATCACTAACGCGAAAAGACTGAGCAGGAGTCTAGCACCAGTCCACAACTAGTTTGACGCCATGGGACGAAAGATTCTTGGACTATGAGTTGACTATGAGCAGCTTGAGGTCTAAGGTAGGAAAATCTTTGGTAAATCTTAACAAGGAGAAGGGTAACCCCAGAAAGTACGTTCCCAATTCTCTCACACTCTCCTCAGTTAAAATGTCAATTTCCAAATTCCTTAATTTTTCGTACAGCAATAGGCAACTTTCACAATGGCGTCATTTGACAACAACTACCAGAATTTAGTTTGTTTTTCTTTTCTCGTTTAAATTTTGTATTCCTAGTGGTTAAGAATAACAATAGCTCTAATTAGCATGAGACAAGCAAACCTGGAGGATTCTAGTACTTGTAGTCAAATGGTGTCATCATACAAATGTCCTATTTTCAGTGAACTACAAAATTAATGAATGATTACCCGGTATACATGAAAGTGTTTGGGGGATGGGCTGGGGGTTGTGAACCCCGGGGGGGGGGGGGGGGACTCCCATATGAAACAGACTGGGATGCGCGTCGGAAATAAAGGAGACCAATCTAGGCGTGGCTTAAGCAAATTTTGACCCCTAAAAGAGACCGTTTAAAAACACAAAAATACGACACGCAATGAGTTTTAATGATAAAAAGGCATAATCATCGAATGCTTTTCTCTAAAAAGAAAATTTAAAAGGAAATTTGACTTCTGTTTCTCTTCGCGTAATTCTGTGTTACTTCGCGGAACCCTAAACGAGACCTTGGTGGCATAAAATATTGGCGCTTTGCCCGGAACACCCTAAGCGAGACCAAAATCCAAAATTTACACCCCTAAGCGAGACGACGAGCATCCCCGTCTGTTTCATATGGGAGTCCCACTCCCGGGTTGTAAACTAAAATCCAAATGCACAGGGTTTATTAAAGGTAACTAAAATAAGAGTTGTTACAATTTGTAGTTTTTAAACAAAAGAGGGAAATGATCCTCGGGTGTATCTGGACAATTCCAGAGAAGTGTGAGGGTTATTTTTCTCTTTTGTCTAATTTAGCCCACACTTCAGACATATACATTTCCTTTATTTTAGTTTTTAGTTTGAAACTTCAGATGGTTGCTGATGAAAAACTATTTTGTGAAGATAAGGAGTAAAATTACACTAATTAGTGAGAACATTAGTACATTAGTGACTAAAAATATATAATTAAAAATGTGAATTTATAGACAAAACAACCTATGAAATGGTTAAGCTATAACTATCAAGACTTTTACTTTGTGAATGAACATTCTTGGTTCCATGATTCAGTCCTCCTGCCAATACAGTGTACCCTTCGATATTGAAGGTTAAGGGTTAGGGTCTATTAATTAAACTTGGTTTGGGTAGTAGCTATACTGACAAAGGTATGTTCAAGTCTATTATTGTTCATGGATACAAAGGGAGATCTAGGGTTAGATGTTTGGATCCATTACCTGGGGTTGTACGATACTGTTTGCGAGCCAGCGAGCTATGTGAGTCAATATGTGAGTCGAACAACATGCTAGCCAATTGAGCCAACATGTGATCCATGGAAGCAGTCAACAATAATATTGATGATGAGAGCCATGCGAATCAACATGCGAACCACACAGTTATTGAAAGCTAACCGTTTTAAAATGGGTGCTTAGACTTAAATACTTTATCAGCTCTATTTGAAATGGGTGCTTGGACTTAAATGCGAGGCTCACATGGCTTGCTAGCTTGCAGTTTGTAAAGACCCCATTACCTCAAGGGTTCTTGCAAAAGGTGCTGCCACAACTCTGCCAGTGGTCATTTGTTCCTAAATGGTGCTAATCGATCTTACCCCATGAAAGGTAATTTTCGAGTGCTCTTGTTATTAAGAAATGATAATTGCTATGGCATCAAACCATCTCTTCAGAGTATACCTTTTTTGTGTCATCAAAGGCCAATTTTAAAATTCCATCCAGTTCACTTTGAACAATGCTTGCAAATGGTTTTTTAGTAAACATTGAAAATGAGAGATTCACAGTGAGTTGTACGCTCAGTGTATTGTAGGTGTGGTGGTTAGCCCACCAGACTGTTGATCCTAGGGTCACTGTTTTGAGGCCCAAGTCTTTTACTGAGTTATTTCCTTAGACAAGAAACTTTGCTGCTTACTGTCTCTGTCCACCCAGGTGTATAGATCGGTAGGTATACTTGTGACATACTGTTAGGGATAACCCTGGGATGGACTAGCATCTTAGCAAAGTGAAAGTCAATAAGGTTCCCCACAGGTATGATCTCTGTTCCAAGTAAATTTGCAGTTTTGTCTTCCAGTGTTCATGTCATCAAAACCTTAAATTTGGTAATTTCATGTTGTTCTTTCACACATTACAGCTGCAATAGAATATCTTGCCCAGTCATGGAGCTTGTGTCATATAATAAACTTTGTTACTTGAAGATTGTAAACACATCATTAATTAATAATGTTTCACTTATCTGTTTTCTTTTCATTTTGTTGCAATATTTATCTTAACATTTTAATTCATGTCATCATTTCAGGTGTTATCCTGCTACCGTTCACTTCACAGAACACGACTTAAAGTCTTTGAAGGAGATCAACTTGCTTTAGAGGCTGGAAAACATAGGATACGTTCTGAGTTTGCTAAACACAAGAATGAGACTGATCCAACAAAAATACTAGAGCTTGTGGCTGTTGCTGAAAGTGCTGAGAAATTTCTGAGGTGTAATGTTCTGCAAGGAATTCAAACAGACAGAGGAACTTTCCGCTTAAAGATAACAAAGGATACTGAACTTCAAAAAAATGCTCCACGCCCAAGCATCAAAAGCTGATTATTTGAGTTCCAACATAATTTTGTGGTTGGTCTGACTGTCGGCATGTGGAAAATAAAAAATTATAATGGGCTTGGTTTTGCATTGCCAACAATATTGTATTAGAAGAAATTAGTATAAATTATAAATAGAAATGAGTTTTGGTAATGCAACAGCAAGATGAAAATTTTGTGCAGTGTTTGTTGTAGCATTGGAGATAAAGTCATACCAATAATAATTTATTATTATTTATTTTGTTTGGTTTGGCAAGCCACATTGAATAGTTATTTTCTCTTGACAGCAAATGTTTTCAGACCTATGTTAAAGTGCTCCTACAATGAAAAACAATCAGTTTGTGTATTATTTTTTTCACTTTTCAAAAGTACTTGCCTTGAATGCTTAACAGGCTAAATTTTTTGTAGTTATTTCAAGAGGAAATCTGTTTATTTTAACTACACTCTTTTTATTGAATGGTCTGCGATTACTTGGTGCAGTTCCAACTGATAAGCTTTCAGTGATCTGCATTGAAAAGAAAGTAACATCATTTATGTACTCTAGCTTAAAAATGAAGTGTGTGAATGCAGCTCGAGAGTTTTTGGCTTTCAGATTGTCAAATTTGTAATCTGCATACTAATTAAGCAGCATTCACACACAGCATTTTTAAGCTAGTGAGTAAATGACATCACTTTCTCCTTGATCCAGCTGCCCTGAATGCTTATCTGTCAAAACCACACCAAGTAATGTTGGATGGTTAAATGGAAAAATTATTGCTGTCAAAATAAAACTGTTGGAAGTGATTACACGAAATCTTGCATTTCAAGGATTCAGCACAAAAACTTTGGAACTTTTGAAAAACGAGAAGTGATTTTTTATTGAGTAGCATTATTGTTTGTGTGGGTTGCATGTATTTGCACTAATTAAATCAGTACACTACTTTTACATGATTTTTTTCTGTAAGAAGTCTGGAATGATTAATTTAATACTTTGGGGTTTGCCCAAAATTCACTCTGACTCAAAGGTGGCAATGGTATGACAATGAATTGATTCTGTCAAAGCCTTGACAAAGCCTTAATCAGCATCACATTACTTGTGATTTACTAGTTGCTTGGCAGTAGGTGTCTTGACAACTGAAAAAGTCAGAGTCCCAAGACAGAGGCCAAAATCGGAACAAGGTGTGATGCATAGGTGCATCACACCATTTACCCCACCATCTATAAAATTATATGAATTGATTCATTTGAGTTACATGTGATTGAGATTCAGTTTCATTTTCATAGAGCACAGACCACTTTGGTGTAGTACACAATTAAAACTTTAAGAGTTTTTGTGGTAGTGCGCTGTAAGCAGCGCGTGCATAAGTCACGAAAATAAACAGGTCTGTTGGAAGCGTGCTTGAGTTTCAACAAAATGAGCCCCAAAATCACAAAAAAATTGTGACGCTGCTATAAATAAAGAATAAAGAATAAAGTAGCTGCTATTTCCAAAACGATAGAATTACCTGGTGAGAGTAAATTTTTGATATTGCAGAAACAATGGTCAACCTCAAGAGTTGGGCAATCGTGATCTTTGTGATGAATTCGCACATTTCTTGTCAAACTTTATAACTATTGAAAGAAAAGGAAAACTAACAAAAACAAAAACCGGTATCTTGCCATCGTTTGACAAAGATGCTTCACTGTTTCGCGAGTAATCACGCCGCGGTAACTTGATCATGGCGCCCGCTGAATTTGATTTCACTTTCGAATTTGCGATTTACTTGTGCAGCCAAAAGTACAATAACAAAAT
>NC_090890.1:9794551-9809551 GCF_036669925.1 Montipora capricornis
TTCTGAATGTTTCTCTCGATGCTTCAGGTTTTTTTTCCAAATAAATCATTGATCAAGTATCAATCAAGTTCTTGGCACATGTTTTTGATTTTTTTCTGTTTTCATTCAACTGATTCAAGTGAGCACCTTCTGAAGGTACATGCATAAGGCAGGTACCGAAGCTACAACTAAACCATTGTAGATGGTGCCACCGACCGTAAATCAAGTCCATCATATGGTTTGTTATGATAGAAAGCTCAGGAACCGGTCTGGCAAAATGACAAACCAAATCTCCATATCGACAAGGATATGCATAGCGCTTGAGGTACATGCATAAGGCAGGTACCGAAGCTACAACTAAACCATTGTAAGTGGTTATCTCATCAGGCAGCTGCAGCTGTTCAGCAAGTTTATAAATGTCATCCCGGTAGAAACGAAAGTCGGCCTTGCACTCGTCGTTTGTTTTCTCGTCCAAATCAAACCTTTCATAGTTCCAGTACGGAAACTCTGGGTTTGTTGACTTGTGGAAGTCATATAAAAGCACAAATTCTTGTTCGTTTATGAAGCTTTTTTGATAAGCGTATGCAAAACAAGCTCTCGTTTCTCTGAAGTTAGGCATTTTGGTTCGAATAACCTACCTTGTGAAAAGAGAAAAACAAACTTCAGAAACGGCGGGAAAATTTGCCACCCGCGAACAAACGTCGTCGTCTTTGCTGAATCGTAAATTCAAATTTCTACAGGACGACGACGCCGGACTATGACCTGACTCAACGGCGCCGTCGTGCGAAAGTCGTCGATTCGTAAGCTCTCTAATAGCCTGCGTAGCATGGCGGTTTTGGTTGCTAAGTAATAAAAGCGGGCGAGGGCAGAAAAACCGCGAGGAGATTGGGGCAGGCTTCGCCGCTCGTTCTCGCGTGTTTCGCGCGCGAATTTCGCGGCTTCGCCGCTCGTGCTCCCGGCTCGACAAAAAACCGCCATGCTACGCAGGCTATTGCAGGAAAAAATGTTCGATTTTCCGTATTTCAGTCAGTAGTTCGACCAGTTCTTTTAAAGTCCATATGGACTTAGAAAAAAACCTCTAGAAGAAAGAACAAAGCGCCACAGTCCCAAAGGACGTCTATTGTTATCGCTATTGTTTTCTTGAAACAAAGGAGCGTATGCATAATGACTTCCATTGTTGCTCGTGGATGACGCTATCTTGGAACGAGTGTGATGGATCATGGACTCTAGAAGGTAACCGCTGACGTATCAAACCTATAGGCCATTTCCGAGTTCATGTCTGCCTCCTTCTCAAAGCGAGTCTGAGCGCGAAGTTTTTGTTATGAAAATTACTTTTCATTCATATGTAAAGTAGAACTAATTACCATCACAAAAACTTCGCACTTAGACTCGCTTTGAAGAGGACGCAGACATGAACTCGGAAATGGCCTATTCCCCAGCTTCCTCGGCTCCTTTGACTAAAATGAGTGCAAAATGCGGCTTTGGACGACATATATGAAGTCAGATTATGCTGTTTAAAGATCCGACCCCCTAAGACATACGTCGTGTGACAGAGAAGATTGCTTGGTGTGCACGGGAGGGGATGGGAAGAACGCCTATGACACGAATAATGTCACATACGAGATAGAGTGTGAAAAATGTGGAGATATATATGAAGGAGAAACCGCCAGAAATGCATATACTCGTGGAAAGAACATCTAAAACTCCTGGAGGGGAGAAAAGAAGGATCGGTGCTGTGGAGACACTGCAGAGAGAAACACGAAGAAGAAAGACAGGTATTTAATATGAAAGTTACGGGATCATACAGAAATGACTCGATGACAAGGCAGATCGTAGAAGCCGTGAGAATGAAAAATGTTCCACCTGAACGGCTAATGAATAAAACGGAATGGAATTACTTTAAAATCCCAAGGGTCGTAGTAGACAAAGACTGACCCCACCTTTTTAGCTGTTGGGTGTTAGAATAATCTTTTAACAAAGGCATTGAAGAGGCTCGACATAGAGCGAAATTAATCTGCCAAAACTTTTTTAATACTTCTTCTTTTACCGAAGTTTTAAAGAACATTTTAAAAGAAATTTTAGAAGATCTTCACAGGAGCCAAGAGTTTGGAGTGTCGAAGAGATAAACACAAGGTTAAAACATGGTTTCGTTATACAAATAATCATTCGAAAATAAGACAAGCCGGTTTCAAGCATTTGGTACAAGAAAACCCCAGTGGGAAAGAACACCATAAACACAATCATGAAAAACATGAAAAAGAACTCACCGCTGAAGGATTTGTGTCCCGAGAAGAATTTGAAGTTATTACACTGCATATGCACTGTGCAGATAAAGATATCATACAAGCTAGTGATAAAACAAGCATGCCATTAGCCGCTGAATTTTCTCAAAAATAAAACAATGACAAAGCTCCGCAACAACGAGAAGATATATTTTCACTGAGTTTTGGGTTTTGTGCTGCAATGACAGAGCTGTCTGTCACGGTCGGTCACGTAATCTCTAGCCTGATTTCTCGAAAAATTGCAATTTTGAGCGCTCTCTCATGTAGCACGATCTACTTTCCCCAGGAAAAGAATTATATCAGCTAACAGCCCATCTCCTTTGAATTTCCAGGGATAAATTTCATTTGATTTGTGATAAAGGTAGTAGGGTAAATTATTTTTTGAAGTTTACCAGTAATTTCCATGGAAAAACAGAGGTCTTTCCTTCAGGTCTCACTCAATATCTTAATGTTTTTCAAATATCATAGGAATTGTAAAATAAAGCCTGCAAAAGTTGTAGAATAAGCTAATTGAAAGTGGATGTCTTCTGGGTTTATAGTTACGGCAAGCCGTTAGCTTCAAAATGGCTAATTTTTGAGCCTAATTTTCCAATCCCTGGCCCTGAAATAGAGTATCGTCATTTTCTGCCGAAACAAAACACCACTTGACAAATGAACCACATAGGGATAAATAGTTCAATATGGACTACTAATAGCCAAAGTTTGAACGATTTTGAAATTTTGAAATTTGCCGCTCAATTTTTTACTTTTCTGGACACGCACTCTTAAAAGCATGAGGTATACAGCTGTTTCGAGAAAGGTTGTCTTACAAACGAGGAGAAACTTACGCAACAATGTCGAGAGTTTGTATGGGTAATGGAGGTTTTACAGCTGAATGATCGAAGCTCAAGGTGTTTCAGCGTGTAGAAGGAAACACCACAAACCTGTGAATTCGTAATTTCTCTTGCCTTCTTGCTCAACACCGTGAGCCTCAATCAAGCAACGACAAATTCTTACTACCCATAATACCAATCGGCATTGTCGCGTACGCTTTTACACTTTTGTGGGACAACCTTTGTCGAAACAGCTGTATATTGCACAAGAATCACGCTACTGAGTGTGCTTGCGTTAATGGGAGCAAGTGAATAAATCAGCCGGAACTAATTCGTGCTAACTGGTTTCCTATTAATTCCTCTGATATCAGTATCATTTCTATCCATGAAATAAAGCAAGTAACTAAGGGTTTAAACTTTAATTTGGCTTCGACAAAGAGCCACGTGAAGGCTGCTGAGATGGAATTCTAACAGTTGTCACTGACAATCTGTCTTGATAAAGGTTTGTACTGAAATACTGAAGTCACCGAAAAAACTCAAGGTAACCATCAAAAAATGAAGAGATCACAATGGCCCTATAAAAACTTTTGATTACTTTAAGCCATCTAGTTTGCTGAAAAAGATTATATTTATTAATGTAATTTTCTTATTAGAATGCTGGGCCACCATGGGTCACGAAGTAAGAAAATATACACTTATTTTCATATTTCAAGTCTGACAAGTTTGGGTAATTGTGGCATTTCGCGCTCACCTGATTTTTGCAGGAGTTTTTAGACGTCTTGTTTCATTAATTCAACGCAGCTCGACCTCAGCTCAGCTTCTTCCCCAACTAACTCACCCCGCCGCCTCCCCTTAGCCGCTAAATTTTGTTCTCGTGACAAATAACAATGTCCTTGATCTGAGTACTAACCTGAAACAAAGTTAATTGCACGCTTTTGCCGTGTTTGTAATCTGCTAATATTTCAGTCTTGCACTGTCAAATCCGTTACTGTCGGTACGCCATCGACGTCCTCTAACTTTACCCAAGATGGTTCTTCATGACCGTTAAAGTCCTTAAATTTCAAATTCTTGAACAAATTAATCAAATCTGTACTGCCTTCAGCTTTTAGGTTCTCCATCCGCACCTTGATCTCGTCGATGAATTGTTGGGTCGTAAAAACCCATTCTGTGGAGCACGGCAGATCCAATCTCTTTGCCACATTTTCACGTATAGGCCTTCCAACTGCATTTCTTATTCTTTTCTCTGTATCTGTTCAAAAATGTTGTGACATCCACTGCTCCGATTGGTAACACAAACAACACAGCTGCCTTTGCCTTTCGGTCCTCTCGAGCTCTGTTTAATTCATATTTTCTCTCTATCTCCATTTTAACTTGCTCCATTCTGTTCCTTGTTCCTGTCGCTGTATTGATGTGAGTAAATCCAACATTGCACAGCTTCCACTGAACTTTGCCTTCTTTCCCGGGAAACAAACCATCGTTTAGTACGATGCCATAAATTGTCGGTCTCTCTTTTTCTCGGCGAATGTAATCATCTCCATGAGAGTCGCTACAATTCAGTTCCTTAATTAGTTTATTCCCATTCGTCCCTGACCAGAACCACTCCACAAACTCTTCCCTTGTCTTCGGCCATTCTGGTAGAGTACTTATGGGGCTTTTTCCTTTACCGGGGCTTTTTACCCTGCTGGGTTTGTTTCCTCTACCGGGGCTTCCACCAGTCGCCATGTTGAGTTCAACTTTTCAGATCTGAATAAAGTACAAAAATATGGACCTTGGGCTGATTGTGTTTTGACCTCGGAGTATGAGAGATCATACACTGCGGTACTGCGCATGCACGAAAACGCGGTCGGAAAATACGCGTAACCTCTTTCCCGGGGTCTCTCTTCTTCCCTCCACATCTTTTTCTCTTCTCGCTCCACCCTAAAAAGACCTGGAAACGAGGTGGACGCATCGCTCTGTCCTTGTGAGAAAGGTCTGGAACAAGTGCCAAAACGGTGTGTTTGAAATGCAGAGAGGCTAAAAATTACAGCTGCCCGCTTTTCATATAATGTATTTGTTACATACAGGAGGCAATGGAGTTTTATTTGAGGCTAAATCCACGATAAATGTTTAATTGCTCTCTCACCCTACAAGCTCCTTCAGTCATTGTATTCTTAGAGTTTCGATTGCATTGAGTGTTTTTGACGCTTCTTTTACTTTTTCACCCGTTGAGGATTGCATTCTAGGCCATCAAAAGCTCGTGTTTTTGTAATATTTTAGCCAGGGAGCGGTTTTGAATTTGCTTGGATAAAGCTGCTAATTTTAAGTGATTAACTGTCATTGCCGATATTGAGCATATTAATATTATACAATAAAAAAATGGTTAACATTTACAACTACACTATGTTGTATTTTACGTTGGTACAAAGTGTACTGATACAATGAAGGGGCTTAATATGAAATCTACAACAAATAAAATGAAATTTTCCCCAATAACTTATCTTGACTTTGTGTTGTTATCGTGTATCTTCCTGCCCTCTGTCTCTCTCCCTCCCTCCCTCCCTTCCTGCCCTCTTTCTCTCTCCCTCCCTCCTTTTCGATTCTATGTTTTTGGAAAATTCCTTCCTTTAATGTCTTTAATCTCTTCTGAGTTTTCAGCTTCTTTCCTTTCATAGCTCTGTTTTCTAAATTTACGTGTGTAACTGTTGTTTAAACACAAGATGTGTCGTGAGTAAAATTTTAGAACCGAGAAAAGGTGTATTTGTCTTGATATTGCCTATACTGCAAATATACAACTCTTTTAGCTGAGTTTCAATTGTTTCAGTGCCATGAGAAGGGAAGGTAAATGAACAGTAGTGATCTCTACCATTGCACCGCATTGTACCCTCTCTACTTTCGCTCACTGTTTCGTTATTACTTATTAAATGATACTTTTTGAGTTATAAAGCAATAGCTGGGAAAGTTTTTGAAAATCAAAGGTACACAAGTGCATCACGATTCTTTAACTCCTTTTCTTACTTTAGTCTTGGAAGGAAATAAAAAATTCTTTTGTCATTTAACAAGTACTAGTTGACGAGTTGGTAACTTAATTAGTAAAACATTTAGTGTATTTTGAAGTCTTCAAAATTTATTTTTCTCTGTAAGACCGAAGAATTCTTGGAATAAATTTTACAGGTAGATATCGCCATCCTTTTGGGCGAAAGTTTACCCCAAGGGCTTGTCAGCTCTTGAAGTAAACTTTCGCCCGAAAATATCGCATCGTCCCGACTAGCAGCCCGGCCTTGGGTCTCCGAGGATGAGATATCCCATAAAAAGACAAACCAATCAAATTATTGAACTGAAGCAATTTTGCATTCAGTACGTGGTCACAACTAAACTTGTGAGAGTGTAAAATGCAAATGCATCTGACGCGAAAGAAGAACGCAAGGGAAAAAAATGCCTACGCAAAATCCTTGGGGCAGCATTTTCCTTGAGGTTTCGCTCGGCGGACTAAGCGAAAGAGGGACTACTCGAAGTCTATATCTCCTGAAGACAAGGGTATTTTTCCCGAAATAAGACTGGCGAAAAAAAAAAAAGATCTAAACGGGTAGCCACGAATTTCAGGGAAATAATTGCCATAATTAGCCTGAAATTTTGATCACAAAATGAGCGAAGTCAAAACAAAGATCACAATCGCACAACTCTTGTTTATGCAAAGTCAAAATTTACTCTCCAAGACGCGTTCGACGTTATTTATCACCAGGTAATTTCATCATTTTGGAAATGGCAGCTACTTTATTATTCACCTGCGTCACAATTTTTCATTGATTTTGGGGCTCATTTTGTTGAAACTCAAGCAAGCTTCCAACAGGCCTGTGAACCCTTCCTGCTTACAGAGCAATACTAAAAAACTTCTCCCATATCACATTTCATCGGAAATTCAATACACAACATGATATTATAATTCACAAAGGCAGAAAATACCACAGAATCCTTTTCCAGCGAAAAATTTATTGAAACAAACATCATATTTGCTCTTAGAGGCGAGAACCTCTTCCTATTTCATTGCGTGCGTGAAGGCAAGAAACTCAATCGTGTCAAATTACCATGTACTTCAGGTAAATACAGCTCACTTTGATTTCGGCTCGACGGGTGATGTTGTCGAAGTCCATTACTCGTCGCTTTTAAGATTCCACCGCCTGTACATCCAATTGACCTGCTATTCATGAGCTTCATAAGGGTATATTTTGTTTAAAGATCCACTAAAACGCCATTCGCGTTACATGACTTTCGACGCCATTGCCGGTTAAGTTAATCGTTCTACTGTGTCCACCAGAGAAATCTACGCATTTCCCACTACCCTCTCGATCCTAAGAAAATACGCGCAGAAGGCTCTACGCACAAAGCCACCACTTAGCAAGGGAGTGACAGGCAAGACTTTTACCAACACGGAAAAAATTAAAACTAGACCCTCCGTGAGGGTACACTGGGTTGCTCTCCTTTTGTCAAAAACAAAAATAAAAACCGTTTTTTTTTCTCGTACTCTTGAACATCATCGGAATGCAATGTATGCACACGCTCGCATACCCGTCCTTTCCCGTCTTTAGACGTAAAGAGTTCTATCTTGCATTGAATCAAATCCTCCAACCATGGAATCTGATAAAGTTCAACACCTGTAAATTTCTCAAGGAACAAATTCAGAAATTGTACTTGATCGGGATAAAAATGTATACAATACTTTTCAAATAACCTTTTTACTTCATTCTTTTTACTTCAAGCGAGCGACAGCACAACGGAAAAAACAAAGGCAATCATTGTTTCGAGGATGCCCGGCGTGCCGTAACTGATGCATCCCAGCCAAATAAGATGGAAGCAAATCTGTGTGACAACCTACAACTCGACCTGGTTTCAAAGGTGCTAAACGAATCACATCAACAAAAAACGTAAAATTGGTCACCAACAACGGTTCCCATTTGGTGTCTGGTCGATGGATCGATAACCATTTCAACACATTAAAGGAACGTAAACGTTCCACCAACGTTTCAAACTTGTCATCATCATGTACAAAAAAAGGTGCATCATCACCCACCTTGTCTTGGTTGGTGGATCTTAAGATGTTAAAGTTGCGTCGCTCACTGTTAAAATAGCGCAATTCACCCGTCTCTCTCTGGCGTAAAACATACCCATAACTGCCACTGATCTTATAGGCATAAGTTTGATCACGATGGACGCGACGCAACCAAGGTTCTAATTCTCCTGGGTCCATGGTAAAGACTCGAACATTGTAAGATCTATCATCTCGTCCACGCCCTCGAGAAAACTGTTGGCGAATCATAGGCCACTCCCGTTGGTACAACTGTAAGATGGGTGAATCTGCGTCTACTTCTAAACCATACGGTTCAGGGAGTTCTGTGGGCGGATCTCCCCGTTCCGTCCATTCGTCCCACTTTAAGGGTTCTCTTTCAGGACCGAAGGGCTGATCTACTGGTTGGGGTACAGTAGCAGGACTCGATTCCAAACCTCCAGCGTCAACACCTGTCTGCGCAACACCGAAATGTTTTTCCCTCATGTGGCGTACCAAATTGCGTTGGTAGACAAATGTTGCCTCACATTGTGGGCATGGTAAGCGATCGGAGTGTGGTTGATCTTGTTGTTCATGCGCGTTGATGATATGTTGCGCTAAATCATCTGTACCATGAAGACACAATAGCCCACACTGATCACATTGTTTTGGAAAATGTTTTTTTTCTAGATGTTTTTTAAGATTCTCCAAATCTTTAAAATGTCGCATACAATAAGGGCATGTAGGGTGCGTCTTTAGATGTTCTTTCAACTCTCCATCTACAGCACACGAAAACGAGCAATGCGTACACCGTATATTGACAACAATTTTTTTGGATAATGAAGGTAATGGTGGTTCCTGAGCATCCGTTACCACTATCTTGGGTTCTAGCGGTAACGGGAGGCGGCATTTGTGTTTTTTAAGATCGTATTGCCGTGTATACGATTTACCGCATACAACACACGAAAATCGCCGCCCTTGATGTTGACTAGCTCGATGGCGATTCAGTAATCGTTTTTCCTTGAAACACTCCCCGCAGTCTTCACAACGGAAAGCCATCCTGAAAATGACACCAAATACAACACTTATCTCCTTCTTATAAAAAATATCACTTTCTTTTGAATAATCACACCTGCAAAATCATAAACAAACAAATTTCGGATCATTCAACTCTTGTGGTAGACGAGGGAAAGATGACTCGATAAAGAAACGAGTTCGATGCATATTGTGAATGACACCCAACCGCCTATTCGATCTTTTGATTTTAATACCACTCGATTCTGTAATCGAGATTCGGTTATACGATCGAGTAAATCGACATTCGATTATACGATCGAGTAAATCAAGATTCGATTATACGATCGAGTAAGTCGACATTCGGTTATACGATCAAGTAAATACAGATTCGATTGTACGATGGAGTAAATCAAGATTCGATTATACGATCGAGTAAATCAAGATTCGATTATACGATCGAGTAAATCGACATTCAGCTATACGATCGAGTAAATCGAGACATGGTTATCGGGTTAGAACCGCGAAAAACGAAAAAATGAAAAAAGGAAAAGAAAGACTGGTCGAATAAAAGAAAAACCAACAACAAAATGAATTAAAATAAATAATAAATAATAAAATATATAAATCAATATAATTTAATATAAATTAATAAAGTACAAAATAAAGGATATATAACAAAAATAAGCCAAGAGAAGAAGGAGACTACAAGAATAGCAGGAAAGAGAGATAAGTTTGAGAACGTAAGAAAAACAGAAACATGGAAAGAAAACGAAAGAGGAGAGTAGAAATAACAAAGAAAGAAGGGACGAAAGAAGGATAGAAAAATAAAGCGGAGTATAAAAAGGAAAGAAAGAAAAAAAGAAAAAAGAAAAAAAGGAAAGAAGATTCAAAGGCGATTTAAAAGACAAAAACAGATCCTCATAACAATAAATAATAACATAAGTGCTTCCTTAAATAATGGAGTTTTTACTTTATCTACAGTGGCGGAGGTAAGGGGGAGGGGGGGTGGGGAGTGCTCTCTTGTCGGGTATCGGAATTGGTCCAAGACACACCGCCCTCGTACAAGGGAAGAAGGGGTTCTCAAATTAGTTTCATTCAGGCTTTAACAGTCCCGCAATAGACTGAAGAGGAGGCCAGACCAGATTTTTTAGTACATTCATACCTTGTGTTTTCTCCCAACCATTTTTCACTAATCGCGCAGATCAACTTTGTCCAGCTTCTATTTGCTTAATATTGCTTGATCATCCATTGTGAGATTGCATGTTCCAAATGACTTCGCACTAATGCATTATAAGGCACATCGTATTTTCCTTAATTCGGGGCAGTTACGTCACCAGCAACATCTAGATAAAATATTGCCATCTAAATGGGTGAGTAGGTCCAGTGTGCAGGCCCTCTAATGGAGGCGAAGATGATTAAAACAGATGGACTCGAAAGAGAAGAAACGGTGCGAGGCAAGTTCTCCCAGCAGCGTTTTCTTTCGTACCACTGAGATTTTTGGAAATACATGTAAAATACATGTAAGAGTCACTACCTGTATTACACTCTAGACTTCCATAAGAACCTGTTATTTAGGAAAAGGTTGGCAGGTGAAGAAGGTGAAAGTGAAAGTGAAATAATCTGCATCTTTACCGTAAACCATAGCAACTTACCTATCACGCCTCCTCAGGTGAAATGAATTAATTAACTCATAAACGTTTTGGGTGCGCCTGAGTTAAGCCTAAAGAAAGATTAGGCCCTGGTTAGGATTAGTATTGCTTATCATTTAATATATATGGCTATCACTTATGATTTATTATGCGAAAGTAAATATTGGAAAAAACTGTGTAGCGGTCAAGGCACAGAACTATAGACCTGGAGGTTCCGAGTTCGAGATTTGGTAAATCATAGAACAGTTCTTTGTTCCCTCACTATATTGTAACTGTGGAGACTGAATGAATAAGTGTGTGAAGAATGTGTGAACCTTGAGACGAAAGGAAACATTACGACGCGTAAGATAGCCAGAGCTAAAGGGAAGGTATAGGGGTTCTCAATAGTTTTTGGGGGTTCTAGAGCTGATTTAAACTGAGTAGGTAGAGTGAAAAAACACCCAAAGAGGGTTGCTCTGGAGCTGCTATCCCTACTTGGGCCCGGCAACAGGCTCTGTACGTCGTTACACTCTTATTCCTCTCTTTCCTTGTACTTTGGGGCTCATTTTGCGTAGTAGGCACGACATTTCCGAGCTCCGTATTTAGTTAACTTTATGCCTACTAGGCGATTTTAATTTATGTCTGCAAAGAATGGAAACTTGTCATTTCAGTCATGAATTCCTATTGGCCTTGCAAAGTTGTTATCTCATTCTGACGATTGATAAACCAACGCGTGTTCACAGAACTTCAGCCAGTCTTATTGACAATATTTTTGTTAATAATCCGGATCAGGTTGTTGTAAGTGGCAACCTTATAACTGTTGTTAGCGACCATTTTTCGCAGTTTTGTATCCTAGCTTCGACAACAGATAGAATCAAACAAAGGCAAAGCAAGAAGCGTGATTTCTCGCATTTTTGTTCTGACTCTTTTAATGATGAACTTGCCACAATTGATTGGAATTTCATCATAGAAAGACCAGGTACAAACATAGATGAGATCTTCACATCATTCTATAAAACAGTTAATAAAATTGTAAATAAACATGCTCCAATTATAACTTTCTCTAAGCGCAAGATCAAACAATTTTCAAAACCATGGTTAACCAAGGGATTACGAATTTCAGTCTAAACGAAAAATAGATTATATCAATCCGATGACTTTGAGAAATATAAATATTACAGAAACAAAATTTGTACTCTGATTCGCTTAAGTAAACTGATGCCTGCAATTATAGACCAATTTCATTATTGTCAAACTTCAATAGAATTTTCGAGAAGATTATGTACAATAGAATGAAGGTATTCATAGAAAAACATCATCATGTCGATATAAAATTTTACTTGATAAACTTAATTATTACGGCATTCGAGGAATCGTTAATCAGTGGTTTTCCTCTTATTTAACAAGTCGCACTCAAACAACTGAGATTAACTCTCACATTTCGGATAAAGGAGTAGTTAATTGTGGTGTACCCCAAAGGGTCCGTTTTAGGGCCGCTCCT
Organism: Montipora capricornis; assembly: GCF_036669925.1. Classification (NCBI taxonomy): domain Eukaryota; kingdom Metazoa; phylum Cnidaria; class Anthozoa; order Scleractinia; family Acroporidae; genus Montipora; species Montipora capricornis. The sequence continues at coordinate 9,806,788 of NC_090890.1, forward strand.
TTTTTTGTTATACGTTAACGACATCCAGCATTGCTCCAGAAAACTTAAATTTTTCCTTTTTGCGGATGATACTAATGTCCCTTATTCTCACGAAAATCTCAAGACATTGGAATTAATTGTAAATGCTGAATTGAAGAACTTATTTAATTGGTTAACCTCAAATAAACTTACACTTAACATAAAGAAAACAAACTTTGTTATTTTTCGCCCATACCAAAAAAAGCTTAATTTCCTGCCCCAAATTAATATTTTTGTTGATGAACAAAATAAGAACGTTATTCTCGAACATAAGAAATGCATTAAATTTCTTGGGTTATTGATTGACGAGAATCTAAATTGGAAAGACCATATTCATACCCTTACAACAAAAATAAGCAGAACCGTCGGTTTAATTGCGAAGTTAAGACATATTGTTCATAATCAAACTCCTCTTAATATTTACAAGTCCCTCATTGCACCTTATATGACGTATGGATAAACTTCTTGAGGAAATGCATCTGAAACCTTGCTAAATAAAGTTCTTGTCCTACAAAAACGAGCACTCCGTCTTATTTATTTTGCTCAAGCAAGGGAGCATGCAATTCCTCTTTTCTTGAAAGGAAAATTTCTACCGCTCAAATCCCTATATTATAAGAAAATTGTTAATTTTTATGTATGACATCAATGCTAATTTTGCACCAATTAAAATTTCTAATTTGTTTTCTAAAATTACTAGTGTTCATTCTTATAGTACACGCTCATCGACATCTGAGCATTTATTTACCAAACAATCCGCACTTAATGTTCAAAGTAAGACATTTTCACGTGTGGGTGTTAAAATCTGGAATGGGATACCAAGTAGTCTCAAGAACGTATCCAGGAATTGTTTTAAGAAAACTATTAGAACAAAACTAATTGAAATTCTAGAAACTGAAAACTCTTATGCCGATATAGATACCTTAATTAGCAAGGTGAAAAATTAAATTTCCAACTGAGGTTAAGTATAGGCTGTAGTTTTCCTTTTTGTATATTGTTCTTTTACCTAGACTGCTCTCCTCTCTTTTTCTCCTAAATTCCTTTACCTTCTCAATATTTGAAAGTACAAAGAGTAATGTTTACATGTTGTTGTTGTTGTATGTAATAATCAAAAAAAAAAAAGATGTTTAAATAATTTCGTGTACAGTCTGGCTTGCCACGATTCAGTAGCTTCTCGCTATTTGCAGGCCAGCATAGTAACAACTTAAACTGTTTCTTGTAAACAAATAAAACTTGAAAACTTCAGGTTTCAAACTGTCTGGATTGTACTAATCCCAAATGAGATCCACTCGGCTTGCACGCTGTGTCTGTATGGATTGAACGCTTGAGATGCATAATCATTTTTGGGAAGTGACCAAGCATCCCACCAGATCTGTCTTTGTACCCATTCTCAGTTTCAAGTGGATACGCTTGATTTTCATGTTGAAAATCTCATTCTTATTACCCACTGTTTCAATTACGGCTGGATCGGCAATGTCTTTACTATCGGTTAGCTAGTACATACTTACCTCGTGTGTAGAAGTGCACTCGTTGCTTCTCAACGACTGACTTAAGGCTTTTTTAAGCAGTTAGTTTGGAAAGCCACTTGACCTTTTATGAGCACTGCAAAAAATCCAATATTGAAAATTTTGGAAAAGAACAACATCCCTTTTCGGATAATGTAGGAGTAAAAAAGTTTGCTTGAATAACCGTTCTTTTTATTTATTTATTTATTTATTTATTTATTTACTTATTTAATTCTGTTGCTTAAAAGCAGGAACCAATTTGAGTGAAGTCTCAAAAACCGAGAAAGTGCATATTATTTAAAGTACCAGTAGATACCATGGCAACCATTATTACATTTTTAAATGTCTGCAGCCTGGAGTATCCATAGAGCAACACTTTATTATGGTTCACGTCCTTAAAGTGCTGTTATGATCAAAAAACCACTTCCTTTCTTGCAAACTGACCGATGTTTGTGTACTGGCCGATTGGACCTCAGAGGATTGGATCTAGAGAAAAGTGACATCATTGACTAACTAACTTCAAATTTCAGCGTTTATATGCAGCTTATTGTATATTCAAAACACGAGTTTGAAAGTCAGAAGGCGCGAAATTCCCGTGCTGCATATTAATTTAACCGGGTACATACCCATTGCCTTCTTAAACTATTGGGTCTTTGACGTCATTTTCTCCTAGATCTAGTAAATAAAACGGGTATATTTTTTAATTATAGTCTAAAATATTGGATCACTTATTTTTTAGTTAACATAGTTTTGACATCCTAACTAAAGAAAAATAAAATTTAATTTTTTGGTCATAGCACTGCGCAAAAGGTGAAACGGATAGGACACGTGATAAATCTGCGATGGCCCAGTAGCTAAAAATGTTCCTAAACTTGTGCTAAAAAATTTCTCGTTTTTATCATGAAAGACACAATTTGGCCATATTTTGCGCTTACCTACTGGACTACATGTGGGTGTCCATATATTCTATTGAACCAAGAGAGTATGAAGTTAAGAGAGGTAATCCCTCATATTGGCCCTATTCCAATCGTAATCCCTCTCAAGTTATTTTTAGATCTCCTGCGAGACCCGTTATTCCCTCGAGGGTTAACTGATAGCCAATCATGTGTCCCCATTTGTACCAATGTTGACAGCTGAGCGAATTCCCACGCAATGATTGGCGTCGTTAGCGAAAATGGGGACATATGATTGGCTATCAGTTAACCCTCGTGGGAATACCGGATCTCGCAGGAGATCTAAAAATA
>NC_090890.1:9822051-9824551 GCF_036669925.1 Montipora capricornis
CTCTGAGAGCATCGATACTTGGGCAGATGTGTGCACTTGTGTCTAACCAGGGATGAGGCCTCTGAGAGCATCGATACTTGGGCAGACAGGTGCACTTGTGTCTAACCAGGGACGAGGCCTCTGAGAGCATCGATACTTGGGTAGACAGGTGCACTTGTGTCTAACCAGGGACGAGGCCACTGAGAGCATCGATACTTGGGCAGAAGGGTGCACTGGTGTCTTAACCAGGGACGAGGCCTCTGAGAGCATCGATACTTGGGCAGATGGGTGCACTTGTGTCTTAACCAGGGACGAGGCCTCTGGGAGCATCGATACTTGGGCAGACGTGTGCACTTGTGTCTAACCAGGGACGAGGCCTCTGAGAGCATCGATACTTGGGCAGATGGGTGCACTTGTGTCTTAACCAGGGACGAGGCCTCTGAGAGCACCGATACTTGGGCCGACGGGTGCACTGGTGTCTAACCAGGGACGAGGCCTCTGAGAGCATCGATACTTGGGCAGACGTGTGCACTTGTGTCTAACCAGGGACGAGGCCTCTGAGAGTATCGATACTTGGGCAGACGTGTGCACTTGTGTCTTAACCAAGGACGAGGCCTCTGAGAGCATCGATACTTGGGCGGACAGGTGCACTAGCATCTAACCAGGGATGAGACCTCTGAGAGCATCGATACTTGGGCAGATGGGTGCACTGGTGTCTAACCAGGGATGAGGCCTCTGAGAGCATCAATAATTGGGCAGATACATGCACTTGGGTCTACCAAGGGGCAACAAGATTTGAGAGCATGCATTCTTCAGGCACGATGGCTCAATTCTGGCTAACCACGGACAAGATCCTTTAGAGAGAAGCCATTGTACTGGAGGGAAACAGTGCTTTAGGCACTGGCTGGTTGACTACAATCAAAAGGATGCTTCAGTTTCAAGAGATAAAAGTTAAGAAGACTGTCTCGGACTACAAGCAAACGGCATCTTTCAAGCAGTGTATTATAAACTAGGGCAGACTGACATTATTGAGCTCACTGGTTCCTTGAAGCTTGCGTGCCATACATATCTATCATGTTGCTGATATCCAAGCTTTTATTTGTAGCTGTAATATAATTTTACCATATAAAGTTAATTGCAGAGATCATGAATTTAAAGTTCAATATAGAGAAATATTAATTAAATACATGTATAAGGAAAAATAACAAAGAGATCAATAATATTTCAAGCAGAATCAACTGCATACTACATTGCAGACATCTGTTTGGAGGGAAGTGTGTTACACAAATTACAGATGTGTAACTTGCTTTTTAATGAAGGATAAACTGTATCCAGAGTCTTTCATTCAAATTGCAAGTTGCAAATTGCTTCTTTGAGTAGCATTCTTCCCTCCCTTCCTTTCCTTGCAGGTGTCTTTCAAGGGCAATGTTCCGTTTGAGCATCAGGAGGAATTAGAGACTACAGTTAACGGTAAGGACAAATTATTGTTCTTGTCTGAATACGAGATACATTTAGTAGGAAAATGAAGACAAGACAAAGCTTTCAGATCTAATGCTTCTTTCATGTATCTTGCTATTAAAGCCCTTGTATATACAAGATGACTACAAAGGAATTTGAGTTCTGTTAAATAAAGTGACTACATAAATAATAATTGTTACATGTAATGATGTACTCAAATGAAGTAATTTATTTAAGTCAAAATGAAACATAACGATAACATTCCAGGATTTGTGATTTAGAGTTAATAAAAGAATCTAGTGTCTGGGTAATTCACAATAATTGTATTTATTTGTGTTTATGGCCAGAAAAACAAGGCAAAGATGCAACCAAAAAGAAGAATGAAGGAAGCCAAAAAAGGTTTAAAAAGCATGGGGGCAAAGAAGACAGGGATAAGAGGGAAAAAACAGAAAGAGAACAGGTGCAACCGGAACAAGAAGCACTGGAGAAAGATGATGAAGAAGGCCACTGCAATATACCTGTTGCAATTAAAGAGCAGCAGGAGAAGAACACAGTGGACAGCAACAGAAAAAGAAAAAAGGAAAAAAGGACAGGCTCACAAAGGAAAAAGTTAAAAGCAACTCATATCGATGCATAGAAACTTTTCGTGTGTTCTGGTTACCAGACTGATAATCAACTTTGTCGTCTCAAGTAACTCTTCATTATTATGTGTTGTTATAGTAAAGGAAAAATAATATTTATTTCAGTGTAGGTGAAAGAGTGGTAACCTCCACTTTCCAGCTGCACTTTGGTGTCATTATTATGTGTTGTTATAGTAAAGGAAAAATAACATTTATTTCAGTGTAGGTGAAAGAATGGTAACCTCCACTTTTCAGCGGCACTTTGGTGTCAACCTCTTTTTTACCTCCTTTTAGGAAAACGTTACTAGTTGGGTGATTTTTTTTTGGTTTGTCCAAGTTCTAATTTCTTCACTAATCTATGGCAAAGCAAGAAAAATCAAGTCAGATATGTGAAAATGCCATTTTCTATATCGGTAGACCTTTTATTCAATTGTTTTGTTTAA
>NC_090890.1:9829551-9832051 GCF_036669925.1 Montipora capricornis
TCTAATACTAAAGTTCACTGAAGTTAAGCCCTGCCGGGCGGGGTTAGTGTTTGGATGGGAGACCAAAACAATGTACCCCTCTTAAAACAGAAGCATCGGACCGAAAATAATATTAACTCTAACAAATGCGAACTCAGCAAGGTACAGATCTTGTTAGCTTGCTTTATGCAAAACAAATATTGATGAAAAAGCAAATAACTATTGATACACAGTTTTCAGAAAGAGCAGAAGGAAGTTTCCCGAACGGTCGATCGAGAATAAAATATTTACGACATCAAAACAACATTAATTTTGAACCGTGAATATAGAATATAAAAAGTTACGATCAGCGACAAACATTTTGGGAGATTTTTGCTACGTACAAGTAAATTGCAAAATCGAAAGTGACATGGCCGGAATTCAGCGGGCGCCGTGATTAAGTTACCGCTGTATGTTTACCCCGATGTTTACTCGCCAAACAGTGAAGCATCTGTGTCAAATGATGGCAAGATACCGGGTTTTTGTAAGTTTCTTTTTCTGTCAAGTGTTATAAAGTTTGACAATGAAATGAGCGAAGTCAAAACAAAGATCACAATCGCCCAACTCTTATTTATGCAAAGTCAAAATTTACTCTCCAAGACGCGTGCGTGAAGACAAGAAACTCAATCGTGTCAAATTATCATGTACTTCAGGTAAATACTGCTCACTTTGATTTCGTCTCGACGGGCGATAGATTGTTGTCGAAGTCCAGTACTCGTCGCTTTTGAGATTCATGCCTAGTTTATCCAACTGACTTTCCATTATTGAGCTCCATAAGGGTATATTTTGTGGGTTTCAACAAAACACTGACCCCCGGTCAACTGACCCCCCTACTGACCCCCTATAAAATCAATGGGAAAATGAATACTGCTTACTTAAGCCTCAAAAACCCTTTTCAAACAGCATTGTTCAGCAATATTTAAGTCTAAGCACCCATTTTAAAAAGGTTAGCTTACATGAAGTAATCGGCCATCACAACAATAATCGAAAACTAACCTTTTTAAAATGGGTGCTTAGACTTAAATATTGTTGAACAATGCTGTTTAAAAAGGGATGTTGAGGCTTAAGTAAGCAGTATTCATTTTCCCATTGATTTTTTAGGGGGTCAGTAGGGGGGTCAGTAAGGGGGTCAGTTGACCGGGGGTCAGTGTTTTGTCGAAACCCATATTTTGTTTAACTTAAGGATCCACTAAAACGCCATTCGCGTTGCATGACTTTCGACGCCATTGCAGGCTAAGTTAATGAGTTTCGAAGCAAGCAACCGTGGACAATTTTCCTGTCGGTGTACGTTGGATCAGTGGCTTGATCTGATCGGCGTTATTTCAAGTTGAGAAACTAAATATTTTAAGCAAGAGCCGATACAACGTAAATTTGATTTTAGTGATGTACTATATTTCGGCTGGCCAAACCAGCCTTCTTCAGGTACAATGAGAGTTTACATTGAATTGCTTCTATGTACATATATATATATATAGTAAATGGATGTTGACGTAATACTGGAAAAAATGTGATGTAACATGGCAGTTACAAAGATTTTGAATTCAAATACTAAGAGTCACGGAAAAATAACGGAAATCACTCAAAATAATAAACTGAAATCTAATACGTTTCTTCGCGGATATTAAGACCGTTGGGATCAATTGTCCTGCCTTTTAAAATTAAAAAAGCTTTTTCGATAGGGATTAATTGTATGTCCTTGGAGATGCTGTGGGGAGAGGAGAGGAAATGTTCTGCGACTGTAGTAGGTTTGGATTTGGTGTTAGCGTTATCTAAAGTGCGGCGGTGTTCATTAAAACGGTCTTTTAAACGTCGTTTAGTTTCCCCTATGTACTGTAGATGGCATCTGTTGCATTGAATCATGTAGATAAGGTTTTTAGTTTCGCAAGTTATGTGGAAATTAATGGAGCGCGTTTCGCCAGTAGAGCAGAATTTGTAGTTGGTTAGTCCATGGAAAATGTAAGGACAGGTAGCGCAGTTTTTGCCACAGCGAAAAGAACCGGAAGGAAGTGTGGAATTAGGATGAGTTACATTGGGGGACAGTTTAGCTGTAACCAGCCGTAATGATTCTACTGTGTCCACCAGAGAAATCTACGCAGTTCCACTACCCTCTCGATCCTAAGAAAATACGTTCAGAAGGCTCTATACACAAAGACACCACTTACCAGGGGAGTGACAGGCAAGACTTTTACCGACACGGGAAAAAAACAAAAAACAAAACAAAAACAAAAAAAACAAAAAAAAGAAAACCAACAAACTAAACGCAGACCTCGACTGGGTTTCCCCATAGGCAACCCAGTAATAAAATGAAACCATTTATGACACTCAATAAACATCTATGGTGTATGACCGCTGACTTTTTGTTCTCTTTTTAACACATTCAAGTACATTGGCTGGAACGTACCCTCCACGTACCCATGTGTACTACGCATGCGTATTAGCCTATTTGGGTCCTACTGCGCATCGGGGACACAAATACCTGCCT
>NC_090890.1:9857051-9859551 GCF_036669925.1 Montipora capricornis
TGATTTCGTCTCGACGGGCGATAGATTGTTGTTGAAGTCCAGTACTCGTCGCTTTTGAGATTCCTGCCTAGTTTATCCAACTGACTTTCCATTATTGAGCTCCATAAGGGTATATTTTGTTTAAGGATCCACTAAAACGCCATTCGCGTTACATGATTTTCGACGCCATTGCAGGCTAAGTTAATGATTCTACTGTGTCTACCAGAGAAATCTACGCAGTTCCACTACCCTCTCGATCCTAAGAAAATACGCGCAGAAGGCTGTATGCACGAAGACACCACTTACCAGGGAAGTGACAGGTAAGACTTTTACCGACACGGAAAAAAAATAACAAAAACAAAAAAAAAAAAAGAAAAAAAAGAAAACAAACAAACTAAACGCAGACCTCTATCAGTAAGAGACTTGTTGAAAACTGGAAACTAGTGTTACACGGGCTTTAGTTTGATTGACATGTGACAGGAATTACATCTTATCGAGTTGGCGGTATTATATTTTGTGTATTGGCGGAATTATATCGCGGAAATCTTAGGAAATCGTCTCTACCAGGAATTGTATTCTAAAAGGAAGTCATCTATCATTAAAGAGTTTGGATCATTAAAACATTTGGTGCCGAGACCCGGGATTGAAGGATTGAAAGAGTGAAAAAATGAATTAACCTCGTGTAAACATGTCTCCGGAACCCAAGAAACGACTGAAGAAGAAATCCATGGTCCGCGAAAGTCATCGCGCATTTGTTAGGAAAACAATCCTCGCGGCACAGGAACAAATTGATAAACGGGGAGATCCTACCGTTTTGAAGAAGCTCAAATCCTTGCGATGTACCCTGCTGGATAAATTGTCGGAGCTCAAAATATTGGACAGTGAAATTATCGATTTGGTAGACGAAACGAAAATAGAAGAAGACCTGAGCAACTGTAGCTGTGACTTCGCCAGCGCTATTCAAGCCTGCATAGTCGACCTAGAAACAGCAATAGAAGCTGAGGAAAATACTGGAAAGGGTCAGGATATACAAGGAACGACATTGGGCTCGCAAAACTCTAACTCGAGTATTCAGGCGGGAACACAATCAAACGCGTCAACAATTCCGACCCACGCAAAGTTGCCCAAACTGGAATTGAGAAAATCTTCAGGCGACCCAATCAACTGGCATCCCTTCTGGGAATCGTTTGAATTAGCCATTCACAAAAACACCACCTTAATTAAGCGACGTGGAAAGATTCCAGTATCTCAAGTCGCTCCTTGAAGGTTCTGCAGCCCAGACAATTTCTGGTTTAGCATTGACAAGCTCGAATTACGACCACGCGGTCCAACTCCTAGACAAGCGCTTCGGAAATAAACAAGTCATTATTTCGAAACACATCGAATTGCTCATGCAGCTTCCAAAAGTAAGCGACGGGAGCGACTTAAAGCAATTGCGCCAGCTTTTGGATCGAACGGAGGCGGCAGTTAGAAGTCTAAAAGGAATCGGTATTTGGACTGAGACATACGGAACATTTTTGACACCTGTAATTATGGGAAAGATCCCACAAGAGTTACGCCTCATCCTGAGTCGCGGCACATCAGAAGATTGGGACCTTGATACAATCATCAAGTCTTTCACAGAAGAATTGCAAATTCGAGAAAGATTTGCTTTGGGAACGGTAACAGAGCAAACAAAGTTAAAAGAAAAACGAGAGTTTGGTTTTGGAATTCGCACAGGTCAAAACAAAAAACCCCCCACATCGTCAACCCTGGTTGCAAACAACGAGAGACTGCCGCTATCTAAGGATAAATGGTGCACTTTCTGCAATATACCTCATCCACCTATCAAATGTTCTGTTGTTACTGATCCAGAATCTAGAACGAAAATTCTACGTCAAAAGGGAAAATGTTTTGGTTGTCTGAGGAGCGGTCATGTGAGTCGAGATTGTCAAGCAAGGTGTCATCGTTGTAGAGGGAAACATCACGTGGCTTTGTGCAGCGTTCAACACTATCCAGAGTATCCAATCACGACCAGAAGGGCTGGAGACAGCAATCAAGAACAAACTGTGAGTACAAACTTGTATTTTACTCAAGACGTTAATAACAAGTGCATCTTGTTACAAACGGCCAGAGCTAACGTCAGAAGTCCTCATGGAGGAAATTCTTGCAATATGAGAATCCTTTTTGATTCATGTTCCCAAAAGTCTTATATAAGCTCACGGTTAAGGAGCAAATTGAGCTTACGACCAATTGGAAGCGATACAGTTCTAATACAAACTTTTGGAAACAATAAACCCTCATTGAAACAATGTAGCACCGTTCAGTTTGCATTGGAATGTCAAGACAATTTGACAGTGTTCATTAATGCTTATGAAGTTGAGTTGATCTGTGGTCCCATCACAAACCAGACCATTGAAATTGCACAACAGTGTTACCCACATCTGCAAGGCTTACCTCTGGCTGATCACTCACGAGGTGATGAGGATCTAGAAATTGATGTCATGATTGGAGCAGATGATTACTGGTCTGTGGTTCAGAA
>NC_090890.1:9867051-9882051 GCF_036669925.1 Montipora capricornis
GACAGAGAACGAATCGAACACCTTACGTGGTTCTTCATGGAAACGGTTTGATCCTGAAATTTAGTTTGTTGCAATATTGCGCATATTTGACACGACTGAGTTTCTTCTCTTCACGCACGTAATGAAATAGAAGGGGTTTTTGCCTGTAATAGCAAATATGTTGTTTGTTTAAAAAAATTGTTCGCTGGAAAAGGTGGCCTTTATGAATTCATCATGTTTTATCATATGCGAGCTTAACTGGATAGTTTTTATGGCAATAGTAAAGCATTTTCTTGTCAAAATGAGATTAGCGTCTTTCTGGTGTTAACTGAATTAAATCGTGAGTTTGTATTTGCCGTTTGCCGCGTAACCTTGATTTCCACTCTCAAAATTACCTCCAGAACCTACTTTTTGCGTAGAATAAGCATTTAGAATGATGTTCTTGTCTTCTGTGGTGATACTAACGGTTCGGAAACATTTTGTGAAAAAATATTTATAACGGATCACACGCGCAACTTGATCGCCCGATTATGCATAACATCCACTTGGCCGTTTGACATCCCATTGAAAAAAACTCTTAAAATATTCGCGGACGGGTCGATTTCTCCGAATTGAGAAAGATTTTAGACAATAACTAAAAATTCCTGTGTTAAGCGTTTTGTCATTGTAGTGTAAAGCCAAGAAATGAAGTTTATTTGGGAAGCCAACAATATTTCTTTAACAACCTTGGTTGTTAATCCAATTTATTGCTACGACTTGCTAGTGCGAAGATTGTTTACATGAAAGTCACGTTTTTGCGAAATTTGAGTGTGATGAGATAGTAACAAACTTCATAATTATTTGACCATTTCTTCTACTTTTGTGCTTGTCAGCATTGTGATTTGCGATAATTTGCAAGTCTGTTTTTTGTATCTCATAGATGTTTAGATTTTCAATTAAATGGTTCGCGATTGTGTAAATAGTTCACCCTGAAGTCAAAATACATACGTTTCTCAGGAACCCGACGAGTAATGGACTTCGACAACAGTCTTTCGCCCGTCGAGCCGTAATAAAAGTGAGCCCGTAGTTCTAATATTGTAATAAGTGTGGTGTTTTGTACAACACTGAAATAAAATTTTATTAATTATTGTTAGTCAAAATTTATTTGAAAGAAAGCTTGTTGCTATATTTCGCTTGATAATTCAAGTAAAGGGTTTTTCAGCAAAGGGTTTGATGCTGAACACTGGTGGGAAATTTATGCAGTCGCGGTTTTGACACGCGTGTTGGCAGCTTGTTTGCACGCACGCAATGAAATGGGAAGTTTTTTCTTCCCTCTAATAGCAAATATGTTGTTTGTTTCAATAAAATTACTTTTGGCTGGAAAAGGTTTTTTTGAGATTCTTCTGCCCGTTCTAAATAGCTCTGCGTATTATCCAAGGTTAACTAATTTGCATATGTGTAATATTTGTTTACACGTCTTAAAAGTTTCGTTAATTTATTTAGTGCGCACAGGGGAAGGTACCTCAGATCTTTGCCGCTTTGGGGGTTTGGTTTCGGACGCACTGGACTGACAAAATTTGTTTGACCCTTCCAAAAATGTTGAAAAATTTGGCCCAATTTTTCAACCGTGGAAGCACTGAGAGTCTGAGGCACAGTAAAATATTTGTTAACCACAAGTGCCAATCACACCAAAATAAACACCAAATACTCCGACTAAAAATAGAGATTAAATTTTCTTGATTGACATTTTCCTTCAAATCATCATAATCATGGCATGTAAATTGACAAATCTGTCGGATTTCACCTCTGACAAAATTTTGTCCTGCTCCCAGGCAGGACGACGGCGTCTCGAAAGTTTGGTAAGCCTTTACAAAATAATCACCAGTCGCACTTGTCTCAAAATAAACAACACTTTGCCCAGTGCGTACGGGCCCTTTCTATGATTGCCTCATAAAGAAAGAAATCTGTCAATCATTAGAAAACCGTTACGAGTATGCGACATGCGAGGTTGTTTTTTGCCGTGGTGATTTGGCTATGAATTATGAAATCATTTTTCGATAATGTTTATGAGCTGTTAGCTTTGCTTTTCGGCAGTACAGAGTTAAATCAATCCATTTCTGTTCCTTCTGAATCTGTTGTTACGCTTTATGTGAATCATCTCGAGAACGTGACCAGCTTTGTTTGCGGAATGGAGAACATTTGCGATGTCAGCAACCACTTGACATGCGAAATAAAATTGCTGATCATGATTGGAGGATTTCGATCGTCAGCATAATGCCTTGTTGACAGGCAGAATCACATGATTGAGAAGAACCATTTCATTGTCACTCCTGCGCGATCAAATTGTGGTGAAGTTAGTTGCCGTAGACCAGAGTTAGTGGACATTGCGTGTTTTGTCGCCATGTGGCTTTTTGTTGTATTGAGTTTCTTGCTGGGAACGCTCAAACCGCTCACTTATGCACACGCCGTTCGCGGTAGACCCACACTAAAAGATGTCATTGAGCGAATGTTTTGGCCCGGGTCGGTCCGCGAACTGAGAGAAAGCTATATTGAGAACAAATGTGTACTAAATGACCAAATATATGAGAATCATGATATGAACTACACTGATATGAACCAAATACCAAACAAGAAAAGCCCAGAACTGTGAAAGCCTCCAAGCAAGGCTTCTGCCTAAGAAAATTTTAAAGGGCCCTCAGAGATAAACGCTGAGAACTTAGGAGCCCAACATACGAAGTGAAAGGTGTTGCTGTGAAAAATTAAGGCGCCCAGAGCTATTCTTTGGGAGCCCCAGGCTACCGGGCTCCTGTTAGGCAACAGCCTTGCCTCCAAGAGAAGAAAGTTGGTGAGCACAAAGTCAGTACTGATGCCATCGAGTCGCAGAAAGATAGTATGCTGAGCCGGATGCATTTAGTTAAAATTCTGAAAAAGAAGGTGAATTTTCTATCCATTTGTATTATTATGGCTGTTTGTTTTCTGCTATTACTGAATTTCTGTGTATTTCGAGCTGTAATGCTATTTCATATTCAACTATTTGTATCGGTTGGAATCATCCTCACTAATGTTGTCAGCATTTTGTACCATGCTTGGTGCAGCGTTTTATGTTTGGATGAACCTATTTTGAATGCATTCAATGACTGTGACCTATTTGAGAAAGGCGCACAGCTGTCTGTTGTTGTCGATGTTGATAATGAAGAATCAATAAATGACTTGCAACTTCGATCTCGTTATGCTAAGTTTGTTTATTGTAAATGTTTAAAAGGGCGTCGCCACGTTGTTCAAAAGGATGGAGAACCAAGCAGAATTTCAGTGAAACAGCTGACGCGAGCCTTACAGGAGAACATATTTGAGAATGCCGCACAGCCATCTGTTGTTGTCGATATTGATAATAAAGAATCAGTAAATGACTTGCAACTTCGATCTCGTTATGCTAAGTTTGTTTATTGTAAATGTGTAGGAGGGCGTCAACAAAGGGACCGAGAACCAAGCAGAATTCCAGTGAAACAGCTATCACGAGCCTTGCATAAGAGCAGATCTTTCAGGAAATTAGTTCGAAAATATATTAAAAAGAACGTACCGAAATCTTCTGCCATGCATTTATTTACGAAATTGAGTGTAGTTAATCGTAAGTTAGACTATTTGTATGTGAGACTAAGGTCTGCTACTAAGAAGAGGAGTACACAAAGGACGTGGTGGACAGCAAATCGAAGGAAAAAACCTAAAACTCGCCGTGGAAGAGTGAAACCTAGATGTAACTATACTTCAGTAAGATCTGTTTATAAGAACGTTAACCATAGGATGAATCATACAGAGTTAAAGCTGTCAAATGATATAGAGAAAAACCCTGGGCCCATTGATCTTACCAAAACTATTCAAGCACCTTATAGTCAAGGCAATGTGGAATTGTTCGGCGAGAATGCAGGCACTCAGTGTGTAGCAATGTCTCTTACTTCACTTATGTATAATTATAGGAATAATATTATCTCATCAGTGGACTTGATCAACATCATGAACATTGGTAATGAATTGTATTCTGGGTTATCTAGACTATCCAGACAAACTTTCCTGTTGTTAACTGAGTTACCAGATGTGCTCAATGTGTTTAATACAGATTATCAGCTTCAATACAGTTCAAGCTATAGTGGTACTATAAATGGTAGATCCATTATACATGGTTTGAGTTTCTGTATGCCTTTGGTTGATGCTTTGCTAACATTAGTAACGCAAAACTACCAATTCTTTCTTTTAACAATTGAATGTAGTACTGTTTCTATGTACTGTACTCCAGGTGGTAAATTTAAAATATTTGATTCACATGCTAGGGATGCATTTGGTATGCCCCATTCTCAAGGAACATGTGTATTATTAGAAGCACAAAGTATACAGGATGTCACATGTTATTTGCAAACCCTGTATGAAAATTCAAATGCATTGTTTGAGCTGATAGGTGTTCACATAACAAGACTAGAAAAGGACGACAATCACTTAGTTGATGAGAACAGTGAAATCTCTCAATCAGAACTTGCTGATGATGGTGGAGAAATGGCACATATTTCAACAAGAAGCAATGAGTCTTTTATACGACCCTGTTGTGCTTTATCATTTTATAGCATTTGTTTTTCAGTGGTTAAGGCATGCAGTTACTGGAATTCACAAACTCTAGAAGCAATTATTGACCATGGAAATGAGTTTTACGAGGAACAATTTTCATGTCCTGATGAAAATCTTTGTTTATGCAAATTTCCAAACAAACTTCAAATATATGATGCAACTATTGATGTTGTCTTTACAGCACAAAAAGAAGGCAGATTTAGTTGTGCATCCAGCAGTAGCAAACACTTCCAGAACTTTATTTTGGATAACACAAGAGGCAATACTGGATTTAAAATATGGTTTTCAAATTACTGTGCAAGTTGCATATTTCAGCACAATTCTAAGACTAAAAGCATCAAATACTACTTAATAATATTCCATAGTGATGGAACTTTAGATGAATTTCAAACTGTCAATGACAGCAACTTCCTTCTTCAAGCCCTTGCTAATACTGTTACAAAAATCAATACAACTAATAATTTAGAGGTAGCATACATTATCAGATTTCTAAAGTGTTACAGTAATTTGCCAAGCACTTTAAGACAAAAGGTATTAAGGAAACACAAATCCAATAGGCAGAAAAATTCACTTGCCGAAAAACGAAGAGAAAGTTATGCAAACATGGAACCTAGTGCCAAACGAAAATACTTGGTTAGCAAAGCAGATTGGTACAAGTCATTAGATCCTACAGAGAAAGAAAAACTCTTGTCTGACAGAGCAGAGTGGTACAAATCACTAGATCCTGCAAAAAAGAACAACTCTTGTCTGACAGAGCAGAGCGGTATAAATCTCTAGATCCTGCAGAAAAAGAAAAACTCGCGTCTCACAAGGCAGAGAGGTACAAATCACTAGATCCTGCGGAAAAAGAAAAGCTCTTGTCTGACAGAGCAGTATGGTACAAGTCACTAGATCCTGCAGAAAAAGATCTGATAAATAAACAAAAAAAGCGGAACTATGATGCAATGGAACCACTCATTAAGGCACAATACTTGAACCAAAAAAAACAAGAATATTGCAGCATGAATCCTACAAAAAAGCAAAAAATAAAGTGCATAAGTGATGCAGCAAAAATTTCTAAAAAAAAGGCAAACGATGTTCAGCATAAATTGGATCACTACATATCAGTATTTCAGAATAAGATCAGAGAGGGGCCATATTACATATGTTCAGTTTGTCATCGAATACTATATAGAAAAACAGTTATGTTACTTAAAGAAAATAAATACAGTGTACACCGTCTTTTCACTGAGATAAAGTCATTTGATGACAAACAATACATCTGTAGAACATGTCATGCAAAAGTTTCAAAAGGGCAAGTACCATGTCAAGCTGTAGGTAATAAACTGGAAGTTGATAGAATACCACCAGAACTCTCAGTACTAGAAAAACTTGAACAAATATTAATAGCACAGAGGATAGTCTTTGAAAAGATAGTGGTAATGCCTAAAGGCCAACAGAGGAAAATTAAAGGAGCAATATGCAATATACCAGTTGAATGTGATCAAGCATGTACTACATTGCCACGTCCACCTGAAAGGTGTTGAAACTAAAGACAAAAATGGAGTTTAGAGGACATGTTTATTTTCAAGCTGTGCGACCTCAACTAATATTAAATGCTCTGATGTGGCTCAAAATGAACAATCCGTTGTATGATAATATATGTATAGACATTGACAAAATAGATAGGCATCTTAAAACATTGCAACAAAATGATGTTAATTTAGACGATTCGACTTTGAATAATGACAACCACTCTACTGAATCTGGTATAAGTGATGACACTTCTTCAAACAATGAAAATGGTGAGAATGTCAGCACACCTGCAGATGAAGAAAATGACGATCCTTTAAATGAATATCGAGCACCAACAAGTGAAACTTGCTTGCAGTCTATAATACCAGATTATCCTGTAACTGTTGAGCAAAATGATAATGTATCATCTCAAGGAGACGAAGTCTATGCTATTGCACCTGGTGAAACTAAACATCCAGTTTCCTTCATGGCAGACAAGCAATGTGAAGAACTAGCATTTCCTATTTTGTTTCCAAAAGGAAAGTATGGGTACTCTGTCAACCTAGAAATAAAGTTGTCGCCAGTTAAGTACTTCAATGCAAGACTTTTACATCACAGTGGTAGATTTGCTACCAATCCTGAATATCTCTTCTTTGCTCAGTTCATCATAGAACAGAAGAAAGTATCAGATAGCATCAATATTGCTCTGAAAAAAATGCATGGCCAGCCTCTTACTGCTTCTCAAATAAGATCAAATAATATGCAAATTTTACAAAATCTTATTTGTCAAGATCAGGCTTATTTATTTTTGAGACAAATTCCAGGAACACCACCTTATTGGCAAAAATTTATGTATGAAGTAGTAGCTATGGTAAAACAGCTTGGAATACCAACATGGTTTATGACATTATCCTGTGCTGACCTTAGGTGGCCTGAACTTTTTCAGATTATTGCAAGAACACAAGGCAAAAATCTAACAAATGAACAAGTTGATGCTTTATCTTATGATGAAAGATGCTCAATTCTGAATGTAAATCCTGTTGTTGTTGCTAAGCACTTTCAATATAGAGTTGAAACATTCTTCACTGAAATTCTTCTAACTAATGCAAACCCAATTGGTAAAATAGTATACTATGCACTCCGCATTGAGTTTCAGATGAGAGGCTCTCCTCACTTACATGCCTTAATATGGACATCAGATAGCCCTGAACTAACACATGACACCAAGGAAGCCATTTCATAGATGAACATGTGCAGGCATGCCTTCCTGATCAGAGTCAAGACCCTGAGTTACATGAGCTTGTAAAAACCTACCAAAAGCACAGTCATTCAAAGACATGTAGAAAATACAAAAACATTAAATGTAGGTTTAATTTTGGGCACTTTTTTACAAAGAAGACTACTGTGGCTGAACCTCTTTCTGATGATTTAAATCCAGAAAAAAAAACGAGTACCATAGACAGACAAAAAGAAATCCTTAGACTAGTTAAAGAAAAAATAGATGAAGTGTTAAATCCCAGTAACGCAAACTATAATCCTACATTAACAGAAGCTGATATTTTCAAATCTGTAAACATAACTGAAGAGCAATATTATTGGGCTTTATCCATTCACCTGACTCAGACTATGAGCTGCACCTTAAAAGACCAACAAACAGCTGTTTTATTAATAATTATTTTATTGCTGGTATTAAGGGTTTTAGAGCGAATGTTGACTTGCAACCTGTATTTAACCACTACAAGTGCATAACGTATGTGTGCTCATATTTTACCAAGGATGAGACTGAATGCTCACAGGCAATTATGAATGCTGCAAAGGAAGCTAAGAAAGAAAACTTGAGTGTCAGGGATAGCTTAAAAAGAATTGGTGCTGCTTTCCTCTCTACCAGAGAAGTCAGTTCACAAGAATGTGTTTACAGATGCATGCCTGAACTATGGTTACGAAAAATATTCCCTGCAACAGTTTTTGTAAGCACTGACCTACCAGAAAAAAGGGTACGCATTGCTAAATCACCAGAAGAACTTAATGAACTGGATAATGAAAGTACTGATATCTTTAAATCAAATATTATTGATCGATACACTTGAAGACCACAGTGTATTCCTTCTGTAGATAGGCTATGTCTGGCAGAGTTTGCTGCATACTATTATAAAGAATACAAAAAGGACTGCCAAGAAACAGCTGATGCACAACCTGAGGTTTTAACTGATGATGTCATTGAATTACATCACAATTGTGATCCTGATACGTCACCTCCAGACAAAATAAGATTAATGAACACCCATGAAGTTATGAAGTGTAGAAAAATAAAAGCTGTTATACGATATCACAAGCCAAACAAAGCAAAAGAACCTGAACTGTATTTTCATCATCTCCTGATGCTTTACTACCCATGGAGAGATGAAACAAGTCTTTTAGGAAGTGATCAAACATATGCTTCTAAATTCTATGAGCATGAAGTACAAGCTGTAGTGGAACGAAACAGAGAGAATTTTGAGCCTGATGCTGATGCTGTTACAGAAGCACTTGATTTTCTTCGAAATAACCAGGGCAATATCCACTCCAGCTATGATTCTATAAATGACCAGGAAAATGCAGATTTACAATCTGAAGAGCAAGATGATTCAGCACCAAACGAATCATTTAATGAACAATTACCTACACATCTTGTTTCATCATCAGAAACTGAGAATCATTCAAACCTTGGAATGATAACATACAACCAGCCAACAGAAATTACTGATGATAAGCTACGGGAGTGTGTTAGATCATTGAACAAAAAACAGCACTATGCTTATGATATAATTCTCACCTGGTGTAGAAGTAAAATGAAAAACATGAATAGTCGAAAACCTGAAGAAGTAAAACCAATACATTTATTTATAACTGGTGGAGCAGGTGCTGGTAAAAGTCACTTGATCCAAACAATCTACCACACTGTCACAAAGACCTTTAGACATCCTCCGATGAATCCTGAATTACCTACAGTTCTTTTAATGGCACCTACTGGAGTTGCTGCTATTAACATAGATGGGACAACAATAAACACTGCCTTGGCAATTCCTAAAGAAACAGGTGATAATTTACCTGCAATGTCTGACCAAAAGAAAACACAGATGAGAATGTTACTAGCTGACCTCAAGTTGATCATAATAGATGAAATCTCTATGGTTGCTAACAATACTTTGCTTCATATCCACCAAAGACTAAAAGAAATTGTTGGCACATCAAATGTTCACCTGTTTGCAGGCATTAGCGTTCTTGCTATTGGTGACATGTATCAACTACCACCAATACGCAGGAAACCTGTTTTTGCAAATTACAAAAATGATGTGTTTAACTTGTGCCACCCATGGCACCTATTCACAATGATAGAGCTTGTTGATATCATGAGGCAGAAGGATGACCAACCATTTTCTGAACTTCTGAATAGGTTCCGTACAGCAACTCAAACTGAAGAAGATATCAAGTGCATCCAATCTAGATCTATAGATCCATCAGATGTTAATTACCCATCAAATGCTCTTCACATCTGGGCTGAAAATAATCCAGTCAATCGACACAATGAAATGAAATTGCACCAAATACCTGCACAGTTGTTTAACCTTAAAGCCACAGATCAGTACCCTCCTAATGTATCACAGCAAGATATTAACAGAATTTTAGCTAGACCCAGGTCTGAAACTGGTGGACTTGATGCTAATATCTGTATAAAGAAATCTGCTAGAGTTATGTTAACCAACAACATTGATATTGCAGATAGACTTATAAATGGTCAACTAGGAACTGTTGTTAAAATTGAAGTAAATCAAAATAACAAAAAACCCACCATTATCTATGTAAAATTTGATGATGCCAAAGCTGGCAACAATTTAATTCAAAAGAGTACTAGCAGTTTTGTGCGACAAAACAGAGTTGTACCCGTAGAACCTGTCCTAGCAAAAATTAAAATACATCCAAATAAACCTTCTTCTCCAGAAATACAGAGAATGCAATTCCCTTTGACATTGGCTTACGCTGTTAGCATTCACAAAGTACAGGGATTGTCACTTAACAGTCTCGTCATTAGTTTTGAGTTGGTCAAACAGAGATCATTCAATTATGGTCAGGTATATGTTGCACTGAGCCGAGCGACCTCTTTAAATGGTATTCACATTCTAGGAAAAATTAACAGCAAACATGTGAAAGCAGATCCTCGGGTACATAAAGAATATGAAAGATTGCGAGAAATCTCAAAAACCATGGGAACTAGTGAAAAATATAAGGACAATTCAATGCTCGCTATATGTGTATTAAACATACGATCACTCAAAAAACATAGTGTAGATATCAAGTATGATGCAAACATAAAGAACAGTGATCTAATTGCACTGACAGAAACACAACTTGTACCTCATAGCAATGATACTGACATAAAATCTCATCTACTACCATTTACTCTCTACAGGCAAGATCATCCTACTGATAGATTTTTAAGTTTGGCACTGTGTACCAGAAGATCAATAGAAACTAAGGAACATGAATACTTTCCACAAGTAAATGCAATGAAATTTGTAATAATTTTGAATACATCTACAACTATGTGTCCCAATTTTACAGTTCTTTTTCTTTACCGAAAGAACAACTCAAATATAATACAGTATGTAACTCATCTACAAAATATCCTTGGCACTTATCCAATCGACATCATTCTTGGTGATTTCAATATCAACTACTTAAATGATGATAGCATAAGACCGCTAAAATCTTTAATGACCTCTCTAGGTTATTCACAGTTTGTACAAAGTCCAACTTTTGTCTCATCAGGAAACATACTTGACCAAATTTACCTAAAAACAACAAAATTTGACATCATAGAGAATACTGTAATTAGTGTCTACTACTCTGACCATGATGCTGTTAAAATATCCATAAAGTATAACAAAGATATTTAAATATTTATATTTATTTAAACTGTCATGCAAAGCATATAATATTTATTTATAGCAATAACTGTAAATATAAAATTCTCATAAATGTACAAGTGTGTCTTTGCAGGAACCATGATGCTGTTAAAATATCCATATGCTAGCTATAACTAAAATTATATTATGAAACTTTCATGCAAGGACCTTTTACAATGAAAATGAAAGAACTCTTCTAGATATTTTGAAAAAAGGTGTCGCAAAGACCTGGCAAAGAGATCACAAGTCCAGCTAGAACAAAACTAGAAATTCATAAAATCCCAATCTACCACAGTGTCCTCAAAAGCAGACAAATTGGTGCACCACCTTGACAAGTTTCATCAGTTTCGTCTTAAATATTATAAACATTTATCTTTAATATTATTATTGTTTTTAGATGGCATCATTTGACTTAAGCAAAGCAGATTAAATCTAAGGCTCTGCAACCAGTGGAGAGAAATTAAACCATGTTACACAATAATGTAATTGTTTTGGAATAAGCAGAGATTTTGATAATCATCTGTCAATCAATTTGAAATTACCAAGAAATTTTTTTTCTAGAAGTTGGTAAATTCTATCAATTTCTTTGTCAAAAAGGATCATGTTCATAATGCCACAAGAACTTCCAAACTTGCCCAAGAACCTGAGGAGACAATCTGTTTTTCTAAGCTAGAAGTTCCCATAACCAGAATGGGAGACTTCAGAGGTCTAATGACAAGCATTTTACAAGGCACCACCATATGGTGCCTCATCCCCTGCCTGTGCCCTGCACCACGAGTAGGTAAGTTTACATATTACTTTGTATCTTTCATCTTACTCAGATATTCCCAGGCAGGACTCTCAATAACTATAAACGACAGGCATGCTTCTTATATGACGTACCAGTTCAGACCACCATTAAAGGAGAACTGAAGGCCAAAAGCAACAACTTTTCCAACACTTTTTTTTTGGAAATTAGTCTAACATAAGTAAAGTTAAGTTTGTGGAGTTACTTCTTCTCGTTTCCTGTTTTCTGGGACAAAATTACGCTCGAAGTTGGGCTTTTCCCACTTTTTTGGCCTTTTCAGGGAACGCTCAAAAACTAAGTCAGGCGCCTGCTGTGAGGTATGATACAGGAAACAGAGATTTCATAATCAACAGAAACAAGGTAAACACAAGTGCTGCTGTGGATATTTTCTTTGTTGCTTTGCTGTTTCTTAGTGGACTCAATATTCACAACAAACATCAGTCTAAACACTGCTTCTGACATGTCTTCCCCATATCATACATCATAAGCCGCAAAAATGACCGCTGACTCCTCCACTCTGAGCCGCAGCGCTGATAGCCCAAAATTGGAATAAAAAGTTTTTTTTAGGTGGAAGAGCGACGGATATAACAGGAAAAAAGTTGAAAACTTTATTGTGTATGGTCTAAAGTTTAAACAAAAAATCTTTCTTTTTTACCTTCAGTTCCCCTTTAACAAAATAATAAAATAAAATAAAAGTAATAATAATAATAATAATAATTATTATTATTATTATTATTATTATAAAAACAATGAAAGAAATATTTATAGAGCCTACCTTATTTACAATAACAAATACTTGTTCATAAAAATAAAATCTGGATATCTTTTTCTCTTTTAGGTGTTCGGATGAAAATTCAATCAACTAGTTATCAGAGGATTGTAGGTAAGACTCTTACTAAAGGAACTCTGATTTCTTTTTTCTTGGTTTGCACGTAACATGCTGAAAAATACATCTTTCAAAAGTCCCCCAGTAGTTGATATGAAAATATCTTTTCGCTCTTTTCATGGTCCCATTGTTTGCATATTTTGTGTGTTATGTAAATTCCTTTCGAACCAAAAACACTTGGGACGAACCCACATTCATCTTCCGTAAAAGTTAAAAGTCCTAAAAGGTTTCTCATTTCCTTTTTTCTGCAGAAATACAATGTACATCCAAGAAGAGAACAATTCTTAGGCTGTTAAGTAAAAACTCAAGTGAAGTTATGATCCTCGCCGTTATGAAAACAATTCTAGAAATTGCGTAGAAAAGCCTGAAAAATTCAGGACTTCAACAGGATCTCAACCCATGACCTTGCGATACCAGTGAGACGCTCTAACCAACTGAGCCATGAAGCCAATGTCTTTGGAGACCTTTGGAAGCTGGTCATTTGTGGATTCAAGTGTTCCCACGATGAATGAAGCAATGAACGAAATGATACATGAGCATTACTGATCATGTAAATGCTCGGGCATCTATGGTCAGAAACACAGATGGGCTCCTGCTATGATCTAGGATTCCAAAAGATTTATATCAAGAGACTGCAAAAGTATCTTACAAGCACCTTAAATCAGAAGCAGTGAACCGTTACACTGACAGTACTTTGATAAATCTGACAGTAGAATGGAAGACCCAAGCAACTGCACAGAACGTTGATCTTCGATCAGGCCAAGAGGAAGCCTGCGAGCAGCAAACAAAATTGTGCCCGCCAAAACCACAGAGATTACCATATGACAGAATAAAGTCCAAACTCCAAATGCGTTAAAAGGATTTATTTCATATTACCGTCACCCACATAAGACTTAACTCCTCAACAACATTCAAGCTTGAACGGTTTACAATACACTTCTGAGACGATTCCACACAATCCTGCTTCAGACTCTGTCCCAATTATTAACTTTACCGCGGTCCTATTACAGTTGTTAGATATCACAAACTTGTCACGTAACAATTCCTTTCACGGTTTCTAAATGAAAGGAAAAGTGTGGCTAGTATAATGCTTCGAATAACACACAAATGGTTCTCTGAAAACTGACTTACAGAACACGCTTGAGCCTCTTCAGACAGGGTAAAACTGTGAAGTCCGCCAAATAACAAAACAACATGGCAGGCAAACCCTCACATGGTCCTCGAACCGCGCGAAATTGGATACTAAGGACACAAGCTAAACCGCTGATCAAACTTGAATTCACAAAAATAATTTATGATAATGGCCTCTTCTCCGCCGAAATCAACTCACTTCCAGCCCAACCAAGCTTTAAACTAAGAAAAAATGTAATTAATTCAAGCTTACCTGTATAGAAGAAATAACTACATATGTTGTGCAACATCTAAAATCTAATGCCTCCTCGTGTATCCTAAATTAAACTCTCAACAATGAAGAAAACCTAAATTCATGGTTTTTTACTTGCTCCCCGCAACTAAGTACCACTTCACTACACAGCGGGCTTAGAGAATCAAGCGGCCCTAAGAATGAATGAGAAATATGCTGCATCCGCATTCAATCCCCTGGCCTTCTTCTTCCATTGTAGGAGTTACCAGGAGTACCTATTGCATTCTTTCACTTTTTTTCTTCGGATTGCCACACCCACCATTACTCTGAGAAAAATCCACTTACCACCCAACTGAGTGTCCCAGTGTTTCGCTCCTGGTATCACACTTACAAACGGGCAACCCAGTCTACGCTCACGGAGCGTCTAGTTTTTTTCCGTGTCGGGAAAATTCTTGCCTGTCACTCCCCTGCTAAGTGGTGTGCATAGAGTCTTCTCTGCGTATTTTGTTAGGTTTGAGGGGGCTGGGGTAATGCGTAGCTTGCTCTGCACAATTAACCTGTAATGGCGTCGAAAGTCATTGTAACGCGAATGGCGTTTTAGTATATCTTTCAAGAAATATACCCATATGGAGCTCAAGAATGGAACGTCAAGACAGGCGGTGAAACATAAAGATCTGGAATCTTAAAAGCGACGAGTAATGGACTTCGACAGCGTGAATCTTTCGCCCGTCGAGCCGAAATCAAAATGAGCTGTACTTCTAATATTTCGCCAAGGTGGTGTTACGTACAACACTGAAACCAAATGGAAATTTCTCTGGTAAATTACGGGTTCAACAAAGACAGAGAAGGAATCGAATACCACAAGTAGATCTGTGATCTCTGTTGTGTGTCTCACAGTGTTTACTGAAGTCGCATCTATTTAAAGTTTGCCTGTTTGTCCGGCAAGTAACATTCATTT
>NC_090890.1:9889551-9892051 GCF_036669925.1 Montipora capricornis
CTCAAGAAAGTGCTCGGAAATGCGAAGTTGAGTTATGAAGAGTTAGAGTCAGTGTTGATCGAAACTGAAGGCGTTTTGAATTCTAGGCCATTGACCTATGTCTACGATGAGCTAACAGAAACTCCACTCTCGCCTTCTCATCTTGTAATTGGTCGTCGACTTCTAGATCAATCTCCTACCATCACAGTACCTGTAAACACTTTGCCTAGACGAGAGAGATATTTAGACGGTCTTCTCACCCATTTCAGAAATCGATGGAAGAAAGAATATCTTACAGGTATCCGCGAGTACCAGAAACTCAAGGGAGGTGAACCAAGAAGAACAATTCAAGTAGGAGACGTTGTGCACATCTATACTGACAAGACACCCAGACAACAGTGGAGAATGGGGAAAGTAGAGAAACTGTTACAGGGACAAGACAACGTTGTGCGCGCAGCAGAAGTGGTAACAGTAGATAATTCTCTCCGCAAGACTCGCTTAAAACGTCCAATTCAAAAGCTCTATCCTCTTGAAATCAACGTGTGTGACGAACACGTAACTAATGCGAGAACAGGACAGTTTGACAGTGGAATGAACATTCAGATAGTTAGAGATGAAGACGTCCCTACAGTGATCACTGCTCCATGAACTGTCTGACCGTATCTTGAGCGTTTGACACTGAAGCTAAAGAGCTGAATTCGGTTTTGCGTTGAATCAGTCTTATTTGTTTAAACTTTCTTGATTGACTTCGACGTCAATCAGGGGGGAGTGTGTTGAAAACTGGAAACTAGTGTTACACGAGCTTTAGTTTGATTGACATGTGACAGGAATTACATCTTATCGAGTTTTTGGCGGTATTATATTTTGTGTATTGGCGGAATTATATCTCGGAAATCTTAGGAAATCGTCTCTACCAGGAATTGTATTCTAAAAGGAAGTCATCTATCATTAAAGAGTCTGGATCATCAAAACAAGACTAGAGCAATTGCAGAATACCCGGCCCACCAAATATCCTACTTAAAAAAGCTGCCAACGCGGTCCACAGTCCCGAAGTCGATGAATAAAAAGTAAAGTGTTTAAGGGCAAGCAGTGAAATGAACTGCCACCGCGGTCTGCAGTCCCGTAGTCGTTGAATGAAAACTGGTGGTCAACTAGAAAGCCTTCGCTACTTTGACCACCATACACATTTTATAACCTGTACATATTTTATCTTGTAACCATGTGTTGTGACTATATTTTTCTTTCTACGCTAATTTTATGTAAATAGTGTGAAATAAATAAATGAACCATGTTAAAGGGCAAGCAGTAACATGAACTGCCACCGCGGTCCGCAGTCCCGTAGTCGATGACAACCTCGTCCCCAGGGTCTCTCTTTTTCCCTTCTTGGGAAGGGAAGAAGAGAGACCCTGGGGACGAGGTTGAGACGATGAATGAAAACTGTAAAAGGGCAACCAGTAAAACGCACTGCCACCACAAAATAAAAGCTAACATTTTACGAGAATGCTTAGGCCTAATCACTAAAACGGGCGCTTAGGCTTAATCAGTAAACAAGAGCTTTCTTCTTCACACGATCTCATGAAAATTGTAGTTAACCGAACCGCAACGTGAAAGCTAAAATTTTACGAGAGTGCCTAGACCTAAATACTGAAACGAGCGCTTAGGCTTAATCAGTTAACGAGTGCTTTCTTCTTCACACGATCTCATGAAAAGTGTAGTTAACCGAACCGCAAAATGAAAGCTAACATTTTACGAGAATGCTTACGCCTAATCACTAAAACGGGCGCTTAGGCTTAATCAGTAAACGGGTGTTTTCTTCTTCACACGATCTCATGAAAAATGGGAGCAACTATAGAATACAGGGCCACTTTTCAAGGTCTATCTCTCTCAAGTGGCTTGCCAGCTCGGCAGTGGTTTTAGTGCCTTAAGAACTTGTGAGATATATAAGAGAGTGGCTCGGCGGCTCGCCGGCTCGGCAGTGGTTTTAGTGCCTTAAGACCTTGTTAGATATATAAGAGAGTGACTTGGTGGCTCGCCGGCTCGGCAGTGGCCTTAGTGGTACATGTAGATATAATAACACGAAATATGATTCGATGTGTAGCGCGCTTGTGTGGCCTCACGGATTAAAGAAAGAAATATTATTCGTTGTGTTGCGCGTTCTCTCGCCTCATGGATTAAAGAAGGTAATGTGAACAAAGACAAAGACTTATTCGCGACATTCTTAAATGATGTAAAAACTCTATATAACCCTAATTAAAGTTGGCGTCAGAGAAATAGGCATCCGTAACTTGCACGTTTGTTTCAGTTTATGCTCGAATAGTCGTTTCTCAATTGTATAGCCTAATTGTTTATTTAGAAAGGGCAGAGATACTAGTTCCTTTCATGTCGGCGTTGCGGTCGATGCGGAAGTCACCCGACGAACATAACCAATAATTGTATTTGAAAGAAAACTGTATGTTACGATAACTATAAAGTGTACTTAACGAAACCGTAAAATGAAGGCTAAGAGTGCTTAGACCTAATC
>NC_090890.1:9907051-9914551 GCF_036669925.1 Montipora capricornis
AGCCGTCGAAATAGCTCTAGGATCCACGGACATATTCGAATTTCTTCAAACGATGTTATCGCTGTTTCGCCGTAACATTGATCAGACTGGCTCTGTACTTCAAACATCGTAGACTTTACTTTGTTTTCACGAATTCAAGACGAGTTTGACTAGGAGAAATGATAAGCAAATAGAGAATAAATACAACAGTGATAAGTGAAGGAAACTCGACAAAATCCAGAAAAACCATAGCATTCGCGACTTACAGAAATTCCACCAGAATGAACAGCTAGGAAACGAACAGATCCTGGATACACAACGCAATAGCAATTCGCTCTAACGGGTTTGTAGCTATTTCTAAAAAATAATCAAACCGTAGCTAACAAATGCGTATAAATACGCGCGAAAAGCGAAAATGTAAATTACTTGACCCGTAGGGACATCATGATTGCACTAGGAATAAAACCAATAGAAAGCAACGCAAGAATGTTACAGTGTGAATGTTACTTGGCTTGGAACAAGAATCGGCAAAATACGGCAATGCAACCAAGAAAGGACGAACACTAAATTACCTTAATTAATAGTTTAGGTGCTTTAAACAAAATTCTGAAAACACAAGCTAGTGAAATTTCCCCCTAATTTTACGAGAACTCATTTCGATTACGTGTTTATAATATACGGGCAAATTTTTCTTGTCACTGTCGAGGCACATCGAAGACCAGTTGGGCAAACGGATTTAAAAAGCACTTGTTCGCCAAAACAAACATACTATTCAACCGTTTATCTTTGTGTTCAAAATGATACAGGTAATTGTTATTTAATTCCAGTTGTCAATAAACCACTTTTTAAAAATACGCATCCACTTAAAATAACGCATCCGTAAAAATAACAAACGGTTTAGTGCCCAAGGAAAGAATTTGTGGAGTAACTTCTTCCAACAAGTATGAGCTATTACGGGTATTCTGTTTTGTCGTTGTCGTTCTCTTTCGCTCTCCTTTCGTTTCTGTTCTAGTCATAGGTCCTCCAGGCATCATGTAACCTTATCAGAGCTTGTAAAGATATGCCAAAAATTGCAATACAGAGAAAAAAGCCGCTCTAAGCAAATTAAAAATAAACACTCAGCTTCCTCCGATGCTTGACTTGAATAACTGCGTAGCCGCCAGTGTGGACTACAGCTATGATGATATGTCAAACTGGATTGAAACTAGCGAAAAATGCAGAAAGGAAACATTTTCCAAACTGCCGTTTTCCACCTGAACATGAAAAGCATTGACTGTGTAAGAAATATAGTTGACGAAATAATTGACGTAGCATTGCCGTGTAGCCGCGTCGAGCCACAGAAAGCGCGCGAAAAATGAAGCCTCGGGAGACTACTTTTGAAAATACAATAATCGTCATTATTATATTATTCATTCAAAATATTTCCCCGTTTCTGATTAGTAAAAACCACACGCATAATTCACCATAACCAGCTGCTGTTCAACAAATTTGTAAAGAAACTTCGTCATATTGAATCAATGACGTCAAAAGTACAGCCCGCTGCAAATTATTGAACCATTGACCGAAAAAAGCTGGGGACGAGATTGTGTTATTTTTGTTGAGCAGAAAAATGGCTGCGAGTAGGTTTAAAAGTTTGAGCGAAGAAAATATTTTGAATGAATAATAAAGCAATTATTGAATTCGGCCTTCGTAGAATATGAAGAATTCTGCAGATCTCGGAGGATGTTATCCACCAAGGCCGAAGTGTTATCCACCTCGGCCTTCGGCCTTGGTGGATAACCGCCGTCCACCGGCAGGTACGAAACACAGGCCACAGGGCACAGGGCACAGGTCATTGTTTTACCAATACAGAAAGTATCTTAAACATTCATAAGAGCTAACCCAAGGTTAGCTTTTATGGATATTTAGGATACATTCTGTATTAGTAAAACAATGACCTGTGACCTGTGACCTGTGCCCTGTGACCTGTGTTTTGTACCTGGATAACACCCTCCGCGACCTGCAGAATTCTTCATATCCTACTCAGACTCATTCAATAATTGCTAAATAATACTCTCTGTTTATCTGCCCAAATTTTGCATAAGCATATTGTTTTTGTTTTCCCTTGGGATCATTGTAAGTCCCAAGAGAAACTGGAAACAATGCTTATGCAAAATTTGGGGGGACAAACAAAAGGGTATTGTAGTATTTTTCGAAGAGCTCCGCCAATAATTAAAGCATATGAGAAGTTGTCTGCTCGATGAAGGCTGCATCTCGAGGATTTTTACTTCGAACAAAATGGGAGTGGTCAATCAAATCAAATATCTCCTCAAAAAAAATTATGTCATCAAAAGGAGAAACAAGAAGGAAACGTTGCAAGAAGTGTTGATTCCAATATGGTGGACATTACTTCTGTTTTTTATCAGGCGAAGTTTTAAGACTCCAGAAATGCCTGCGGTCAGCGACAGCCAAATACCCGTTGTTGATATTTTTTCACCACTGTCCACGAGTTTTGGATCGCAAGGAAATGAAAGCAAATCAGTCGTTGGATATGTGACAAATGGTCTTCCAAACGCACGTCTTGTTATCGAGCTGTTAAGGAACTCCTCGCAATCGGGAGTACGCTACAAGAAATTCAACAACTCGGATGACATGTTATATTATTACAAAAAACATGGGGAAACCAGCGGCCTTACGATGGGAATCGAATTTACCAGAGGCAAAAACGAAGGGCTGGCCTACACATTACTCCTGAGTAGGACGAAGTTTCCTAAACTTGAGGACAAGCTTGTTGGTAAGCAACAGGGATGTAGTGTGGCGATTGACTGGAACGCTAGAATTTTCAAATCTGACCATTAATATAGCAATATTCTCTGTTTATAAACAATTCTTTTGGTATATAAATTTTGCCAACTACAGAACAAAAAAACCGGCTAAACTTCAGAATACCCGGCCACGATTGCGTGACATGGAATTAGCTTAGAAGAAAAGTATCCTAAACATTCATAACAGCTAACCTTTGGCCCTAATTAGGCCTAAAGAAAAGTTTGACTGCCAGTAGATCTCTGGTTGGCACAATAATGACAATAGGTGACCTAACGGTGAGTATCGCTATTGGCTTTTAAAATAACATTTCCAGTCTTTTTATGTTTGATTGAAAATATTTCTTTAGCTGCTTCATGTTTTTGAGCACAGTTGAGTATGCATGTCCATACAGAAAAGACATAAATCCCCAGGTGAATGCTTCAGGGTTATGTATCTTCCCCCCCCCCTCCCTACCGTTGTCCTTGGAACTGATCAGGGAATTTAGAAGAAGTGCTCTTGGTCCCAGAGCCATCTTTGAATGAATGGTTCTTGGCTCAAACCAGTTTCAACACTTCCACTTAATTGTACTATTAGAAGGATTGAGTCTGCAGTACTTCATTGCAAAGCAACTGTGGTACCCATGTAAAGCAAGATTTATTGCCTAACAAAATGCGCTGAATATTTTGATTATTTTATTTATTTAATTTTATTTAACAAATTCGCCCAGGGGCAGGTAATATTACAATAGGACACGAAGTCCCCTACTAGGTAAATTACCCGACCCAACCCCTAAAAGAAAAAAGATACCACTCACTTACAAGCACCCCTTGCTACAAAAGAAGACAACTTAAAAAGAAACAAACTACTGGTACATAATTATTGTAAATACAAAAAAATTATGATAACGAAACAGATAGAGAACAGTAGGAACGTATGAAATGTTTCAACATGTACAACTAGTAAATAATTATGTTCAGATGACGACACTTAGGACAAACTAACTTGTAAGAGGGAATGTCGTCTTGGTTGAAAGCAATAGCCATTTTACTGCGATTTTCCTAATTCTGCGAAATCTCATCTTCAAGCGCCAACGGCAAGACTGCCTTTTGGCTTCTATCAATCAAACTTCCAACACCAAGCCGAGAGTTGACCTACTCTAAAAGTCTGAGGGTAAATAATGATACTTACAGTGTACTTACTTACTTACTTACTATAAAAATTATTAATATAATTTTTTTTATTGACTAATACATACTTTCATTTGCATATAGTTCTAGCTTTAACTTAGAGTCCCTTAAGTCACAAATTTAAGTGCAGTCCTGCAGACAATTCACAGTTGTGGAGGTAGAAACAAATGCCATAATTTCTTGTCTTAAGAGTTCATCATTAAATTTAATTGGATCTCAACTCCTGGCTGGTTCCTCAGAAATTTGAAACTAATTAAAAGTGGTTGTTGGTGGGTCCTGAATAACTACTTTACATGTAGTTCTGACCGAGGTCCCATGATTTATGAGTCAAATGGTCAATGAGTCAATGAGTCATGAGTCAATGAGACTCACAGTCAATATAGCAATAATTTATTGATTTCGCCTAAGCCCTCGTTTCAGTGATTAGGCCTAAGCACTCACTGAAATCTTAGTTTTCATTTTATGGGTTAGGGTAACTGCATTATACTCATTGACTCATTGACTCATGACTCATTGACTCATTGATTCATTGACTCACAAATACTTGATACTCGTTCAGACCTATAGAAACTAGCAGATGTTGTGGCTTTAAAAGTTAGGTCTTAGGTCTTGTGTGTGGAAACCTGACATACTTCTACTTCAAGGCTGGTTTTTGGGTTAGGGTTTTTTCCAACTGCTTACATTAATTTTGTAGTTTCCAACTGCTTCATGAAGTGTGGCATGAAGATCTTTCATTTTAGAAAATGTACATCTGGCTTTTATTTTAAATTCCAGTGCTGGGCAAGATCATTGGTACAGTTAACGGTCTAGGCTCAACGTTGATTTTTGCTCCTTTTGTTCTATGTTATAATAATATTGTTCTGTATGTAGTAAAAGCTACAATTTAGCATTGATTTAAGACTTTAGTCCCAATGGTTCTTCGTGGCCATAATTTTTATCCTTGCAGGTCAAGCCAAATGCCATGATATGACTAAAGCATTCATCCTTAATGAATGTGAAGCTAACAGCTATATTTTTGAACAAGAGGCAGCCTTACAAGCTAGAATTGATGCTGCCATCACCAAGGTAAACCTTAGATGCGACCAGTCTACAGATTTTTGTTTCTGTCATCCCATGTCATAAAAAAAGTGAATGTTAGTTAGTGTTTAATGAAAGAAGCAAGAAAACAACATGTTATGAAGCTCTTAGCTATTTTATGAAGAACTTCTCTTAGTCTGCAGTCAGTATGATTCAGTTTGAATTTAATTACCAATTAAACTTACCTATTTGATCAAGAAATAGTGCAGCTTCAGGTGACATTCAAGTACAGTGTATTTGAGGGAGCTACAATCTTGGACAGATTAAATGGAACGTTGAGACCTGTGACCCCTCCCCCCAAAATCAATGATGGGAAAATGGCGTGTTTTGGCCTTCACATGGCTTCATCCTTGATTAAGGGGGAAGGGGGCGTTTCTGTTCCATTTTATTCTGTCCAAGATTGTAGCTTGGTGATCAAATTGGTATTGAGAAATCATTTCACCCAACAAAAACCTGGAGAACAAAATTAACACCATTGACATGATTAAAGGTACCCTGTAAACTTATCACTTTCTCGTTTGTGACTGAAGTCTGGTGACCAGCAAATTGCCATCACTTTTGATTCTTTTGGGAGTGCTTTGTTGGTGTTGAACCTCATCTGATGACACTGAATGAATAGAGTGGGATTGAAAATATTTTATTTTTATTTCCAGATTGAGACTAATTTGTCACACTATGTTGTTCCAAACATTCAAGCACAGATGATGCCAAAAGACTCCTTCACCCCATCAGTTCAAGCCTTCTCGTTAACTGCAGCACTTTACTTGGTGTTAGCCTTTGCGCCGTACGTCACTGTTCTGTCTGTAAATTTGGTCCAGGAAAAGGAACAGAAGCAGAAGGAATTGATGCGGATCATGGGCATGTCTGACATAGCTTACTGGCTTTCATGGTTCCTTACCTATGCAATCATTTTGTTTTTTTCTGTCATTGTTCTTAATGCTATCCTGGTCCCAGGGAAGTTGTTTGGGGAAAGCAATTATGTGGTCATGGTCATAATTTTTTACTTGTTTGGCTTATCAATTATCATGTTTGCCTTTCTGCTGACACCGTTCTTCAAGTCCGCCAAAACTGCAGGCACTTTTGCATCGTTATTCACAATTATTTTGGGATGTACAGCTGTCCCTCTCATCATTCTTGATGTTGCTGACCCTGGCAGATGGGCACTGTCTCTGTTATCTCCTACGGCATTTGCTGTCCTCGTTTCCAAGGTGTATAAACGCTAGAGAATAATGTATAGGGCTGACTGCTTACAACTTTACTGTACACAGTGGTGACTTCAATAATATTTTATTGATATAAGTTTAACCCATTGACACCTCAAACGCCTCTGTCTGGCGTTAGAGCAAAATTTGTCAAGTCTCACTCCCAGGTGTCAATGGGTTAATGCTTGCTTACTCTTGTCTCTAGTCTATTATGTCTACTTGTGGCCAAAGCTATAAGATCTCCAAAACAAGATTAGTACATTTTCTTAGGTAGTGATAAAAAAATTACATTCTGCAAATTAATTTGGAGATTAATAGAACAAGTTTGTTATTATGCAAAGTTTGGCTCATCACATGCTATTTAAACCCCATAGCCACACTGCTGTTATAACAAGTATCAACGCAATATTGATTATTGATTATAATAATATTGTAACCTACATGTATTAAGTGGTGACCATGTCTCAAACAAGTACAGTGTACACTGTAACATTAAAAGTGGATGCGTGAAGACCTGAGCAGCAATAATTGCATTCCCTTTCATTCTCAACCTATCGTGTATCTCTTGGCACAATGTGAAAGTTTTGAAGGGAGAAACAATTCAGTAGTGCTATTCATAAGATAGTCCTGACTGCTTAATTACTGTGACATACAGTCAGTCAGGTGTCTCAATGACAAGTCCAGTCAGTGAACCTTCAAAAAGTTTTCAAAACTTGTCCTTTTTGCTTTAATTAATTAAGATGCTTATTATTTTGGGCAGCTCATTCTCATAGTCATAGCATACATGTAATTCTTGTATTCCACCAACATTGTAATTTTTTTCTAAGGTCTTTAACGTTGCATTTTATTTGTATTATCTTGTTTCCAGGCAGTGGATAACGAAGGTCTACAGTTTAACAATCTAACCACGAAAGGAGATTTTCCCCCCATTAACTACATCATCATGTTGGTAGTGGATATTGTCTTGTACTTTCTGCTGGCTCTGTACTTTGATGCAGTCATTCCTGCCGAATATGGCCAGCGCAAACCTCCTCATTTCATTTTCATGCCTTCATTTTGGAAAAGTTTGTTTCGAGGTAAGAAAGGAAATGCTCCAGTCAGGCAGGGCTCTGTTCGAACGTGGGACAGATCTGAGGACATTGAAGCTGTACATCCTGACATGCATGGAAATGAGGCAATAAGGTAACTATACAATACCATATTTTTCTCTCCGTCCTCTCTCTAGAATGCATGGCTTGAAAGTTTATTGATAATAAAAATTATTGAAAATT
>NC_090890.1:9922051-9944551 GCF_036669925.1 Montipora capricornis
TTTAAGGTCATTTGCTTCTGATAACGGGTCATGGCAGATTTAAAACACTTAGAAAGTGTTGCCTTTGTAATTACGTCTGCAAATGGGTAGACTTTTAGTTCTTCCCTGGTAGTAAAGACTATAAACCGCAGGCGCTGTCTCACAACCCTTTGATGTTCATTGATTCTGTGGAACATCAGAGAACATCCACACCATTTGCAAGGAGTATGGCATGGAGTTCCCTATGTTGTGGTCCGTCCTTGTAAAAGGGCACATTAGAGCGAGTTTCAATCGATTGTCGTAAAACCAAAACCGAAGTAATTACTTTGGCCAATCAAAAAGGACGGAGACAAATTATCTAGTAAACCAATCAAAACTCGAAGTAATTACACGTAGCCAACACAAAGCGCAGGAAAACTTGCACGTGCTAGCCATGATTGGTTTTGGTTTCACCTCTCATTTGTCTAAAAAGTGGCGAGAGAACTTTGAACAAATCATTCAGTAAAGTAATGCAAAACCAATGCAATTCGCTTATTACTTGCGACACTCAATTGAAAACCGCTTTATAGTGATTTGGCACTTAATTAGCTGTGTTGTGCAATCGTCACCACACCAGTGACGGGCACATGAAGCCTGCCGCACACGGTGAGGAAAGAGCTGAGCACTGCCTCGCAAGGCGGTTTGCTCAGCTGTTTTCTCACCGTGTGCGAGGAACTTTTGGTGAGAAATTGGCCTCGCGAGGCCGTGAGGAAAAAATCAAACATGTTTGATATTTTTCGCCTCGCGAGGCAAATTTCTCATTGTGTGCGGCCATCGTGAGAATCGAGTTGAGCTTGCTCAATGAAGCATCCAATAAAAATACATGGCATTCTCCCGTGACTACAGTGACGTCGGAATTTGTTCCTCCGACACCATCCTGAACCGCTGGAGTCACGTGAGTATGCCATGTATTTTTATTGGCTGCTTGATTAAACCAAGCTCAGCTCGATTCTCACGATGGCCGCACACATTGAGGAATTTGTCTCGCGAGGCCAAAAATATCAAACATGTTTGATTTTATCCTCACGGCCTCGCGAGGCGAATTTCTCACCACAATTTCCCCGCACATGTGAGGAAACGGCTGAGCAAACCGCCTCGCGAGGCAGTTTGCTCAGCTCTTTCCTCAAGTGTGCGGCGGGCTTGACTCAACTAAACTAAGGTAATATTCTAACGCTGCAATGAACTTGTTCTATCTCTTGGATAGCGGGAAGGCCAGATTTCCTCAGAAAAATCTTTTTTAATCTTCTGCGCGCATACTTAGAAATTACTGTTTTTGTGGCTTAATGAACTTTTGCTGCTAACGTAGGGGTCCAGGGATGGCGCAGTGCCTCCCAATAATGTGGCCTGGGCTCGATTCCCAGATTTGGCGTCATAATTTATGTGGGTTGAATTTGTCGGTTCTTTACTCTGCACTGAGAGGTTTTTCTCTGGGTACTCTGGTTTTCCCCTTTCCTCAAAACCAACGTTTGATACGGATTGCGTTGATTTATTGATTTCAGTTTACAGTGTCCCCCAATTAGTGCTCCAGCGCTTGAAGACTAAACACCTTGAAGTTCCTTTCCCTCCCTTTGCCCTTCTTCACTTGACAGTAAAAATAATCTTGTGGGTTACTCTAAATGCCTTGTGCATGGTTCTCAGCATTCTATCTCTGTCTTCAGGGTTACGTGCTTCCCCGGTAGCACGATATGTTAACAATCACTCTTAGACAAACGGATTGACTCAAAGCTTTGGGGAAGAAGTCAGTGACATACACTGAAATCATCATTTCATTTCCTAGGGACATTATTCTTTTATGCTACATCTATGTATAGGAATTGCTCTATTACCACCACTCACAGTTGTATTGTAGAGGATACAGAGATACCAGAAAACATCATTTTCCCTTATTTCCGGTCCATTGCTCTTAACTTTCGTTTTCGTGTATTATACGAGTTATCGTGAGTCCACTTTATCAATCTTTAGTGGGAAACATCTTTGTTGTCCTTTAAGGTGGTGATATTGGATGAGCCCACCAGTGGAATGGATCCCTCGTCTCGGCGCCTTATGTGGTCATTGTTACAGGAAAAGTGCAAAGACAAAGCAATTCTGCTTACAACGCATTTCATGGATGAAGCTGATATTTTAGCTGGTAAAATTCTGATTTCGCCATACGTAGATTTCGGACTGTTGCTTATGGTAAACATAGCCTG
The DNA here is from genome assembly GCF_036669925.1 of Montipora capricornis. Lineage (NCBI taxonomy): Eukaryota > Metazoa > Cnidaria > Anthozoa > Scleractinia > Acroporidae > Montipora > Montipora capricornis. The sequence continues at coordinate 9,924,259 of NC_090890.1, forward strand.
ACTTATTGAGGTCCTGTTATTTGGTCCAAACTTGACAAATTTATTCGATCGTCTGGATTGTTGGACATTTTTAAAAAGCGCATCAAAACGGTTAATTTCACAACCCTGCCGGACAATCCTTGTAAAGACTGTCTTTTATGTACAATTAACAAGTGTCTGTTATATATATTTCTCATTACTTACACATGTACCTATATTTTATATTTTTATTTTTTATTAGTTAGTTAATCGTAGTTAGTTGTCTCCAATATTTTTTATTAGTGTACACTGTCCGCGAGTGATTTTTGACACAGTAATAAAGTTCTTACTTACTTACTTACTTACTTCCGTATCCTTGCCTTGCACCTACGTCATTGACAGCCATGTTGGTGTACTGAACAATGGAGAAAAAGTCTTTTGGAAATTTGGCTCTATTATTATGCAAAACGCGAGTGACATTTTGCTTTTGTTTTGTACGCCAACCAAACAACCTTACAGCTAGTAATGCAGTAACTGGCTGACAGACTTTTTTTTAATTCTCTTTTACAGATTACAAGGCTATCTTGTCCAAGGGAAAAGTTCGCTGTGCTGGCTCATCGCTGTTTCTTAAAAATCGCTTTGGGATTGGATACCATTTGAAGTAGGTTAACGTCTGTGAAGTTGCATCTCGCCTTGTATTTGCAAACTGCTTCCCGGGAGGGGGGGGGGGGGGAGGGAGGTTATGTGCGGCCCCAAAGGGTATGGTGTATTAGCTACACCAAGCTACTCTAAAAATCCGAGGGTAAGTAAAGATGTATGTATGGTCGGGTATTGTTTGTGCATTCAAGTCTTGAATTGGGTATGTTTTTTCAAAGAAGCTACTTCTTCATCATTAGGCGATGAGACCATCAGCAAAAGCCCTTTTCAAATTATGGCATCAACGGTGAAACGGCGGAAATAGATCTGAAACAGGGTATCAAATACTTGGCCAGGTCTGAAATAGGGTTGGGAAAATTGCAGATTTTGGTCTGAAATAGGGCAAAGGTTACAGGAACGGGTCGCATACCCCCACCCAGTTTTTCTGGGAGTGAACCCCCAAATTGAAGATAGGGTGCGGTTCTTTGGGGTGATCCGAAAAAGGATCATTGATCCAAGATCACTTGGATCATGGTGCATCAAAGGAACCGAAGAGTCCATTCCTAGAGTGGATTCATCGGTTCCTTTGATGCACCGTTGTCCAAGTAATATTGGATCAATGATCCTTTTTCGGGTCATCCCAAAGAAACGCACCCTATCTTCACTTAAGTGAACAGTGCACATTGGGCAGGTCAAGTGACAAGTCGATGGATGGTATAAACTTGAACTTAACAATTTTGAGAGGATCTACTAAATTTGTTAGTGTCACTCACAGTGGTTTCAATAAGCACCGACAGCTGAGGAAGAGTGTCGAGTACTTTACTAATAGAAGTTGCCTACTTTTCCCCCCTAAAATGAAGTAATTAAAGACAGATTCTTTCACCTAAGATTAAAATTCATTTTGACAGTGACAACAGCTGGTTACGCTACTCAAAGCAATTTCCTTTAAAGCCCTGTGTCAGCGAAGGACGGGCAGGTACAAAAAACAGGTCTCTCTCTTATCAACACTGAAACAAACCTGGACATTCATTTAAGCTAACCTTAGGCCTAAGGTTAGCTTTAATGAATGTGCAGGTTTTTTTTTGTATTGATAAAACAGAGACCCGTGTTTTGTACTTGCCGGCGAAGGACGCGTTAAGTTGTTAGATTGGAACAGTTAGAGATGATGGTTTTCACAATTACAAAATGATCTTATGTTATTTTCGCTGCCATCCATTGCTTTTTTTCCAGCTTCCTTTTGAGTTGGAAACAACGGTTCTTATATTATATTCGGAGATACCACCTCTGTTAGTACCCGAAATGTTTAGGTCACAGAGCCAACTAGGGCGATCTTTCTTCCTAAACTTGGTGGACCTAAAAGGAGGATGGTTTAATTTTGCAGCATGGCGCTGGCAGATGATTGCAACACAGACAATGTGACCAAGCTCGTTCAAAGCAAAGTGCAAGGTGCGAGCGTCATACGTCACCATGGCAAAGAATTGGCATTTGCGCTTCCTATGCAGCAAGTATCCAGTTTACCAGGTAATTTGTCATACTGATTTCATGCCTTAAATCCCTGTATGACTTTTATAACGTGGCAAGCAAATGCGCACAATCTAGTCAAGCATCACAGTCTTGTTGAGCATGGTGATATTCAAGAATGATCATTGTGTAGCACTGTAACTTAATATCAACCTTGTGTGGCCGAGCTCGACAGGTATGTCCAGAAATGCTCACAATTAGATGCACGCAGATTATGCATGATAAAGGTCTCGACTTGTCCCCTTGATCTTCTCTCCAACTTCAACCTCACTCGTCTCTAGGAATACGAACAATAATTATTGACCTCACAAAGCGTCCCCTGAACTCTTCTCCTCATTATAAGTCCAGATAAACGGCTTGAATACAAATAATGCCAGCTCCAATACTTACCTTATTGTTGGAAATAGGTAATGAATGCCTGGACTGAACAGGATGCTTCGTGTTGCATATCATCGCTACAATCTTGGTCATTTTAAATGGAGGGGGGGGGGGACTAATTTTTCATTTTAGTCTGTCCATAAAGCGGTTTTCAATTGAGTGTCGAAAGTAATTAGTGAATTGCTTTGGTTTTGCATTACTTCACTCAATGATTGGTTAGAAGTTCTCACGCCACATTTTCAACCAATAAGAAGGAAAACCAAAACCAATCGTAGCTCGCGCGTGCACATTTTCCGCGCTTTGTGTCGGCTACGTGTAATTACTTCGAGTTTTGATTGGTTTATTGGATTCATGTCTCCGTCCTTTTTGATTGGCCAAAGTGATTACTTTGGTTTTGGTTTTACGACACTAGATTGAAACTCGCTCTAATTATAGGCGTGATCCAATTGCGTGTATTTCTGGTTGTACTTGTGTGCTCAACACGTCGAGGAGATTGTAAGTCAAATCAGATCAAATAAAAGCAGTGCAAATTCAATGTTGGGTTTCCATGAGAGGGGAACACCGGTATACCCAGAGGATAACCTCTCTGGACAGAGTAGAGAACTAATAAACTCAACCCACATATGACACCTGCTCCGTCTGGGCTTTCCAGTGCCTGTGAAAGATACATTAATGATACTAGAGGACAGGGGAGTATGGGGGAAGATTATTTAAGTTATGGCTTTCTCAACAGTAGAGACCTCAAATACAGGAAAATGATGCTCACATGAACACAGTTCTCGTATGTCTGAAAGGCATACTTTTTGAAGGGTTTCAGGGCTCACATACTCCAAAGCATCCATGAAAGAGGAAAAAGGCATTGTTTTTGTGATACCCCATTTGTAGTGTGGATGGATGGTAAGAGAAATTTCTTAGCAACTGAGAGTAACGTAAAAGCTTTGGCGAATTAGACAAATGTACTCTGCGTCTTTTAAACAACATGCATTAATTTTTTTTGTATAACTTTTTAAAAAAGTAAAAGAAATTAAAAAATCATTGTGGATGGGCCTTTAAGTATTGACAGATCATAACAGTTCGGAAAGCCCAGAGCTTTCATGTTCCAGGCAAATCTGAAACATTTCTGTTCCTTCTTTGAAGATCTACTTAAAGCTCTTGAAGCTAACAGTGACAGTGCTGAAGGATGCACTGCTCCATTATTGGGTGTGACCAGCTACGGTGTCTCGATGACAACGTTGGAAGAGGTTTTTCTCCAACTAGAAGATACAAGTGAAGAAACTGAAGATACAATGGATGAACTAGAGGTTGAAGGTTTTTCTAGGATTTCGTAATTTTTGTTTGTTATATTGTTGAGTGTGGAGAAAATTGTTTGAAAGAAAGCAAGTTTCCCAAGACACTAAGATTTCCAAAATTTTGGGGGAGGACAGAAGTTGTTCAATATTTTTTACAACAAGGACTGTGTTTAAGAAAGCGATATCATCAAGTAAATTTTGTCCGCCTGGGGGACCCATCCTAGTCACAACCTAATGAAGTCGTCTTCAGCCTCAATGCCATTTATTGGCGAAGTTACTGTCAGTGAGTACCCCACCTTACAATGGTGGGATTACTATTTGATTGATTTTTGTCTGCAAACATAGCGTCACGGTGTCGTGTCGAAATGATCCCTTGTTTGATAAGACTTAACTGAGTAGAGTGTAATGTGAAGTGCTAGATTTCTACCCCATATGAACCATGTGAGCGTTAGCCCTACTAATGGAAATGGGCCCACAGAAGGACAGAGAAAAACTCTGACCAGGGTGGGAATTGAACCCACGACCTTCGGGTTAGATCACCGCTGCTCTACTGACTAAGCTACAAGGTCAGACGGGAGCAGGCCGTAATCCTTCCTTGTACTTGTACTTGTGTGTGCCCAATCCCATTAGTAGGGCTAACGCTCACATGGTTCATATGGGGTAGAAAACAAGCACTTCACATTACACTCTAATCAATTAAATCTGTTCAAATATAAGTGCTTCACGGCCAACGTTTGCAAAAACGTAATCCTTCCTTGTACTTGTACATGTTCATTGCCGTGACTTTAAGATCTTCAGTTCCCACGTCCTGCTCCCGTCTGACCTTGTAGCTCAGTCGGGAGAGCAGCGATGATCTAACCCGATGGTTGTGGGTTCAATTCCCACCCTGGTAAGAGTTTTTCTCTGTTCTTGTGTGGGCCCATTTTCATTTGTAGGGCTAATGCTCACATGGTTCATATGGGGTAGAAAACAAGCACTTCACATTACACTCTAATCAATTAAATCTGTTCAAATATAAGTGCTTCACGGCCAGCGTTTGCAAAAACGTAATCCTTCCTTGTTTGATAAGCTTGCCTGATGACCCTTTTCATTGACATTGTTACTTGAATGCGGGTAGTGTAACTTCCGTCGGAGGTAAAGTTTTATGAAAACATTGTATTTAAAGGGTACATCTTTGCATGATGCCCGTGATGTGGATTCCCTTACCGTACGAGAAGGACCAGCAACCGTTTCAAGCGCAGTTAACACGTCAAACATTGCAGGACAGGAACTTAATAAACCTGAATTAAGACCAGACTCACAGAGACCTGTTTGGAAGGCAAAGCAGCAACTTATGGCTCTACTAAAGGTAGGTTAATATAGTTTTTGCTGAATTAATCTAACTACATTTGCCTCACGCAAAGGATACAGCAGATCCTTTGGATCTCCTGTAAAAATCCTTGCATTGCCTTTTAGAGGCCTTTAATATTAACAATCTGAAAAATGACAGAAGCCGCAACCGTATTTGCTCTGCAAATAAGTTCTGATTGATAAAACGTTTGAGGGAAGAAGATATTTGATACAGCGTCTTGGTACCTCTTTCGGGATGAAAGTACTTTAGGCCTCACCCCAAACTTATAAGCACCTGTGGGGAGTTTCCTTGGGGTGCTTTTCCCCATTTAACCATTATGGTTGTGGCAGTGCCGTTTCCATGGGCATAATCTTCGCATTGACTCCCTATTTATCATTGCCTTTCCTGTTTATTTTACAGATCCGCTGGATCAACACAATCCGTTATCCAAGCAAGCTTATTTTTATGGTCATCCTTCCTCCGATTCTTGTGATCGTTGGTATTGTTTTATCGAGGCAAATGAAGAAAAAGGGTGATAACGGTCCCAAATCTCTCCACTTAACTCCAGATGTGTACCTGAAGCCTGGAAGTGAAGAGAGTTATGCCACGTTGGCCTTGCTTCAGAATGCAACAACTCATGCCATTGGTTACATCATAGAGTATTTTACGGATTATAAAGTTGGCACAGAATTAGTGTCCAACATAGGCGGTGTGCTGAATAGTTCATTAAGTCAGATTTACAATTTGGGTTTCATCCTTCGCCAGTTCCCTGCAGCGTCGCATTTGTCCCAGTCAGGTGTAAGTATACCTTATATTTCGAAAATGGCCTATTGCTGGGCAGAAATTCTAGGAGCACCGAGAGGAAAACAGTTTATGTCATTTCAAAAACAGACCCATGTCTTTCATTAGCTAGGTCATGGGACATATGACTGCCACCCACTTCAAGTGACATATTGTTTGGGACCCACATTGAACAAACGGGAAAAAGGCAAAAAGAGGCTTCATGAAAATGAGATATCACTCATTAAGCTGTAACATTTTTCCCCAGGCTGCAGGTTTGAATTCAAGCTTTTTGTTGAGATACAATGACACTACAGTCCACTCCGTGCCCGTTGGGATCAACATCTTGGGATCCATTCTGCACATGAATGCTTTGAAGAGCCTCAACAAAACTCTCTTCCCACTGGAGACCACCCTTCTCCCGTTTCCTAGCCTGAAGCCCGAGTGGACATTTGACTCTACTTCCTTTTCTGCAGTCCTAATCATTGGCATGGCATTGACTTTTATCCCAGGAATGTTTGCCATTGAAGTTGTTGCAGTAAGACAGGTAAGTGAGATTTGCAAACAGCACTGAGTGGTTTGCCGGTTTCAGTCGCTGAGTATTTAGAGCTGGGTAAAGCACTAATAGGGTTTCATGCCTAGGAAATGGTCATGGAATCTCTACTGCGGTGTTATGCCTTGAGAAGCCTGTCCTAGAGTTTTAGATGAGGGAAGAGGGAGAGATCTCAAAGCGTCATCAAAGCCAAGAGTCGTAAAATTAATCATTTCACTTAGTTTAACACGTTCTTTTACCTTTTAAAGTCAATTTTTGAATAGCATGGTGCTTTCTATCAGCAAACCCGTATGTTAACGAGACAAAACGTCAACAATGACGTCGTCGAAGATTCGCGTCTATCAGAGAGATTTTTTGTCATTAAAGTGCTACTATGTCCCGTTTTAAACGTCGCCTTTTACATGTGCCGAATCTAATGCAAATGAGCGAAAACTCATTTGCATTAGTTCCGTAAGGCTGTTATAGCTGGGGATTGCTTTGTGAGGCAGGGCTCTCACAACCTCTCGAAATGCTCCCAATGGCGTGCGACTCTAAGAGCCTCTGTCAGCTAAGTCCAACTTCCGGCCTCCGTGTGGCGGAACTGGCACCACCGACTGGAGAAAGGACGAAGGCGAAGCCACTGGCGCCTTAAAACCAGTTGCCCAGGATAGATGGGGCTCTTAGCCTATAAAGGCAGCCCATCTAGGGGAAGGTAAACCGTGATTTCAAACCTCCGTTGCCTTGCAGCTATACCTGATCTCAGTAAGGCTTCAGGAGTAAACCTTGAGGACAAATCCGGAGAAGAGCCCCTAAGGCAGGTGGCAGTTGCTCAGCGCTTCCTTCCGGCAGCTTCTGCAGTGGAATTAGCCCCAAGTTGTATTGTTTCGTCCTTTCCTTTGGACCCAGCCACTAACACAGAGAGGGGGACACTGTCGTAGGGCAGCCCAGCGTTTCTTTATCTTCCCGCCCGGGCCTTAGCACAAACTAGAGAGGGCACTTCAGCGGCGTCATAAGACTTACCCGTTCTAAGCTCCGACTGATTGGCATAAGAAGGAGCGGCAGGGGTCTCTTCCGATGATGGGAGAAGCCCTCGCAGCTTCATTGGGTTGCTACCACCCGCCTCAAGCTGGGCAGCCCCCAGCCAGTTAGGTGCCACCCCGTCATTGCTGGCCTGCTCTACTGGGTGCGTAGAGCTTAGGGGACCCTCCAGGCAAGTGAGCAAGTACTTGCACCAAGCAGTCAAAAGCAAAAAACTACGAAGACTCCAGCTCTTCGAATCACAAGCTGGAACATTCGCACCATGTGCCCTGGTCTCTCCGCTGACCTTCAGCTAATGGACGACTCCCGCAAGACCGCCATCATCAACAAGGAGCTGGCACGACTCAGCATCAACGTTGCCTGTCTCCAGGAAACCCGGCTGGCCGACAGTGGGTCACTTATCGAAAGAGACTACACCTTCTTCTGGCATGGCCTGTCCCAGGACAAGCCGAGGCAGTATGGTGTAGGTTTTTCCGCAAAGAATTCACTGATTGCCACCACAGACCTCGTCATCACTAGGAGAGCGGACCTCAGCAGTGTCCTCCACACAAGAAGCTATCACAGCGCTGACTGTGACACGGACCACTCGCTCGTTGCAAGCAAGGTCAGGATGAAGCCCAGAAAGATCCACCATGCCAAGACCAAGGGTCGCCCCCGCATCAACATCTGTGGCACTTCCGACCCCGTTAAGGCTCAGATCTTCGCTGACAGCCTCCAGGAGAAACTTGCTGCGCAACAAACAACCAGCAACCCGGGTGCCAAATGGTCTCACCTCCTTGATGCCATCTACGACTCAGTCATGGCTGCATTCAGCAAGAAAGAACACAATAATGCTGACTGGTTCGAGGCTTGCTGCGAAGAAATGCAGCCAGTCATGGAGGCCAAGAGGAAAGCGATGCTGGCTCACAAGCAGAACCCTTCCCCAAGCACACGCGACATCCTTCGAGCAGCTGGTAGCAAGGCCCAGCAGACCGCCTGCCACTGTGTCAACGAGTACTGGCAGAACCTACCCGGTATGCTCCAAACTCCAGCTAGTAGCGGACTGTGGCCACACAAAGGGGATGTATGAGAGCATCAAAACTGCCACCGGCCCTATAAGCGTCAAAAGAGCCCCGCTCAAATCAAAGACTGTTGAGGTCATCACTGATCAGAGCATGCAGCTGCAGCGTTGGATGGAGCATTATCTCGAGCTCTACTCAACCCAGAACATCGTCACAGACACTGCCCTCAATGCTCTGCCTGGGTTGCTAGTCCTAGAGGAGCTTGACAACACGCCAAAACTGGACGAGCTCAGCATAGCCATCGATGGTCTCCCCTGTGTCAAGGCACAGCTTGGGAAGCAAACCATCCTGCAACCGCTTCATGAGCTCCTCTGCCTGTGTTGGGAGCAAGGCCACATCCCCCAAGATATGAGAGATGCCAACATAGTCCCCCTGTATGAGAACAAGGTTCACAGTAATGATTGCAACAACTATCACGACATCTCTCTTCTTAGCATCGTTGGCAAATCTTCACTCGGGTCTCGCGCGGGTCACCTTGACCCGCCTGCGGAGCCTTGCTTCCCAAGTCTACCCCGAGTCATAGTGTGGCTTCAGAGCCGGGAGGTCTACAGTGGACATGATCTTCTCCCTCCGTCAGCTGCAGGAGAAGTGTCTAGAGTAGCAGCAGCCATTCGTCCTCGCTTTCATGGACTTCACCAAAGCTTTTGACTTGCTGAGCAGAAGCGGGCTCTTCAAGATCCTCCAGAAGATTACTGCCCTCCAAAGCTCCTGGCGATCATCACCTCCTTTCACCAGGACATGCAGAGTACGGTCTGCTTCGATGGGGCCACCTCCAATGCCTTCCCAGTCAGCAGTAGAGTAAAGCAGGGCTGTGTCCTCGCTCGAACCCTGTTCGAGATTTTCTTCTCGATGCTGTTCCAGTGTGCCTTTGTAGACTGTACAGAAGGTATCTACGTCACGACGAGGTCAGACGGCAAACTCTTCAACATCGCCAGTCTCCAAAACCAAAGCTTACGTGGTACTCATGGGAGCTGCTGTTTGCAGACGACACTGCTTTAACATCCCACGGTGAGGAGTGCCTCCAACATCTCGTAGACAAGCTGTCCCACGCCTGCAAGGAGTTTGGGCTAACGATCAGCCTCAGGAAGACCAACATCGTGGCGCAAGGTGCGCCATCTGCAACAGAGACTGCCACTCCAGGATCGGGCTACACAGTCTTACAAGATCCTGCCCAAATCCCCAGCGCTAACCATCGCCTCTTTGAGACGAGGATGCCACTACTACTACTATTAGATCCGGCACATGTAAAATGCGACGTTTAAGACAGGCCTATGATCAAAAAACCATTTCCTTTTTTTCCTTCAGATTTTGAAAGTGTGATTGCTTAACGCTTGACTGGCAAAATTTTGAGCTTTGATTTTTATCCAAAGGCTGTTTATTTTGAGTGTAAGTTTTGGATTACTCACGTTCAAAACTGACCGATTGGACCTCAGAGGGTTCGATCTAAGGAAAGGTGACGTCATTGACTCAGCAGCTTAAAATTTCAGCGTGTAAACACAGCTTTTCATATACGCAAAACAGTTTAAAAGTCTGAAATCCGAAACTCCTGTCTTGCATATTAATTCAACCGAGTCTTTGACGTCATTTTCTCCTCAATCCAGCTTTCTCAAGATTTTAAAGTTAGTAATGGCAGACCATTAAAGAGGAAAACTCCATTTAAAATAAACAGGTATCTTTTTTAAATCAAGGCAAAACACTTGGGTCACTTGGTGTTTAGTTAACATAGTTTTGACATCCAAAGAAAAATAAAAGCTGGTTTTTTGGTCATAGTAGCACTTCAAATATTACTCAATGAAAGGATCTGATTCGTCCAAGCCATTCTCTACTTCGAATTAACTATTATCAGTAATTCGTAATTTGCTCTGAATTTACTGTTATCGTTAATTTAGAAGAGTGAAAGCTTGATTTGGTTTATGGGAAATAGTCATACATTTTTAAAAGACAACCCAAGTGTATGGACATAGGACTCGACCTTAAGAATGTTGATTAACCTGTCACCTAACCTAACCACTGGACTACCACACCACAACTCGGCAACAAACAATATTAAACACTGCAAAATATCGGTTATCAATTTGTTCACACAGCTCAACAATTAATTTTAAAATCAAAGCTTATGCCTAATTAATCTAGCAAAGGCCTAATTACTCTTCAGCAGCGATATTCTATGCGAAACTTTAAAAGATGTTTTTTTTAGAGAGTGTTGTCTTGATCCTCAGTGGTGAAGCGGAAAGAAGCGGTTCCTATTGGGTAGAATCTCCGGGTTCAAATCCAATTCCAATTTTTTGTTTTCCTTATTTTCTCTGCTACCACAAGTCCTGGGACACAGTGTCCTAAACTAACGATAATATTAAATTCAAAGCCATTTACGAATGAACGATCGGCGATAATTTAGAGAAGAGACCATGTTAGATAGATCCTGAATGAGATTTGAACACAATCCTTCAGATTTATTATATGGCAAGCAATTCTCAGGCTATATGGAGCACTCTGATTGGCTGGTTTTCGGTCGGGATTTTACAGAACGGACCATTACCATGGAAACGAGCCGTTTCCTTATTCAGTTTTCTCTGTCCCGGGAAATTCAAGTTGAGCGAAACACAAAAGTTTTTAGAAAGCGAAATTTAACTTTAACAACAGTACTATTATAGCAATTGGAATTTAGGTTTACATGTAAAAGCTTACCATTCAAAGTTCTCTCATGGAAGAGGAAGATTATTATCATTCACCAAACGGAAAAGTGTCCGATCGCTCAAAGAAACGATGCCATATAATACAACTTACTAACTTCACTTTCTCGGGATCGTCACAGTGCTGGCGAATATGGGCCCTCGGTCTTTTTTGTGCGGACCTCGCGCACTGGCACGGCCTCGTGCCAATATTCCCCAGTACGTCCCTCGCGCCCGGGTACTAAGAAGTTAAAAATCACCTGATGCAAGTATCCAACACGTCTTCATGTCGCTATGAATTTCAGGACAAGCTCCGCCATATCCTCCGTGTATCTGGAGTTTCATCATTTGTTTACTGGCTGCAATTCTTCATTGCTGATGCCATTATTTTCCTTCTTCCTTGCATCCTGTTGATAATACTTATAAAAGCTTTCGAGATCCCATCACTGAGCCCCGCCCCCGCCATCGGCTGTTTGGTGGTAGCTTTTTTGCTGTTCTTACCCAGTGCAATCCTGTTCGCCTACGTGTCTTCGTTCTTGTTCAACAAGTGGGACACCGCTCAAGGGATTATGCCACAGGTTTTTAACATAGTAAGTATTGCTGTTGTGGGTTTCAGCATAAATAAAATGACCTAAATATCTAATAGCCTGCTTGCATGTTGTAATTTGTTTACGTTTTCACGCACGAGATTCGGTCGCCATATTGGACGGGTGGAATTCGGGAAATCTTGCCCAGACTTATCCCACGCGCTTCCAAATATGGCGTCTGATACATGTTTCGCGGCAAGAACAACATCTATCGCCTGAGATTAGGCTCAAGATCTAATTAACATCCAGTAACTTGAGAACAGCTGATAATCAAGGTAATGAGTCGAAATCTTTTGTGACATTATGACTTCTTGAGAACGAGCTTGTGGAACAAGAAATTCATTCAAAGAGAAGTTACCTTTTAGGCTTTAAAAAGGCACACTTAGTCTAAATAGTGCACGCCAAATTAGATACAGACCCAAATTTTCTGTAGCATCAGGAAGTGTTCCTGTTCTAACTAGCAATTTACAATAATGCATTTAACCTCTAGTGTTTCCAGAAAAAGGTCTGAAAAAGTCATCCAAAATTTCTTTCTGTCAATCTCTCGCAGTAAATTTGGAAATCGTGTACTCTGATCGCCGGCAATGGAATGTCCCATTCGGGAGTTTTTGCTGACCACTGGAATAAACCGGCAATCAACCGGTATCTGCCTTTAAATGGTAAACAGCTACACTCAGAAGGATGATTCGTGTACATAGGTCAACGGGTTTTTTTTTTTTTAATATGGGCTATCTTTGGAGGGAACATCCCTTTTTTGACACATTATATGCGTATGTTCAATATCCCATAACAGACAACAGTTGAATGATTCCAGCAATATTTCCCTTCCAGGGTGCTTTAGTTCCATGGTTAGCTGTGGTATTAGTGGACACGATATCCAGTCCGGATACTGCTATGATCATACATATCGTGTGCGTGTTTCTTGTGCCGCCTTATCCATTGTTCGGAGCATTGTATTACATCGAGCGTGTAAGTACTGTTGATGTTTGCCTGAATTTCCTTCTTATCTTAAATCTTCCTCAAAAATGTTTGGACACTTTAAACTATTTTCTCTCGTAAATGCACTAGAAAGCTTCTTCACCTGTTTCGCCCGCTTTCCCGCTCCACTCACACAGTGTTTGTTTAGGTACAGTAGAGTAATTTATCAATCAACATTGAATGTGTGGAGTGTGGGGATTGTTCAATAGGCAATGAAAGCACAAAGCCTCGATGCCAATAAAACCTCATTCTATGCTCCTCCAGTCACAATAGGCACTAAATGCTCATCACGTTCCAGTTTAAGGAAAATGCTCCAGCAATAGGCGAGTTCAGAGTTTCAAAAAATGTGCACGCGTCGGTATAAAAGCAAGCATATAATAAAAAAATCCAAAAGATTTCTAATGCAAATTCTTTCAGCTATTTACCATAACGAAAAAAACAATAGACCTTTTTACCGATACGGCGGCCATTTTGATTTCTATTGTTTCGAATAGCTATTATGGGATGCCCAGGTGGAAAATTAATATGTATTTGCCCCCTGGGCATCCTATAATGGCTATTTGAAACAATAGAAATCAAAATGGCCGCCGTATCAGTAAAAAGGTCTATTATATGCTTGTTTTTATCCCGACGCGCACATTCGTTTCTTGAAACTCCGAACTGGCTTATTGCTGGTTTGTATGTGACGTCATGGTGGCCACGTTGCTTGGCAACAACAATAACCTGCCTGTCCGCTGGGAACTAAACTTTGCTATGATGCAAATTTCTGCCAATGAGAAATTGTATAGACCATTTCCGAATTCATCACTGCCTCCTCTTCAAGGCGAGTCGAAGTGCCACGTTTTTGTGATAGTAATAAGTTCTACTTTACATATGAATGAAAACTAATTTTCATGAGAAAAACTTTGCACTTAGACTCGCTTTGAAGACGAGACAGACATGAATTCGGAATGACCTATAGAGTATGTGCACAGCGGCCATATTGGAGGACCGAAACAAAAGAATGATATTCCTTTGGGGAATAAATGTTATTTTTATGCAAATATCTTTAATTGTTTTGGTCCTCCAACATGGCCGCCGTGCACATACTCTATTGTATTGTCAACCAACATGCCGGGCTTGTTACGGGAGTGAAAACCAACAATTTGCACCAGCAAATCCTAGCTCACACTTGTGACTCAAATAGGAACGCCAGTGAAAGCACAAATGCAAACCAAGTTGATACACAAGGAAAGTAGGATACGCAGAAGCCGATGCCGTTTGTTCAAGATGGCTATCCTCACTGATCACATCTCGGTATCAGCGTCGATCGTGGCGGGTTTATTGAAGGCTGGAAAGCCGGAAACTGGGTATTCCTCGGGTCGTTTACCATGCGTCTCTGTTTGAAGGTGGATGTAAACAAACCCAAACAAACGCACGATGCCTCACTCGCACCAGCTTCAGCTCGGCTCCCCCAAAGTTTATGAGTGGGACCTGTTTCAATTCATTGATATTCGGTGGCGGGGACAGGGAGACACTCATCCGTTATCACGCAATTGATAGTTCAACTGATCAAAATTTCTCTTTCCTCTTTTTTTTAGACGTACAGATTTAAGTCCATGTTAGTCACCTATCAAGGTGGTGCCCCTGAAGATGTGCAGATGACCGCAAGCGATTATTTCAGTTGGTCAAAGGACAATGGAATTCCAGTGTCATTGATAGCAGTAAGTTGACGACAGAAAAAACACAAGACTCTTTAAGGAGCTTTTAGAATTTGGGGAAATTGCGCTGGAAAGTCAGCAAGAACGATCTGTATTGGTTCAGAAGCCTTTTACCCATCGCTACAGAAAGACAATAATGAAAATAACTAATGTCCATAATGTTCGCTTAGTAAAATATATTCTATATACAAGGCTAAAAGTTAAAAAAAAAAAAAACAATTAAATTTTCAAACCAAACGTTTTCGGCTGTTTGCCATCACCATCCTGATGATGGCAAACAGCCGAAAACGTTTGGTTTGAATATTTTAATTTTTTTAACTTTTAGCCTTGTATATAGAATATATAAAAATAACTAATATTGAGTTGCTTCATCTTGGAACTCTAATCAAAGTCATCATGGAGGAAATAAATCTCTCCGGCCTTTCAGATTCATCCCTTTCCAGTAATCTGGTTTCCTTTTATTTTTTGGATGTAAAAGAATGACTTATTTTCGGTTGCATCATTTCAGCCTGTGGTTCACACCATCATATTTGCTGTGCTGGTTTTTATCTTGGATCAGCGAGACATTGGTGCCTCAGTAAAGTGCACATGTACCCACAGGTGAGAGACGTTAGGCGCTGTCCCGGCGCTGTGTACTTCGACCTGCTACAACTTAAACTCTAAAGAAGTGCAGAAAACAGTTCTACCTTCTTCGAGGAAATGTTAGCTGTTTTAAAAAAAGCACGGGAATTTAATAATTATAATACCAACTTTCATTCATTCATTTCAATGAAAGGGAAGAATAATGGACTCGGAGAGTCGATTTTGATGAAAGAGGAAAACCATAGCACCCGGAGACAACCCTCGGAGTCAAATTGAGATCCACTAAAACTCAGCCCACATACGACGTCATAGCTGAAACCAGGGCTGGACCAAGGTCGCAGAGGTGGGAGGCGCGGTTGTTAAGCGCTAAGGGGCCTCCCCTGAATTTAAACGGACAGTCTAGAGTACGGCGCTTGTTCAAAGCTTGGCGCCAACATGAAATGGTTTCCGATTTCTTACGGACTCAGATGTTGTTCAGCAAACAAAGTGAATATTTGGCTTAAGTTTCTCAATAATTGATTCCCAAATTTCGCGGAGGGTCTCAGGGATTTCGGCAGAATGAGGCGAATTTATAATTCAACTTATTTTCCTTTTCAATTTATTTTTTGGTTGCCAGTGAAAGATTTTATTCTTGACATGTACCCGAGTTATCTATGCGATTTGGTTATAAAACAAAAAAGAAATGATTGCGAAAGAAAATTTTAATGAGAGCTGACCGTAAAAGTCGTAAGCACCTCTGATTTTTTTACAGAAACAATAAAATGTTGCTTGACTGTCAGGCACGCACACAGTTCGCTTTTGTTGTTAGAAAGAGATTCAAACCTGGCTGGTACATCATCGCCGAAACGTCAGTCATGTACCTGTTGTGCCCATTCCTCTCTCTACCCTGAACATGTGTTAGTTTTTTCCACCAACAGCAACCAAAATACTATTGATCGCGAGCCAAGTTTCAAGAAATTGGACGACCTTGATTCTGACGAGCCCCAGGATGTGGATGTGAAGCAAGAGAAAGAAAAGATAATGAATATAGAAGGCAGCTCGACGGATATATCCTCATTCGCTGTTCTGGTTAAGGTAGGCGAAGAGAGAGTGGCTTCCTCTGTCCACTTAAGGCGCTGTTGCTGTGAAATGTTTCGTGCAACTTGTCTCGCAATGTTTTAGCGACATTGTGGTGGGACAAGTTGCGCGAAACATTTCACTGTGTAACATACCCTGCCACGGCCAAAATCGTTGCGAGACAAGTTGCAAGAGCCGTTGCCGAACGTAGAATTAAGTTCTACTTTCCGTGCAACTTGTCTCGCAACGATTTTTGCCGTTGCATGGTATGTTACACTGAAATCTTTCGTGTAACTTGTCCCGCCACAATAGAGCCTTTTATACGAGAGAAAATAAGCCGCGGCTTACATAAGACGCGAACACTCCGTATAAATGGTACAAAATCTACGCTTACGGCTTTCTCAAGCCGCGGCTTATCCTGGCCTGGGAGTTTATACTCGTATAAATAGTTCCTTTCGCGTATTATGTACGCCGCGGCCAGAGGAAGTCGCAGCTTATTTTCTCTCGTATAAACGGCCCTAATGTCGCCACAACATTGCGAGACAAGTTGCACCAGACATTTCACAGTGTAACAGCGCCTTTATATCCGGGAGTGTAGCATAGTGAGATGCGCGTCGTTTGGTGGACGATAGGGACTTAAAAGATCTTCGATGACGACATCGACGAAAACGTCATCTCAAAATATAACTTTGCATTATAGTAAGACTTTCTCGATTATTCCATCTCGCTCAGGTCGCACATTTTAGGCGACGTATCCTAAAAATAAATTGGCACAAGCGGTTCCAGAGTAGAAATGAAGAATGAAAAGTTTTAATTTGTATGTTCATGTTGTCGTTAAAACCCCACATGTGGTAATTTCACGTCGTTGTTAGTTTTCAAATTACTCTCGAAAGTAATTATGCGATTGCAATTGCTACACTTATATAGTGATTGGTTTAAAACTCTTGCGTCAGTTTATCAACCAATGAGAAGGAAAACCAAAGAGCCAATCACGACTTGCATGCGTGATTTTTCCTGCTCTTTGAGCCAGTTACACGGAATTGCTACGAATTCTGATTGGTTCATTGCGCTGTTTGCACCTGCTGTGATTGGTCATTCTGTCAGGTGTGATTGGCACTTTTTATTGACCGTTCAGACTAAGAACATTGGAAAAATAGAGTTAGCTGAAGGAGAGCTGTAAGGTCAACCCAAGTACGGCAGATAAAGAAGTAAACCAACAAGATTGTTGAGGAGTATTCCATTCCCTCAAGCTCATGCTGCATTAAAATTTTGAGTGTGAATTGACAACGCCTTTTCTTTCTGGTGATTCTGTGAAGATGTCGGTTAAATAGAGGTTATTAAGAGCTGTAGAATTCTGGCAAACGATTTCCACGCCTACTTTCATATTAAGTATAATTGAGGAGGGTTACAAAATACCATTTGCGTCTATGTTGCCGGTAAAATCCGTTGTCAGGTTGAATCCGTTTTTACCAAGGTTAAACTGTTGATCCCCATTTTACCTAGGTTGAATACACACCGCACTCAGATGAATTGAAGAAACTTTTGTTTGGAGCCTAAATTAAGCCTAGAGAAAAATTAGGGCCAGGTTAGGATTAGTTTTGGTTATTATACACGAATATCAATTGGCTTTTATACAAAAGTAAATAACGAAAAGAACTGTGTTGGGTTGAGCATGCTCGTCGCTGTAGTGCAATGGTGAAGACACAGGACTATAGATCTGGCCCCTGTTGTTCAAAAGGTGGATAACGCTATGCACCGGATAAGTCACTATCCATCGGATAGCGCAATTGGTTTTGCGCTGACTTATCCACTGGTTAGTGATTTATCCGGCGGATAGAGCTATCCGTCGTTTGAACCTGACCTGGAGGGTCCGATTTCGAGCACCGGTAAGTGCATTACTTACTATGTTGTAAAGTTGAGAGTGAATGGATAAGTGTATGAATACAGAAAACCGATAAAATGATACAAAAGATGAGATGCGTAAGACAGAGGGGAGGAAAAGGTGTTTTCAGTCCTTTTTGGGGGGTTGATGGCTGCTTTAAACTAGGTAAAGCGCGTATTCAACCTACGTAAAATGAGGATCACCGACGTAACCTGTAGGTAAAAACGGATTCAAACTGAGACCGGATTTGACCGACAACATCTACGTACCCTGCCGCCAACGCATTTTTCTAATAACGCCTCATCTCTCCTCTGCTCCTTATCCTGTACCGCTACATCTCGAATGGTATGCAAACCCGGCTCCACACCTGAATTTCTGCTTAAAAATGTGAAAATTGATATGCCTCAAATCCGAAGTAAGACGCTTTTTCTCGTTGTGCTGAATGGAGACGGTCAAAGGATTAAGAATATTGGGCGGAGAAAACAGCTCCTCAACGTGATTATCAGCCAAAAGCTCCAAAATAGCCCCGCCTCCTTCAGAGATGAGGCGTTGTTAGAAAAATGCGTTGGCGGCGGGGTAGATGTTGTCGGTCAAATCCGGTCTCAGTTTGAATCCGTATTTACCTACAGGTTAAGTTGGTATTCCTCATTTTACGTAGGTTGAATATGCATTGTTTCTTTTAGTTTAAAGCAGCTATCAACCGCCCAAAAAGGACTGAAAACACCTTTTCCTCCCCTCTGTCTTACGCATCTCATCTTTCGTATCATTTTATCGGTTTTCTGTATTCATACACTTATCCATTCACTCTCAACTTTACAACATAGTAAGTAATGCACTTACCGGTGCTCGAAATCGGACCCTCAAGATCTATAGTCCTGTGTCTTCACCACTGCACTACAGCGACGAGCATGCTCAACCCAACACAGTTCTTTTCATTATTTACTTTTGTATAAATGTCAATTGATATTCATGTATAATAACCAAAACTAATCCTAACCTGACCCAAATTTTTCTCTAAGCTTAATTTAGGCTCCAAACAAAAGTTTTTTTAATTCATCTGAGTGCGGTGTGTATTCAACCTAGGCAAAATGGGAATCACCACTTTAACCTAAAGCTAAAAACGGATTCAACCTGAGAACGGATTTTACTGGCAACATAGACTCTAATGGTATTTTGTAACCCTCCTCAATTATACTTAATATGAAATTAGGCGTGGAAATGGTTTGCCAGAATTCTACAGCTCTTAATAACCTCTATTTAACCGACATCTTTACATAATCACCGAAAAGAACAGGCGTTGTCAATTCACACTCAAAATTTTTATGCTGCATATTGTTGAAGGAATTATTGGGGAAATGGAAGACTCCTCGACAATATTGTTGGTTTACTTCTTTATCTGCTGTACTTGGGTCGGCCTTACAGCTCTCCTTCAGCTAACTCTATTTTTCCAATGTTCTTAGTTTGACCGGTCAATTAAGTGCCAATCACACGCCAAAATAACACCTGCCAGACGCACTACGCCTGCGCGTCAGCTACATGAGCTCACATATTTTTCACATGAGAGAAAATCGTTTGTTCGAAACAGTATTTTACAGGTTTGTCGACATCAGATTATAATTAGCACGATCGGAGTATGACAAGTTACAAAAATTTCGAGAAACAGGTTACAATATCGAGAATTTAGTTACACAGTATATGCACAGAGGAAAATAACAAAATTGTTACATAACAAAATCAAAACAAAGGACTACACGGAGAGGAAGAAAGGCTTAATGCTCCGCCTACTACATAAATTATTAAACGCACGTGGGAAAAGTGCTGTGCCAGGACAGCTGTACGATTCCCACTTTTACCAATTTACCATTCACCGCAAGGTGTTGGAAAAGTGAAACCTATGTAAAAGCCTTTTGTTTTTACATCAAAGAGAACCGCTTTCTCGTCCTGGAACCGAAAGGACAGACCAAAGAATGAAGTTGAGTTATTTGCAGGAAATACAGAAAAAGAACATTCTCAAATAGGAGAAGACATGTTTTGATCGTGGGTACTAAAGAGCAAATAGAACCTTAGAAACGAGTTTCTATGAGAAATTTGGTTTTATCAACGGAGTTGATAATGTAAATTGACCACCGTACAGGGATTCTAAAAGCTGATTTTTCGAGCGTTAGCCCTTCGTCAGAGCGAATCGAGAAATTATGGGTCGTGTGTAGTTTTTATAGTGGAGTGGCAGCTTCCGGCGCTATTGGTGGTAACATGGCAAAGTGAAAAATAGGATTACATTAGTTGAATGAAAAGCGTTCGTTAATACCGTGAGGATTA